>NW_020172626.1:2065492-2142753 GCF_003031525.2 Neophocaena asiaeorientalis asiaeorientalis
GAGGCCACAGCAGTGAGAGGCCCGCGTACTGCAAAAAAAAAAAAATAGAAACACCAGCTGTGCAGCTTTGGGTTAAAGAGTAATTAAGCCTTCAGGTCTGCCTAGAAGAATGGCTAGACAGGTAATAGCAGGTGACAAACCCAGAATGGTGAGACCAGATGGTGGAGGGTCTCGAACACCATGTGAAGACATTTTGTAGGCAGAAGAGGTTCACCGAAAGTTTTCGGAACGAGAGTTACACATCTAACACATTTTTAGGAAATCAATGTTGGTAGCAGTGGGGATGAACTATAGAAGGTAGAGAAGCAGAGATGAGTTAAGGTAACAAAAGATGACTTAAAATAGGGTGCTGAGAATAAAAATGGGAAATATAAGGGGTGGAGATATCACAGGACATGGTGAGGACCTGACAGAGCTGACTGGCTGGCTGCATATGGTGAAGAGGGAGAGGACGTCAGTGTGACCAGGACCCAGGTTTCTAGTCTAGATGAGCACAAAACAGGTGGTGCTGCCATGGCCTGAGACTGAGCACAGGGAACCGGACACACCATTCTGTTCAGGAGGCAGAGGAGAGACTGAGTTGTCTGGGGTATCGGGCGCCCAGGGGCAAAGCCAGACAGGTGGCTGGAAATCTGGATGCGGGATGAAATGGCAAGGTCTGGGGAGCGGGGACTGGGGAAGGCCCTCACTGGGCATCTGTGCAATGAGAGGCACGGAAAGGCCTGGGATCTAAAGCTGACAGGATGGAGCACAGATGTGAAAGCTGAAGGCTGGAAACCGGTAAAACTGAAGAAGGAAGGGATTTAGTTGGGGACAGAAAGAAGGTCAAGAGATAGATGAGGAAGGGAAGCCAGTGAAGGAGCACGGAGAGAGTACAGACCAAAAGTAGAAGTGTTTTGAGGACAGCTGGTCAACAGTGACACAGCTACTTAAGTGTACACTTGAAAGTGGTAAAAATTTTATGTTATGTATATTTTACCACAATAAAAGATGGTTAAATTAAAATCAATTCTCAGGTTAAAGTTAATTGGTATCCAGAGTCTTTAATCAATAAGTTATTATAAGCACACCGGCAATTCTTATATTCTGTGAATTATCGTTCACTGTCGCATTCTTAGTAAACAAAACAGGATTCAAGATCTGATGTGCTGATAAGATTAACTCTGGACTAAAAGCTACCTAGCAACTGTAATAAGCCTCAAAACTGCAGAAGGCCAGTTTTCACTCAACTCTGCACTTGCGGGAAAGCATAAGCTGTAAGGGTCTCCATTTCTTACCAACGAAGCTAAGAGGAAGAACACGATCGTTCTTTTCCTGGAATTATTACTTTGAAAACATTGGGCAGGGGTGACAGAAAAGATGAGAGGATTAAAAATGGACTCCTACACTTATTAGGAGAGATAAATGACTCAGTAATTAGGAAAAGGTGAACATTTTCTAAGTAGAAATGAACTAAAATATTTCAGAGTGAACAACAGCCATAAGAGGAGGAAAGAATTGGGAATTGCCTCGATCTGCCCACCCCACAACTACAGACAAACAGATAACAAGTCAGATCTATGAAGGCCATACTTCTTCCTTGCCTGGAACCTATATAAAGAGGTTTAATGTAAAAGGCTTCAGGGAAAGAAACATTCTTTAGGGCAATGTGAGAACTGGCTAAAGCGAGGGAAAATGTCTAAAAGGGAAATCTCAATGCCATTGTGTTTTTTCTCATTTTCTTACTGATTTCAGATTTGCCTCAAGAGATCTTCCTTCTTGTACCTCAGAAGCTCCTCCCCATATGCTCAGCTTTTATGGTCATGTTTGGTGCCCTAAACTATTCAGCAATATATGATACTAAGATACTTGACTATAAAGGCATTCAGCGATGTCATATGGAATTAGATACTTATTCTTTTCAAAGTGTCTCCTTGCAAAAGATACTCAACGTCGTTAATCATCAGGGAAATGTAAATCAAAACCACAATGAGATATCACCTCACACCCATTAGGGTGGCCACTAGCAAAAAACCCAGAAAATAACAAGTGCTGGTAAGGATGTGGAGGAATTAGAATACTTCTGCACTGTTGGGAGGATTATAAAATGGTGCAGATACTATGGAAAACAGTATGGAGGTTCCTCAAAAAATTAAAAATAGAACCACTATATGACACAGCGACCACCCTGCTGGGTATATATATTCAAAGGTATCGAAAACAAGATCTCGAAGAGATATTTGTGTATCCACATTCACTACAGCATTATTCACAATGGCCAAGATGTGGCAGGAACCTTAATGTCCATTGACGGATGAATGGGTAAAGAAAATGTGGTATATACATAAAATGGAATATTATTCAGCCTTTGGAAAGAAGAAAACCCTATCATATGGTATAGCATGGCTGAACCTTGAGGATACTATGCTAAGTTAAATAAGCCAACCACAGAGACATAAACACTACATGATTCCACTTATTCATGAGGTATCTAAAGTAATCAGAGTTACAGGAACAGAAAGCAGAAGGTGGCTGCCAGCAGTTGTGGGGACGGGAAATGGCAGCTGGCCAATGGGAATAGTTTCCATCACACAAGACGAAAGATTTCTAGGTCTGTTGTACAACAGTGCGTACACAATTAACAATGCAACGATGTACACTTAAAAATTGTTAAGAGGGTAAGATTATGTATATACTTTTTGCCACAATTAAAAACTCATCAAACCAGAAAAAAAAAAGTCTCCTTGGAAGGACCTATTAAAATAGTTGCCTGTGTAACAATTTATTACTGTATAATCCATTTCAGTCTGAAAACTAACTGAACCTGAAGTACACAAAGACAGTCACATTTCCCTCTTCCTCGTTCTACCAGTGCAACAGGTTGGAGAAACAAACAAAACCCATAGAACAAAAAAACTAAGAAAAATCTACTTTAAAGCCTAAATCAACCAGAGAATGACAATAAAAAGAAGAGTCAAATAGTGGTATTTATGCTCTATATTTTTAATCTATTCCTATATTAAAATCACTACACACAAACTTGATTGTATTCAGCCACTTCTAATCTTAAATAGTGAATTATACACAGACACACACACACACACACACACACAGTGTGAGTAAATTATAATCGGAAACTCTTGTTATCTTCTCCTTGCAACACTCCAAATATTTAATTCACTTCTCAAAAATTACATCATTCTTGCACCCCAATGTTCACAGCAGCACTATTTATAATAGCCAAGACATGGAAGCAACCTAAATGTCCATTGACAGATGAATGGAAAAAGAAGATACGATACATATATACAATGGAATATTACTCAGCCATAAAAAAGAATGAAATAATGCCATGTGCAGCAACATGGATGGGCCCAGAGATTATCATACTAAGTGAAGTAAGTCAGAAAGAGAAAGCCAAATATCATATGATATCACTTACATGTGGAATCTAAAAAAGTGATACAAATGAATTTATTTACAAAACAGAAATAGACTCACAGACATAGAAAACAAATTTATGGCTACCAAAGGGGAAGGGGTGGGTAAATTAGGAGTTTGGGATTAACAAATACACAGTACTATATATAAAATAGATAAACAGCAAAGACCTACTGTATAGCACAGGGAACTAAATTCAATATCTTGTAATGACCTATAATGGAAAAGAATGTGAAAAAGAATGGATATATGTATCTGTATAACTGAATCACTTTGCTGTACACCTGAAACTAACACAACACTGTAAACTAACACAACACTGTAATTTACACCTGAAACTAACACAACACTGTAATATACTTCAATTTTAAAAATTACATCATTCTTCAAACTAAGAATGAATAAACTTTAGCTCATGGAAATTTAAACGCATATGACAAAATCTTTAGATGTAAGTTGTTTCAAAACCAATATATCCAGTATCTGCACAGCACTAGCATAAAGTGTGACTATGCTTTCTATTTGTTATGTATTTTAGTCGGATACAATATGTCTATTTAAAATCGTTAGGGAAAATATTCCATGTTAATTAAAGATCATAATAAAAATAATTATTAAAAAGTATAAAAAAACTCAGCACTCCCTCAGGATTTCAAAATATACTCTAGTTGACAAGCTATGGAGATCTGTCACCCTTATCTTCTCTTAAGATAAGGAGCTAAACCTAACCAGAGTCTATGAAAGTTAAAGTTCACCACCCAAATGTTCCTTAAGACACAAGTGCACTTTAAGGAGACAAACTAAAATACTGTAAATACTATTCGTGGGCTTCCCTGGTAGCACAGTGGTTAAGAATCCGCCTGCTAATGCAAGGCATACGGGTTTGAGCCCTGGTCTGGGAAGATTCCACATGCCGCGGAGCAACTAAGCCTGTGCACCACAACTACTGAGCCCACGAGCCACAACTACTGAAGCCCGCATGCCTAGAGCCCGTGCTCCGCAACAAGAGAAGCCACCGCAATAAGAAGCCCACGCACCACAATGAAGAGTAGCCCCCGCTCGCTGCAACTAGAGAAAGCCCGTGTACAGCAACGAGGACCCAACGCAGCCAAAAATAAAAAAATAAATTTGTTTAAAAAAATGTATAAAAAATACTATTTGTTACAAGAGAAGTTGTAATTTATCAACCCTGTATAAGTAAGAGAATGTACTCACCCAATTGTTAGAATAAAAACTTCAAGTTCTTTAATTTAGGGTGCTCTTTCCCCCCAATATAAAACCATTATACAAGGCTAGACGAAGGCTGGCATCAGAAAAATGTGAGATATCTATTTTATATAAGACAAACACTGTGCTCAGAACTGCGGCAGGTGTGAGTGATGCGTTAGATACAATCTCTGCCATCAAGGAGTTTGTCATTCAACTGGGGAAGAAAAAGAAAAGTCCACAAAAAACCTCATCAGAATAAGATTAGATAGTACAAGAAATGATAGGAGATTCAAAGGACATGAGTCTATATTGTTTGGGAATTAAGAAGTTCTTTGTTTAAAAAAGCAGCATTTGAGATGAGCCTTGAAGAAGGAACAGTAGGACTCTAATGGGAATAGACAGAAACAGGGAAAGGGAGGCATTCCAGAAAGGGAGGAAAGAGTACCAATGACACAAAAGAAAAAACACACAAGTCTGGGTTAGCAACAATTCGCAACAGGGTAGCAGTCTTAGGGTAGACACACTGATGAGACAGGATACAGGAACACAGCACTGGGCCAGATGGGTCAGACGTGGGGTGTTGGTGAAGGGCCCTGGCCACTGGATGTTCCATCCTCATCCAGCCTGGATGCCTTCTCACAGTACTCTATAAACCTACCCCACCCCAGTGGCCTATTAAAGGTGGGTAGTAGTCAATCAGCTGAGGGGGAAGGAGAGAGAAGCATTCCAGGCAGCAGGCACGGAGGCCAGGAAATGCGTGCAGCGGACTTCCCAGCATACCCTGTAGGCGAGGGGATGTAAGTTCAGGGGGTTTGTGGGGTAGAGCAAGGGGGAGTATGGCACGAACGGGGACAGACCACAGAGGGACTTGGATGCTGCGGTGAGGTTCTTCTTTTGGACTTTATCACAGTCTCCTGGCAGTCAGTGAAGCTGGGGCAGAAGGATCAACCTGGCGTCCTTTCAGGGGGGGTTCCTCCAGTATCTTCAGCCGATTCTCGCGGAGGAAAGGCCTGGTATTGCTCCCTTGTGCACAGTGGAAGATGCAGACACTCCCAAGCCCCGAGCGGTAGCAGAGGCAGCGGGGGCAGTGGCAGCGTACTGACGCACCTCCCATGGACCACTCAGGGGAGGGCCGACATGGGGGGCGGGCGGGGCGCGCTCAGCCCAAGGGCCCTTATCTACGTGCCCACAGCTGCCAAATGACTGTGCTTTTAAGTCATTAGTGAAAACGCCATAAGAAACTATAAAATTTTATATTTAAAAATGTCTGTACCTTTGTGTTTGAACTTGCACACGCATGCTTCTGAGTATGTTTACCAGCCTTCTCTATCTGCCAGGCTCTCTACTGGTCTTTGCGGGTGTTACTGCCTTTTTTTTTTTTTTTTTTCCTGTACGCAGGCCTCTCACTGTTGTGGCCTCTCCCGTTGTGGAGCACAGGCTCCGGACGCGCAGGCTCAGCAGCCACGGCTCACGGGCCCAGCCGCTACGCGGCACGTGGGACCCTCCCAGACTGGGGCACGAACCCGTGTCCCCTGCATCGGCAGGCGGACTCTCAACCACTGCGCCACCAGGGAAGGCCCCTTACTGCCTTTTTATCTGTCGTTTCCCCCCTTCACTTCCTCCTGCTCCTTTTAAGTCCCCTCAACAAGTTATAAAAATAAATGAAAGGCTTTTTATTTTTTTTAAACATTTTTTGATGTGGACCAATTTTAAAGTCTTTACTGAATTTGTCACAACATTGCTTCTGTTTTATGTTTTGGTTTTTTGGCTCCAAGGCACGTGGGATCTCAGCTCCCCGACCGCGGATGGAACCTGCAGCCCCTGCATTGGAAGGCGAAGTCTTAACCACTGGACCGCCAGGGAAGTCCTATGAAAGTCTTTTGAAATAAAGTATTGTTTCTTGTTACAGATGAATGAGACATTTTATTGTTCTCATGTTTTCACTTAGTTTTTTTTTTTCCTTCTTCTTCTTGTTTCTTTAGTTATGTGCCTTCCACTCCCCACCCCCAGGAATCAGCCGCATTTAAAAAAAAATTAAAAAGTCTCCCCTTCCTAGTACAGGGTATCTCTAGAGTCTGGAGACCATAGTAGGCGACGTCAAGTGAACTCTGCTGGAGATAGTTAAGAGTTTCTCATTTTATATCACCTTCTCCAAATTTCAAAATTGCTTATGGTCCTGTGCTGACTGTCCCATTTGGTTCTGACCAGTCCTTTTCAGCCTCAAATCCAACCAAATGCTTCAATCCATCTTACCACATCTTATTGTAGCTGAACAGTCCGACTTTGCACACACCGGTGCCACGGAGGGCTCCTGTGCCTTTGCTCGGGTTCCTCTGCTCCCTGTTGGAATGTCTCTCTCCTTCCCCCGGCCCCTACTCTCTCACCTATTAAATCTTACACTTATAGCAAGGCCCACGTCAACTTTACTGTCCTCCTTGAAGCCTGTACTAACATCGGTAATTACACTTATTCCCACTGTCCCTGTGTTCCACAGCTGCCTGTGTACCAGCGGACTTCCCTCCAAATGAGTGAATGCTTCAAGGAAAAGAACCAAGTACTTACTGACTGCTGGATTCCTTCCCCCTTAGTGAATGCACAGTATGCCCTGCATATAGTATTTACTCAGTAAAAATTTTATGGAATGAATGTTTGCTCTTGAAAGAAATCAATACACACAGCAGGGTGTCAGAATTTCTTTTCCTAACAGTACAAGGTGAGCAAGAAAGCAAGCGATGCCTAACTTCTATTAGTGTGGAAGCCAGTTTAAGTCTTGAAATGAGAGCTCATGTCATAAATTGTTAAAATCCTAAAGCATTAGAGCACATTAAATTATTTAAATCCTCTTCATCTGAAAGCTGTTAAATACAAAAAAACTTCCATATGCTTAGGGAAAAAAACCAAAAAACAAAAAAACCCACACCAAGGGGCTCCTAGGAGGAACGAAAGCAAGAATTCCACCCTGCTCACTCATTTTAAGGATTTCATTAATAGTATGAGCCATTCATCCACATGAAAATATGAAAGTGAACTATATGCATACCAGTGGGAAAGTATTTTATTTTCATTAAAAACGGCAATGTCAAGGACATATTGCTGATCACAGGTGATATTCTCAAACAAGGAAATAAAATTTGCTTTATCTCTAGATGCATGGAACCCCGTAACAGTTTCAAATCTTCAAGAATAAGCTAGGGCCGGATTCGTTCCTGTGCTGATGTAAGTAAGGATGAAATGAAAACTGCCGTGACTCTAGCCCTCTTTAGTTCTCCTTAAAGCAAGGTTCTTGAAAAATGTCACTCAGGTAACAGGGACGAGAAGGAGCCTACAGGGTGCAGCAGGGGCAACAGAGCCGGGGGAAGGGTGCAGACAGGGTCACACCAAGCACATTTTTTTTGGCCATGCCACACAGCTTGCGGGATGATCTTAGTTACCCGACTGGGGACTGAACCTGGGCCCTGGCAGTGAAAGCACCAAGTTCTAACCACTGGACCACAAGGGAACTCCCCAAGCACTACATTTCTGAGTTCTGTCTCTGAATGGATAGTTTTTTGTTTTGTTTTTGCGGTACGCAGGCCTCTCACTGCTGCGGCCTCTCCCGCTGCGGAGCACAGGCTCCGGACGCTGCAGGCTCAGCAGCCATGGCTCACGGGCCCAGCCGCTCCGCAGCATGTGGGATCTTCCCGGACCGGGGCACGAACCCATGTCCCCTGCATCGGCAGGCGGACTCTGAACCACTGCGCCACCAGGGAAGCCCTGAATGGATAGTTTTGATAGCTCTGTTTACTTATTTCTGCATTACAATAAAAAGAATCAACATTGTCAGAATATTAAGGTTTACAACCGTAACAGAGAAAACATCAGAAAACGACTTGTTTCCTTATCAATATTGAATCCTTAGCAAGAAAACCTAGATTCATTTGGATGAGGACTCCAAGTCCAGATGTCAGAAACCATGGCGAGAAGAGTAATAACTACTGTTGAGTAAGTCTTCTTACCTGCCAAGCACTAGACTAAACCCTTTATAAACACGTTGAACATAGTCTTCATACGAGCTATGTGTAGTGGACATTATCATCCCCTTTTTACAGATTAGGAAGTAAAGGCCCAGAGATGTTGGGCAATTTAGACACTGTCCTGCAGTGGTGAAGAGAGAGACTGGGTTCATCTGATTTTAAATAAACCTCATGCTCTTAATAAGCTCATTAGATTGATCAACATATTCTGCCAATTGAGTTTGGTGCTCGCACTGGTCTATTACACGGTCTACGCTGCCGGCCCACTTTTACATCCGGCTGCCTGACTCTGTCCATTTAATTATCGTCAGCACCTTTAGAAGAATAGGATAAAAAAGAAGTTGACAGTTGAAATTTAAACTATATGGAGTGTATAAAGGGCCACCGATTTTTGTTTCGGTTTTTTTTTTAAACAAACTTAGAATACATATGTCATCCGTCTCCTCCTATTCATTCTCCAACCCATCAAGAGTTAGTACTGTCATAAATACTTGACTAGCAATCCATGACACTGACTTCAGTATGGCTGTATCTACAAGGGCACGCCTACCCTTTCCAGGGCAATGGATGACTCTGCCATCACCCTAAGATTTCATCACATGGAACATAAACAATGCCTGGAAGCATCACCCCAAAGCCTGATTTACAGATATCCTACCCCTGGAAGGGATCTGATATCGCAGCCCTTCTGCTTACTCTGCTTGGTGACAGCTATTAGTTCACACCTAGGCGTCAGCTTTGAATAATTGAATTTCCATCCCAAGAACTTCATGTATTTAACATGGGGGGAAAAGAAACTGGAAGGAAAAATATAATCTTAATGGGCTCTACATTTTACTCTTATGTGTTAGAATTAGGTTGTTTCCATTGCTATTCCCTTGAATTTTAAAATAATATGTTCATGAATTTGACGCACCTACATTTACAAGACAACCTCCTATGCCCACCAGTGGTATACTGGGAAATGCTTAAAAACCAGCTCCTTGGGGGAAAAAATAGTAAGCACCATAATGCTGATTACAAATTTTACTAGTACGAAGTATGTGGAGTATATAATTTACAAATGATAATAAAACATACAACACCCTTTACTGTAAATTCCAGACAGCCAACTGATTCTAATAGAATGTTTGTTGATTTTTGCCAAACTCTTGCCTTGTAGCTAACTTATAATTATAGCTGATGAAAGAATATAGTTCTGACATGAATGTTGTTTGAAATTTTCATTTAAGTTAATAAGACAAAAGTGAAATAATGAAAATACATGATGAAGATATGGAACATAGAAATTCAATTGTCAGTTTGTAAGTGACTTTTTTTCTGAAGTGGACAATATTTTTTAGGTGTGCATGTAATGTCTATCTAATGTTAAAATATTAGATGTTAATTAGAGATTTGCAGTAACCACCACTACCTAGTATTTCTATCATGTAGACACAAGACACAAAAGGCCGCTAGAGCAAAGATAATAGTAAAATGCAGTACAATAATTAGGAAATGATGAGTTTTAGCCTTCCTTACCTTTGTGTTTTTAAATATAATTTAATTGTACCTCTAAACAATTTTTAATAATGGCTGTGCTTATCAAGTGGCTTATAAAATTCTTGAAATTTAACAATTGGCTCTCGTTGCTTGATAACCAGTTGACTCCAGCACACCACTGCCCCACACCCTCTCTTAAAATACTTATTTTTTGATGCTATGCGCAATTGTAGGGGAAATTTACATGTATGAACCAATCTGTAATCCCAATGTTCTCATACTGGCACTACGATCAAAATTAAATCATTAGAATAATCACAATGAGAAACCAGAACAATCTTTTAGGTTGCCTGATTCAACAAGAAATCCCCCCCCGCAAATCTAGCTTGCACCAATGTGAATTTTTGAAATATACCTTTTCATTCTTATTGCTATTCACGTTCAGAAAAATAATAACGGAAGGGTGAAACCAGTTCTCCACTGACTGATAAGTACATCCTATACTCAAATATGCTGCACTGTGCTTCCCTGGTGGTGCAGCGGTTGGGAACCCCCCCTGCCATTGCAGGGGACACGGGTTCGGGCCCTGGTCCGGGAGGATTCCACATGCCGCGTAACAACTAAGCCCGTGCGTCACAGCTGCTGAGCCTGCGCTCTGGAGCCCGCAAGCCACCACAGCGAGAAGCCCGCGCACCAAAACGAAGAGTAGCCCCCGTTTGCTCCAACTAGAGAAAGCCCACGCGCAGCAACAAAGACCCAGTGCAGCCAAAAATAAATGATAATAAAATAATATAAAGAAAAAAAATCTTATGGAAAAAATATGCTGCACTAAAGAGGCTTTAAATGAAGTGACAAATGTTTTCCAAACAAAAAAATAAATGATAATAAAATAATATAAAGAAAAAAAATCTTATGGAAAAAATATGCTGCACTAAAGAGGCTTTAAATGAAGTGACAAATGTTTTCCAAACAATACAATTCATTTTAGAAAAAAGAACAAAAAGTGTTGGGGTAATAGAGGAGAGATACTACCTTAAAGAGGGCAGTAGAAATGCATTAATCATTAGAACTCCCCTCACGTTTCAGTCACTTTATGCTTCAATTTCATTTTTTAAGAGCACAGGAATCGCCATGTATTTTCCATAGGAATTTTTAAATTTAAGTTTCTAGCTAAGGAGTGTGAAACTGGACTCACTAATCCATAATTAAATCATTTGTAGTTTTCATATTACTTATTATTCTTCTGTGAAATAGAAGCAATATTAGTCTTCCCAGTTAGGAAAAAAGTTTATTCACTACTTATGACTATTCTTTGTAAGTTACAGACACCAGATGTTTTCCACATTTACCAGCATACCAGATAGGAAGAAACACCCCACTTCAATATCAAAAAGCTGGTGTTATGGTTGAATTGCAGACTCTGTGTGCACTTGGTCTGCTACTACAAGGTGCACGGCCATGTGATGCTCTTGGAGAGCCAGCGTCTACCAAACACAGGTCTCAGAAAGTGCTACAGACAAGGGAGGTTTAATCATTTAGATAGCTGGTACCCCCCCTCCAAAACCCCATCCTTTAGGACATTTAAAAATATCCATCATCCTCTGCCTTAGTTCCCAAGCCTACGGAAACGTGAGGAGCAGCTGATGACCAAGCAGACTCAAGTGAAAGAGCCCATCCTGCCTGGCTGAGCTGCCTGAGCTTTGGACGCTGGAGGGTTCCTTTCACAGGAGCCTGCTTTCCTGACTGTGTAGCCTTTAGTTGCACCTCACGCAATCCAGCTTAACTCTTCAGGACAGTTAGGATTTTATTCAGCCTGATACCTGCGACTGCAATACAAATTAAGTTTGGATGACGCTGTTAAGATGATGGTTGGATTCTATTTACACCGACTGACAGCTGGGTGGGTGGACACACACAGAGGGAGAAGGAAGGGTTCCGATCCGACCTATGTGTTGCTCTTGAACCTTAGCTGGCTGCCAGCTGCTGAGAGAAATCAAGGTGGCCGCACAGAGCTGTTGGTGGATGTGGAGTCCTCTGGCCCCAGAAAAAAATGTGACTTTCTTCAAATGACCCTGTAGGGGAGCATATTATTCATAACCATTTCCCCACCTTTTTCCCCCCTGCTTTCCATCTGAAGGAAGAGCTCACTGTATGAAGATCTGAGCATAGGTGAAGAAAAAAGGTGCCTTCCTACTGAATGTGGGAAAGATATTTACTGAATACGTACTAAACGCTTACTGTGATGAGTACTTGCTGGGAGCATTTACGCAGCTCCTAATTTCTTCAACAACCGTGCAACCTAGGCGTTGTGATTGCTAAATTCTATGTGAGGAAACTGAGTCGCAGAGAGAGAAAATAATTTGTCCAGGTTCAAAAAGTCTGTAAGAGACAGAACCAGGATTCATACCTAGCCTCCACCTGATTTGATTCTAAGGTCCCTGTTCTCTCTAAAAAACAATTTATTAAACAAGCAATATTCTTAAAATATTAGATTGGTCGAGAAGTTAAAAGTATACTTGTACTTTCATTTGGGTTTTAACTTCTGCTTCCCTTTTCAAAACACGTTACTTTTCAACTTAATGGAAACAATATTGTAAGAGGGAGACGTGACAGGGTTTTTATTGTCGCTGCTTCTTGGGTGGTCGTGGTATGGCGGCCTTGATTACACCCACAGAGAAAGTACGGCAGAGTCCCAGCGTGACACATCTTAACGTGTTTTATGGTTTGAAGGGGGGAATAACCAAGGTTTTGCAAAACTGTAAAACCCTGTGCAAGATCTTGATAGTAAAATACATACACATATAACTGTTTTCAAGTGTGAAAGTTCTACCTAACGTGGGATGTTCACAAAATCGAATCATTCAAAATCTGTAGAAAGGAGCAGCAAGAAGCTTAATGATTTCTCCACTGCAACGATACCAGCACCTAGAAATGCAGCAACTTCAAAGCACTGTAACCTTGAATCAGTTATTTCTCCTAAAAATTTTAGGAATATGATTTTATCCATTTGCTGATACCAAATTGAGATTAAACTGAATTGTTGATAACTAGTGAATCTCAAAAGGAACAAAAGGAATAGGAAAGAGATGAAGGCGACTGAGGCATGCAACTGAGTAGAAAGTCCATGAAAGCTGAATGTTACGATGATATAATTTTGATGGAGAAACCAGGAAATACTAACTTTCAGAGCGGGCTGGTGTTAGAAACTGCGTGGTAGATGCTATGTGTATATGTTTCAGTTCTTAGAAGACAGAACTATACTTGCAAAGTTTTGGGCTCACATAGCTATAGAGACAAAGACATTATTTTTCTAAAGTCTGCCTCTTTTAAATGTTATATAAAAGGCAGAGAAAAAAACGATATGAACTCTAAGAGGATGCATTCAAAAACAGATTACAGGAGATTATTATCTCCTGAAGGAAAGCAGTGTATAAAGACTTCAGGAGCATATACTGGCCCTGGGCACCAAGACGCTGTTCGTACCTGCCTAATACAGATTTTTTTTGGCACTACAAAGTCCAATGTGATTTTTAAAACATTATTTAAAAAAATTTTTTTTCTGTAGGCAAAAATATCAAAGAAGAGATGCAGAAAATGATCTCAGGGAAAAAAAAAAAAAAAAAGAAAGAAAAGAAAACCCCAGGAAGAAAGCTGTCATGTTCTGTGTTTCAACTTCACAAAAGAATTCTATCTAGAGGTTGAGCCTTTCCAATCTATCTCTTGTCACTCAGGATATGAAACTCTAATTTAGTGGCGTGGCCAGCTGAGGCTCACACTTCAATATGCTGACGAGCTGAAGCAGGAGGGGCTTCACTCCCTTACTTCTGGTTTCCATCCCCGGTTGGCTCCTTACCTGCAAACTATGACAGTCACTTGCTGTGTAAGCTGTAACAATTCTAAGGCAGGGGAGGAGAATCAGTGGGCACCTGAGTTTCACTAGATGAAAAGTTACATCACCCTGCCTCACCTCGGCCCCCTCCGTCTTTAGGGAATTGTTGAATTTTATATAAAGCCTATTTATAAACCACTGCAAGTGATACCTGCATTCATCTTGCCCTGTGACATCACCTTCTCATCAATAATTTAAACCTAAGAAATGGATTAAAGGGACTCTGAAGGGACTTCTCACACATGGAAAAAGAGAAACCAACTAAACTCTCCAAAATATTCATTCACTCCTCTTACCTTGTTCTTTGATCTGACGAATTTGCTTCACAGTTTCTTTTAAGATTGCACATTTGTCAGGTTTGAAGTTAAAGTTGTCTATATCGTTAAAATTAGCAAAAATCAGCTCTGCAAGTTCTTCAATATATTTATTTTCCTGTTCACGATTACGTTTCTCAGTGCTCCTCTTGGGGCTATTACGAAAAAGATAAGCATGTTAACCGAGTTCTAAAATAAAGAGAGCAAACAAAAGTTACTTATAGAAACATGGAATACTTTGGTGGAAAAAAACCCTCGAATCTGCCCTAAAGGTTGCATGTTTTTTTTTGAAATCAAACTTACCCCAGTTGGTAATTACATATTCACCTGTGTGATCATTTGTTCAATGTGTTTCACGTCTCCCACTGGACCTGTAAGCCTCACAAGGACAAGGACAGGATGATTTGCTCACCACTGTGCTTAATGCAACGCTTGGTAACAAAGAGGTATCAAATTCATTGTTCAATAAGTAGAGTTTTAGAAACATAAGGGAGCTCATGCTTATAAAAATTTATTTAAGATTAATAAAAGAAGGGAAGTTAATCTAGTTAAAATAGGAATAAATAAACTTCAATGATTTTTGATAAAGCACAGCAAAATGATGAAAATAAATTTTTATGATTTCATAGACTTCTTTAGGATGTTCATAATCAAACCCAACGGCCTTTTAAGATAACGTTAAAAACCACAGTACAGCTAGAAACAAAAGCGAAACTGGCCCAGGGTCTTTGTTAACTGTCCAAGCTGAATGACATGCAAAACGTAAACAAATGGTCCAAGTTCCACTTGAGTTTGAGAACGTTAATGGAAGGGAGGGAAAAAATTAAAATTGGCAAGATCTCCTCATCTGAATTTGAGGAAAGAGCAAACTCAAAAGTTCCCTTTGGTAATTACAGCATACAATTTTTTTCTCAAGCACGGTAGAGTCCACTGGATGACATTCAAACAATACAATAAATAAGAAAAGCAAGTTGTTTAATGCAGCAGCTCTCTGTATTCTTAATATATAATTATTTGTATGTAATGCCAATTTATAAAATCTTGTAATGTGTAGCAGACATTCATATGTTTGCCTCTAAATATTAGCTTTATTCTCATGTACTAATAAACCTAAGATAGAACACAATCTCTCCACTTTATAGTGGTTGCACGAGTTGTCCAAGATCACCTAGTGAGTGACTGGTAGAGCAGCGACCAGAATTGGTTTTGCTAAGTCTCATCTTCACTCCTGGCTTCCACCCCATTAATTCCAGGAAAAGGGAGACACTGACTGCCATGCGCAGAAGAGCTAAGTTCCCAGTCTGAACCTCTCTACCCCCTTCACCTCCCTCCATCACCCCTGCCCCCCAAAGATGCCAACGAAATGACACATGGGTGGGAAGGAGGGGCTGTGCTCCAAGGCCCGGGGGAGGCAGGCGCTGTGCTCATCCCAAGAACCAGCAGAGCACTGGTGAGAGAACAGCCTCCATGTACCAGCTGGCCTCCTCAGCCAGGACTGCCGGGCCCTGAAGGCGGTTTGACAGACAGAAGGCTGAGGCTGGCCAGGAAGGCCCAGGGAACCTACAGGCCACACACAGGAGATGGGGGCTGCGGTGTGGATGGTGGCCATTTTTTTTGCAGTACGTGGGCCTCTCACTGTTGTGGCCTCTCCCGTTGCGGAGCACAGGCTCCGGACGCGCAGGCTCAGCAGCCATGGCTCACAGGTCCAGCCGCTCCGCGGCATGTGAGATCTTCCCGGACCGGGGCACGAACCCGTGTCCCCTGCATCAGCAGGCGAACTCTCAACCACTGCGCCACCAGGGAAGCCCCATGGACGGTGGCCATTTAAGCTGCTTGTTTTGCTTGGCGACCAGATGGGGAAAACGGAATGGCTTTCTGCTCTTCCTCCTTCTCTTCCTAGTTCTCTCCCCTACCGCTCCTCATGGGATCTTTCTACTGGCCACGGGACAGAAGTGGCTGTCTAACTTTTTTTTTTTTTTTTTTTTTTGGGACAGATACACCATAGAAAGCCCTTTATGAGCCAGCTCCTCCCAACCTGCCCAACCTCATCTTTTTCTGCTTTCTAATATGTGAATTTCCTCCTTCTCTCAAAGCTCTCCCCCTCTGCACTCCCCCAGCACCCTGTCCATACCTCTAATAATATGGCCTTCCACTGGATGAGAAATGGCTTTCACGGGGCCCCCTCTGCAGCAGGCATCTACTCTTTCTGCCTGTGCAGAGTCTGTTCTCTTCTTTTGGTAGCAGAACTTTGGGAGCTACTTGGGCTCCATCGGAAAGCCTGTCAATCCAGGTGCTCTGCCCTCCCTTCCCAAGGGGTGGGCTCCTGAGCTACGCCAGGCCAATCAGAAGCTCTTCCCAGAATTCCACTGGGTAGAATGACCCCAAATGGACAAGAGGTGGAGCTGATTCCCTTTGGCAGCAGTGCCTTGGTGACACAGTCCATTAACTCTGCTCTCTAGATCCTAGGAGTTATCCTCATTCCAAGCTCCCCTAAAACTTAGTTCATATTTTGATCTTTTAATTTTTTTTTTTTTTTTGCGGTACGCAGGCCTCTCACTGCCACGGCCTCTCACGTTGCGGAGCACAGGCTCCGGACGCGCAGGCCCAGCAGCCATGGCTCACCGGCCCGAACGGTGTCAAAGTATATTGTCGGAAAATTCCTAGGAATGGAACTGATAGTTCAAAAGAAGATACGCATTTATAATTTTAACAGATACTGCTAATTACCCTGCATGGAGGTTATAACAACTCATACTTCCACCCATAATATATGATATGCAACTTGTTTTAAAATTATTTGTTTTATTCACTGAAGACCCACAGTCTTTATCACCAATTCAAAAGCAAGGGGATTCAACATTTCATTTCTTGCTCTTAAATATAAAAAAAAAAGAAAGAAAGGGCTTCCCTGGTGGCGCAGTGGTTGGGAGTCCGCCTGCCGATGCAGGGGACGCGGGTTCGTGCCCCAGTCCGGGAGAATCCCACATGCCGCGGAGCGGCTGGGCCTGTGAGCCATGGCCGCTGAGCCTGCGCGTCTAGAGCCTGTGCTCCGCAACGGGAGAGGCCACAACAGTGAGAGGCCCGTGTATCGCAAAAAAAAGAAAAAGAAAGAAAGAAAGAATAAAAGCCAGTATAAATATAACAGCAAACTTTTTTACTATGGGTTGTCTTGTCATGATGACATTCTAAAAGCAAACAGGAGTAAAAATGTGAAAAGTTCACGATTATATAGAATAAACTGGTTTTAAGAGTCAAAGTACAGAGGGGACCCAGAAGTATGTAGCTTTCCACTTCTTGTAAAGAATAATAAAATCTGTAACCGATCAGCATATCTAAAATGTAAATAGTACATAACTAAATAATACATAACTGTCCAAAGGCTTGACAGTTAGGGAGAAAAACCAAAGAGCATCTGAATCAGGTGTGAAATCAGTGTGATAAAATATCAAAGGCTCATGCATGTGGCTTTCATGGGCAAAACTGGTTGTGTTCTCAGTGAGAATCTAACCTGGGTCCAAGTTGGTCAGGACATTCCTTACGCTTTCTTGTCTCTGCCCTGGATGGGTCAGAGGTATTTTCTCCCATCCCACTCATCTTGAACACATATCAGCAACTGAAACAGAAAGCAAGGAGAAAACAAGTGAAGAGAGCTGATGATCAATTTACCAACAATAAAAAAAGCTATGGCTTTAATCAGAAATTTGACAGCAGTAATTAACACATTGTTTTGACTTATGTGCATGTATAATTCCCAATGAAAAGGCATGTACCATCTTTTTTTGTAACTGTGCTTAAGTTAAGCAAATGTAAAGGTAAACAATTAAAAAACAAACAAGCCTACCTCAATGGGCCCACTCTGAACAGGAGTTGTATTCCAGCAGCACCCTGAACTATACGCAACCTGCTAGTCTTGCGTCTCTGCTGCCAGCCTCCAGTTTCAGGAGCGCTCTTGCACTGTGTGGGAACTACAGGTGCCATAAGGGGCTCCTCCCAGACTCTGTTTGGGGTTGGCCAATGTCAAGTCTGTGCTGCAATCACTCACCCATGAAGAACAGCCCCGGGAAGAGGCAGTGCCTCGCCACAAAGCTGAATGTTTCCAAATCCGACCAGGGCGCTCTGACACCCCTGTCCTGGCGAGCAATGTCCCTCAAACAGAGGATCTTCCTGCCTCCCTGGCATCTCCCTGGCGTCTCCTCCTGCATCAGCTGCTCACTGCTCCCTCCTCAGGGCTCTCTCTACTGGCAGCTCCCTCCCCGAGCAGTGGCTTTCTCTCACATCCTGCCACCCCTGACCCTCCCTCCCTCCCTCAGCTGATTCTAGCTGCAATCTCCCAAGGTCTTAAGATGTACTCAAAAGATCAGAAACATTACTGACCCTAATGCAAGAGGCCAATTACTGGCCCCTGCTCTCTGAGTTCCTTTCCCTAAGAAAATAAAAGGACATATAATAAGAGAATCAGTGTGTTCACACTGGTCATGATGAGCGCCATCAAAATAACATTGAAATATGCAAAATAACAAGAGTGACAGAGGTTTAAGTTCCAAGCAAAGGGACTAGAAAAGATTTTGAGGAAGTGGAAGACGGTGTTACTTAAGGTGCTTACTAACTGCTCAGCAAAAGAAAAGCAACAGCCCCAAAGGTTTAAGTCAGCATTTACAAGTCTCTCCTAGAGTTCTAATTCTATGCCATTTCCCCATCTTCTGTCCCCCGGGCTTCAAAAACTACCTTCGCCCTCTTTCTTTTCCTGCAGTGGCTTTTCATGCTTTCCAGACTGGAAAAATCAGAGGGACGTGCCTTATCAGTAGAAGGTCAAGAACTTATAGAAGATGCCATAGAGTAACAGGTTCATCGAGAGCAAGGACAAAGAGGAAGGTGGGCTAAGAGAGCACCACCCAGTTCCAATGGTGGCAGCACAGCCACACAGCCATCCAACTGCCCGGCCGCTCCCCAGGCTGGGATCTGGGCGCTCAGGTTCACTACACTCATTTTTCCTGGCCTCAACTCTGATCCAGGCGGGGAAGAGGAGTTAAACTTGTTTTTGAGGAATCCCGTGTAAGGAGGATGAAGAGACACTGTATCAGTTGAGGGAGGTGGCGCCAATTACATTCTATTCAAGAGGTCACATCAGGAGGGGACAACTCTGAAAGGTAGTGCCAGAGCTTCCTGCTGCTGGGAGCAATGTAACTCGTCCCAAGGTCCTGTGCTGTACTCACAAGTTTGGGCTGATAGGTGTAAACTGTATCTAGTTACTGTGCATTTAGCATTTACTCTACACCAAGCAATTTACAGATATAATTTAATCAGCAAAGACAGACTATGAGAAGCAAGAGAGCAAAGAAGCCAGGACACATATCCAAGCTCCACCAGTTGGTTCGCTGTGGGACCTTAAGAAGAAGTTACCTCTCGTGCCTCGATTACCTCTTCTGTAAAATGGGGATAATCATTAGCATCTATAGCACAAGGCTGTTGAGTGGATCAGCAAAGGGCAGAAGTGGGATTGACACACAGGCTTACACACTCTTAACCACTGAGTTATGGCAAGGGGTCGCCTCATCAAAACAGCCATTCTTCCTCTAATCATGGAATCACGGGTCAGATGGGAGAAGCAAGATCCGGACTGCCTGGCCCCCATGCTCGACTCCTTCCCCCTCACCTAAATATCATTTGTTCATTCAAAGACTGCCTGCCCGCCACTGTGCGTCAGGCTCAGCGTGTGAGGACCGTGAGAAGGGATGTCTCTCTCTGGAAAAAACAAGGTGAGAGAGAGAAATTTATGTAGGAAAAACTCCAACAAGGAAAAACAGGTGAGATCCAAGAAGGAACGCGAGTGAGCTCTCAACAAACAACCTAGGGGATTTTCACCCTGGAAGCAGCTTTCTATAAATCAAAAAAATTTAGGTAAATTTTTATCATCAAAATATAGCCCCTGAAATGTAACAAAATACCCTATATAGTAGGTATACGTGATAAGTCTGTAGATAAAAATGGCCACCCCCCCACCAAAAGTATTAAAAAGTATAGTATTGAATACTATCAGAAAGCTCAGAAAGCTTCTCAACGGACAAGTAAAATAAGTGACTGTTTTCCTTTAAGTCGTATATACTCAGTTTGGGGTTTAACATTAGCATCAGCATCACCTACTTTTATTTTTCCCAAAACATATCTAATAATTGTAACTCTGCATGAAGGGACAGCGCTGATGCATTTCAACAAGGGACTGGATGGAAATGAGGCGTGAAGGCAGGAGCGCCCGGGTTCTGGTCCAAGCACACTAAAACCATTTGAGCAGACTGTTTATGTTTTACTTGTATCTACCCAAGTCTGGTTCACAAACCACTCCATTTGTAGCTTTAAAACTCATTATTGGGCTTCCCTGGTGGCGCAGTGGTTAAGAATCCCCCTGCCAATGCAGGGAACTCGGGTTTGAGCCCTGGTCCGGGAAGATCCCACATGCCGCAGAGCAACTAAGCCCGTGTGCCACAACTACTGAGCCTGCGCTGTAGAGCCCGCGCGCCACAACTACTGAAGCCCGTGCGCCTAGAGCCTGTGCTCCGCAACAAGAGAGGCCACCGCAATGAGAAGCCCGCGCACCGCAACGAAGAGTAGCCCCCGCTCGCCACAACTAGAGAAAGCCTGCGCGCAACAACGAAGACCCAACGCGGCCAAAAATAAAATAAATATTTTTAAAAAATCATTATTTTCTGCTTGAACTAAGTTATTTAAACGCCAACTTTCCCCTTTTATTTTTATGTGATGGTACCTTAAACACACTTCCTCAAAACCTAAAAATTTCAGCTTTTCAAACATTCTTGCTTGTTCTTCTGTGTCTGCCCCATATGTCCTCTATTCTGAGCAACTTTCCTAGGCTATGGATGCCCAGGACACATTGCTAACCAAACTTTAAACCACCAAAGGGAAGAAAAAGGACTGGGGGTGGGGGTGGTCTGCAGTCACTGGCCAAGTTGGGGACAGGCGGATGCCCTCTGCCAGCTGCAGCCATCAGGCTGGGGATGCCCTGTCTGAATCACTGCTCATCTCCCAGGGAAAAAAAGGACAGACTCTCAGACGGAGAAAAAAAGGAAAAAGTGAATTTAGTGCTGGAGCAGGGAGAGGAGGAGGCTGGGGAAGGTGGTGACAGGCAGTGGACGGCTCCTGGCGCCTCCCTCCGGCCTGCCACGGGGCCAGAAGTAGATGTGATGTTACAGCAGATGCGTGGATTTAAGCCCTGCTCCTCAGTGGATGAACCAAACAAATGACAGGAACCTCATCAGTGAGGTTCTCAAAGAGAAGAACTGAGGGGCTCTAACCTAGACTGCTCTGATGTTCTTAACGCCCTGTGGAGGCTCAGCTGGCAGCAAGTGTTAGTATTTCACGCCCGAGCGTGTGTGCGTGCGTGTGTGCGTGTGTGTGTGCGTGCGTGCTAGGGGAGTCAATTTTTTTCCCACCCAAGTAACACATAAAAACCAGGGACAGATAGACAGATAGATCTATGGCTTCCAGGGTGCATGTACACATAGAAAAATCATCGAAAATAAACTAAACTGGGGGGAGGGATAGACTAGGAGATTGGGATATACACACTACTATATATAAAATAGATAACTAATAAGGACCTGCTGTATAGCACAAGGAACTCTACTCAATTCTCTGTAATGACCTATATGGGAAAAGAATCTAAAAAAGAGTGAATATAGGTGTATGTATAACTGATTCACTCTGCTGTATACCTGAAACTAACACAACATTGTAAATCAACTATACTCCAATAAAAATTAATTTAAAAAATAAACTGTATAGATAGATGAGTTTTAATGGATTTTTGTAGATCAAAGTTACATATTAATTTCCAGTGAAAAGGAAGGAGATGGAGAATACAGAAGGGCAGCATTGAAGGTTTAGACATTTTATTTTGTGAGCAGGTCTAAACTAATAGTTTCTTAAAAGGTCTGCATGTTTTCAACATTCACATGAAATTAACGTTCTGGAGCATTTCACTCTGAATTCTGAAGAGTTCAATGTAAATCACAAAAACTGAAAATGACACAAGTAAACTCCTGGGTCATAACTGATGGGAAATGACAGTCATAGAGAACAAGCCAGTTTCTACCAGATGCTGGGTGGAGCGGGGAGTGTGTGTGAAAGGACAAGACTGGAAAAGAAGTTCCAATTTGTCCATTCTTGTTATCTAGAACCAAACAATAGCTCTGCTTTCACTGTGACAGCACATCTTCCCTCACATCCTCTGATATCAACTTGTACGAACTAGACAGAGGAAAGATTTACAGCCACAAGAACTGATGTTTGATTTTCTTAAATTAGCAATATTCTGAGCGGGTACGTGTGTGAATAATGCCAGTTAAATCCTTCGCATAATGACAGAAAGAAAAACAAAATGTTAACCCTCAATACCGCTAAAAAATGCATTCTTCTTGCATGAAATTCACCGATGTAGCCTATAAGGTAACAAAGCTGTTGCTCACAATACAGCCTCATGCCATTAAAATTAGTTAATCATCCAGAATTTATGTAAATGATAATGTACATTTTAATCTTTTATCAGTATTGGCCATCTTCCAAACAAGGCCTATAAGGCTGTCAGATTTTTTATATGCTGAACAAATTCAGTTAAAGAAGAAATAAGGATAATGCTGTTGCTGAACTCCAAACATAATAAGTGATCAAACATCAGATCTCTATTGCCAGTTTCAAGAAATATTTTTAAAAAGTTAGGCCCGCTCTGAAATTCCTCACCTCACTTTGAGATGAAATTTATAATGAAATGACATACAAAGCTGTTGGAACAACTTTTCTTATCAACACCTACGTGAGGAGGAACTGCCTGATAAATCATCCAGCTCTTGATATGAGACCAGAAATGCTTCTATACTTTCTAAGGCCTTCCAGAACTCTCTTTACAAGAGACAGATGACACTGTTGTGTACTCTGTGGTCTGATTCTTCACAAACTTTGCAAGACTAAGAAATACTCAAGTAATATTAAAAGTGCACATACATCTTCACTTAAGCACTTTTCCATTTCTATTCTATTAAATTGATTATGAAAGGATAATCTTTTAGGGTCCTCCGTCGCTCAGAAGTCCACCTCAAAAGTTAGATGCATGCATTATTTCTTTATCACAAGTAAAAACATCTGTTCATTCTAAACTGTAAACAATTTCTCCCTCAGAATATACTGTGTTCCAGGAGGATCCCTTTATGTTACAGAAGCAAAATTTCTGGGTCAGACTCTGATAAGCCTAAAAAAACACAGTATCTACTTTTAAAATATACACAATGTGCTTTTAGGATGTAGATGCCCGAGAAAAGTAGAAAATAGGGAGTGGGCCAATCCTTGGACGTCAGTTAGATGATACAGCAGTGAAGACAAGGGAGGGGAAAAACCACTTTCTAAACAGTGTCAACTAAACAAAACTACCCAAAGCAAACAATATTTTGGCAAGACCCCAACTCTTGGCAAGAGTTAAAAAAATCTTCCATGCAGTAAGTATACAGATTGTATGCAAGGACGTATCGTTGATTCATCCAAACAAGCAAACAAAGAGCATCATACATACAAACACAACGTAAGCAGAACTCTGAAGATTTACTGAATGCAGGGATGAGAGCACACAGAAAAAAAACCTCTTTCTTCCCACTGACAAGACAAGTAATGCATTAATACAGTGATAGAAGAGGCTATTCAATATTTCAAAAGTAAATTTTTGTTAGTAAAACGATATATTATTTTCCCCGAAGTGTTACTTTTAACTTCATCTTTACATGATATTATTTTGTTCCTTGCTTTTCATACGATAAAATTTTAGTTTACCCCACACATTACAGTGTGTATTTTCATAAAACTGCACATTAATTCATACAGTGACAAGAGTTAAGTTGCAAAGTTTTAGGAGATTCCCTTCATACAAATCCAGAATAAAGGGCATCTTATCGGAAACAAATTCTCAGTTAAACATCACTACTTTTGAGCAACTTACTGTACACGTGGTTTTTTAAATTAACTTCAATAAGTCAAACACATACTATTATTAGGAGATGATTTTTCCAAAATAAAACACTAACAGTTTCCAGTTGGATACAGGATTTCAGAAAATACCACAGACTACAACTGCATCTCTTCTTCTCCAAGTAAAATGGCTTCAACACCTACCTTCTCTTATGCTGTTTCTCACTCCACGGGAACATAATAACTGCGTAGAGACAAATGTTTAAGCTAAAAATTCCCTCCTTTTTAATATGCCCCACTCTCAGATTTACTTTTGTATAATAGCCTTAAAGTGGTATATTAGACAGTAACTAGAAGACATATTCCATTTTCTGACTGAAAGCCAATAATCCTCATGAATTTTTTAGCTAAAAGACACTTCAAGATGCCATTGGGAAGACTGTAATAAACACATTAGGCTGCAAATGGGCGGCAGCCACTCTTTAACACATGCTGCAATAATAAAATAAATGGCTAAATTCATTTTCGCTGGTTACACAAATATTTTGCTGTAACATTTCCATAATCTCCATCTCTCGTAAAGAAGGAAAAATCCTCTCTGAAAGTCTTATCTTAGCAAAATTCGGTGCAGGATATGTCAGTAGCAGAGAGCTGTTCTAAACTATCATTACCAACGGGGCGGGGGGGAGGAGGAAACGTCTAGTCTGACATCAGTGGCATAAGATGGTTTCCACTTTCTGAATTCTCACAGGCTAAGTTCCTTAATATAGCCAGTCACTGGGCTGCTTCTACACCCAACGACGTCAGCCGGTGCTAATCCAGCCAGGAATAGCAAGACTAGGTTTTAACAAGGCCTCAGATGAGGAAACACCAGGGGAAGAACTGCATTCCTTGCATAATGTAAGCACTTCTCGCCCCTTCAAGCCGGGTGTACTTAGTCCCTATTAAATATCTGGAAAACCATTTTTCACCAAAGGCTTGGCATTCTGGAAAGAAGTCATCCAACTAAGAACCACAATGTAGTGCTTGTGTTAGAGTTTCATAAACTTCTCCAGATTAAAACTCAATTCTCTTTCTTAATTCTGAAACCCATTTTAAACTTCTTTGAGATTTCAAAAAAACCTTCCTAATTTATGAGAAAAACTTACAGAGATGTCCAGGGCAAGACAGTCTATACCTACGTAAAAAGTATTTTTGATTATTCCAGTTGTAAAAAGTTTTTAAGTAAATAAATGAGAATCTTCTCCCACAGTATAATATGTTGTTTGCTGCTTTTTGCTAACATTTATTACTTATTAAGCGTTAAGCACTTTTCTTGTTTAAAAACCTACATTTTAATGTTTTTTATATATGTGCGTGTACACATACACACCCTCTCTCTCTCTCTCTCTCACACACACACACACACACACAAACGCACGCACACCCTCACCCTTTACAGATTATCTAACCTCTCTGACCTGTTTCCATAAGTAATTTGCTCAAATTGCTCAGATAATAACTGACAGGTCAGGAGTCACGCTCGAGTGTAATCATAACAGCTATTTACTGAGTGCTTACCATCTTGGCAGGTATTCTCTAGTACTTTACACATAGGTAGACCTTTAGTTCCCATAACAATCTATGATTATCACCAATTTACAGATGAGGAAGCTGAGGTACAGAAGAGCTACAGTAACCTGACTGAGGCCACATCGTTAGGAAGTTTTAGAGCTCATAAGTGAATCCAAACACCTCCTCAATTCTTAACCACTGCAACGTGAGCACTGAGGCTCCTATTCTTTAATTACTTTCACTGAAGTGAGAAACGTAAACTTATGTAAGTTATAGAAAGCAGCATATTTTAACTTAATTTGATAAACACTGAATATGTAATTTAAAAGTACTTTTTGCCAAAAATATAGTAGTTTCATTGTAAAATTCAAAATACTATAAAAAATGTCTAGCATCATTCATCTATCCATTCAATAAATAATTAATGCACCAGGCACTGTTGTAGACGTGGATAGAGCCAGGAACAAAACAGACAAAGCCCCTGTCCTGCTGAAGCTCATGTTCTATTGCAGAAAGGAAATCCTGCTTCAGCTCATAAGCGATTATTCCCTGAAGAAAAATGAAACATTACCGTTATTACTGAATTTATTATGAAGTTACTGAAGTAATAAAACCAGCTAGGAATTTTCTCTGGCACACCAAGAATGCTGAGTTTCATTCAAAATAGTAAAAGTCTTCTTTTTCCTACGGAATCAGAAGTAGTAACTGGTTAATTTTAAAAGGCAGTCATCAAGAGCAATTACAGAAAATGATACCTACTAGTTAAATCATTTCGTTTTAACTTTAAACATCATATATTTGAGTATCAGTCTCCATTGGGGTTTCATATTGTCTTTCTCACATAAATCAAACCTATCATTAAGGCACTGTCTACTATTTCCAAGTTTTGTTTATCTGAAATAGAGCTAGGGGCTTCCCTGGTGGCGCAGTGGTTAAGAATCCGCCTGCCAATGCAGGGGACACAGGTTCGAGCCCTGGTCCGGGAAGATCCCACATGCTGCGAACCAACTAAGCCCGCGAGCCACAACTACTGAAGCCCGCATTCCTAGAGCCCGCGAGCCACAACTACTGAAGCCCGTGTGCCTAGAGCCCATGCTCCACAACAAAGAGAAGCCACCGCAATGCAGAGTAGCCCCCGTCTGCTGCAACTAGAGAAAGCCTGCGCGCAGCAACGAAGACCCAACACAGCCAAAAATAAAAAATAAATAAATAAATAAAAATAATAAAATAAAAGAGCTAGAACTCACAGACACTTAAGAGTTCTTATAAGTGCTTATGAGGTATAGATTTTCATTATTTTTTCCCAGTCTTTTACAGATGTGTTGCGTATACCTATTTGGAAGCAATTTTGGTCCATCTGACTGAGGTTTTTCAAACCATTCATCTTAGTTTTTATAGAAACGTATGTACCTTTTCACACTCACAATCAGTTACATAATATTTAATAAAATTATGTGATTACAATAACAAGCACAACTAGCATAAACCAGTCTGGACAAGAAGCCGGCTCTTGGTAGGCATGCAACGTCCCTGCTGTGCAGAAGTGTGGGGTGTTCTGCATTGCCCACCAGCCTGGGGCACTTGGAGCCTAGCATTCTTGTGATTTATAGAGGGAAAAACAGATCATGTGGTCAGTTCCAGCCTTTCAGCCCCAATGAAAGTTGATTATGAAAATGAGAATTTATGCAAAGCTAACCTGAAAGCATAGATCATGAAATCCTTCAATAAGTTTAACTGAATATGTATTACATGCCATGCATGGTTCTAGGAACTGGGGGATACGGCAATGAACGAAACAGACCAAGTCTTTTGTCCATAAGAGAAACAGTGAAACAAATAAAATATACCATATCAGGTAGTGATCAGAGCTATATAAATAATATATATGTAGGGCTAGGATAGTACAACGTGTCAACAGATGGGGGTGAGGAGTGCCAATTTACCTGGGTGGTCAGGAAAGTTCTCTCTTGATAGAGTGACACCTTTCTAACAGAACTCTAAGATCCATAATAGAATTTCTTTATTATGCAACCATTAAAACAAAATTCAGGAAAAGTCATACAATGCAATGGCTAAGAGCACATCCTCTGGTGTCAACTCAGGTTTGGAATGCCCGGAATACCACATATTAGTTGTGCTAATTATGCTAATTAACCTATTGGACCTAAGTTTCCTCATTTCTAAAACTGTAGAAATACTAATACATACTTTTATAAGTTTGTTGAGAGCATGAAATGTAAAGCACATAGAACAATGATTGGCATCTAGTAAGCGCTTATTTAATAAATGTTAAGATATTATAGGTTGAATTTAATACCATGTAAATGCTTATGAAACAATCTAAGCTGATGGTGAATTACAGTTAAAGAGAAAAATTAATTTATAGAAAAAAATTAGAATCCACCAATGTATTAGCAGTTAAATTGTTTCAACAAGCACTGTGGGTATAATTTAATGTTTGCATTTTCCAAGTTTCCTTTCATTAACACATCAGATTTTAATGAGTTTACCAAAAGGCAGAAAGGAGGAAAAGGAGAGGGAGGCAGGGAGGGAGGGAAGGAGACCCGGCCCGTGCCACTGGAAGAAAACAAAAACAAGCAAACCAGAGATTCCTTTAAATAACCAGGCTCTCCAGGATGCAAATTAAAACATACAAATTGTTAACATGCTTATTTTCAGGAAGCATATTGCATAAAATATGGTAAGTGGCACGAAAAATGCCTAAAGTGAATGAAATAAGAAATTGGACCCCCTTTTACAGGTATTTGCAATGAAATTTAAAGTATAAATTATTTCCTTTTACCAGTCAAAGGATATTCTGTAACAGTATTCTATAACTACTGAAACTCTATTACAACCAAATTATATTTTCTCCAAATCTACCCCAAGTTCTTCTAAATAAGAAAGATGGAGGCTCTTGGTCATTCTGGACTCATTACTGTATCCTAGTCTTAACTTCTGTAACTTTCTCATGTTTTCTCTCCCACAGATGCGACTCTTCTAAAGCAAGAACAATGTCCAAATCACAAGAACCTTCCAGCAAAGGTTACTCAAATCGCGCTTCCTCAGGAAAATCTTCTCTTTCAAGTTCAGCTGAAAAGCCATCTTCTTTATGCAGGCCTCATGGATTCCACTAGGAAGAATTCGAGGTTCCCTTCTACTTGTTCCCTGGCCCATAGGACACGCGATTAAGATAACGCTTCTTTCTTCTGCATCCTCAGTTGCCTCATTCCCAGTGAGGGTCCAGGGCATTCTCCTGATGGGCCAGGCAGGCCCACACTGCTGTCCCCCACGCCAGGTTCTAGGCGCCAGAGATGCCACAGAAGACACTCTCTTTCCTTTTCTCATTCACACTCATTTCACTCCAAGCTTTCCTAGCGTTTTCCAAGCATTCTTTGTCTCCAGTCAAACAGAACACACAAAGCAGGGGCAAAACTTTTAAGCATGTCCCAGGGACAATGTTTAGGACCCAAATGAAATGTCTGTGGTTAGAGAAGAAAAAAGGATCACAGTTATACAGCTCCTTGGGGCAGTTTAAATTATGTCTCGCATATAAGAAGTCTTTTTCTGGAATACTTTTTAATGCTCTTTTCCTATTCTCTTCCACAGAAGTGGAAAGTGAGCAAGGAGGAAAACCCTGGTTTGGTGGGGGGACCTCCGATTCATTTTTTCACCATACAAATTCTGGCGAACTTTCTTTTCGTCAGATTGTTACAATAACTCCAAACAGTATTTGCTATGAGGCAATGGTTGCCATCAAAAATAGAAAAAAGGCAGCTCTGGATCAACAGGTCCCCCTTCCCCCAATCCAATTTGTTCTTATAAAAATAAGCCAAATTAGGCATTTTTATTTGCAAATAACACATACCTACAGAATGATTTACTGAGAATTACTAGAATTTAGAAAGTTATTTACAAGAATTCATTATTTGAAAAGAATTTAAAAATTACGTTGGCACCTGAACTTATAAGCCAAAACACTTACTTTAACCATTTTCTTCACTCTCAAACACTGGATTTTAGTAATTATCGAAACTAACCATACTTGAGTTTAGGAGAGATTTGTACTTCAGCTTAAGTTTCAAACTTGGAACACAAACAGCTCTCAGTAGAAGTGCAATCATATTGTTAGTATTGCGACTGTACAACGGAGCCCAATTCTCTGACTTCAGGATCGGGGCGTGGAGAATTAGGGAGCCCTCTCGATTTGCCAGATTTTGTAAGAGCAGAGCTGTCCTGGAGAGCTGTCAATGGAGGGCTTTCTCCTTCCCGCTCCAGATGCAGAGCTACTGCATTTTGGGGAACTAAAGTTATAACTGGACTCAAGAATTGAGCTTCTTCTAATCACCCTTTGGGTAGTTAATACAAATTTAAACCCAAATGAGCTTAAAGGGCGTTAAAAATAATAATTTAATGGACTAGATCAGGGTGGTCTCAAACAGGCATTGAAAAGATTAAAACAACTTCCTCCTATTGGAGAATGTGTCCTTCTGTACCTTTTTTTTTCAATTAGTCCTAAAAATGTGTTTGCACTGAGAGCGTGAAGAATCATTGTTTTTGTAAAACCTACAGCTATGGATAAAAATCTGTAAGGCTGCTGCACCTTATTTAACCATAACTGGCAAGTTAATAAGCATGAAATGAAAACTTGAAAGAAATTAAGGTAATTGCTTGACACCTCAGATACAGGTAACTATTATATTCCTTTTGCTTGGTATCGGGGGAAAAAAAGAGAACTCATTAAGCTGAAACTCAAACCCTGGCTCCAGTTAGGATAAATGATGTAGAAAAAACTGAGCTCTCAGAGAAATCACAACACATTATATATGTATGTTCATAACACAGGCATATGACTTCTTTAGTTTGGTGTTTTAAGGCAATGTTGTGAAATCCAGAGTAATGACTATTACTTAGGGCAAAAACATATTTGGGCCCCGGACAATTAAATGTTATATAAGGTTAAGTTTCTAATTAATAAAGATCTCTTCTTGGTATTAAAAATATAACCTAAATTATAGGATTTTAATTTAAAAATCTATTTGCATTTCTTTCCTTCTGATGTTCAACTGCGCTGATAATTGAGTAGCTGCCGAGAGCAAATTACTGGGCTCTCTGGACACTGTAATACAATCACGGAGTAAGAAACAGAACTTAATCTCAAGAAATCAAAGATTTAGGAAGAAGAAACAAGTATGTAGTAAACTAACGCGGGCTCCGGCACACACGAAAAACACAAAGTGCTCGCGAAGAGAAATCACTTCTTGTCGTGGGGAGCCTCGGCGAAGGTCTGACGAATGGGCCGAGTTGGGTTTTGAAGAAGGGGTACTACATTTCAAAGGGAAGCTGGGGTGGTGGTGAGGGTGTCGCAGGACCCTAGGGTGCCAAAGCGGTGCGCTTAATAGAGAGCACGGTCAGGCCAGAGATGCTGGGTGACCACACGGCCATGTGACTCGACAGCTGGAGGGCTCTGGGTCTTTCCATCCTCACCCAATCTCTTCTCCCCCCAGGATGCTGTCAGGCCCTGGTTATGGTGCTGGCTGCACCCTACCTCCCCCAGTGCCACCGGGGAGCTGTGGGAAACGCACCCTCCGGCTCCACCCAGCCGGCCTGAAGGACGCACCCTGGCGGCGGGCGGGGTCTAACAAGCCCGGACGCTGAGGCCTGCTGAGCTTCGCCAACCACTGCCATCAGCTGCAGGGAGAAAGTTTCTTGTCCCATAGGTGACCTGAAATCTGACTAACTCACAGTATTAATAATCTGCTCTGACAAAAAAGGAAAGGGAGAGGTAAGGCAGAGTACATTTTATTCACTGAATTCACGTATTCACCACGTATTTAGTAAGCGTCTACTTTGGAGCGTCAGAATATGGAAAACCCTAAATGCTAGAATAAGTAGCAGTCCCTGTTGACTTACTAAACCACAGGCACAGTGGAAAGGTCTCAGCCAGAGGTGGTCAGACCACAGTTAGGGCAGCGGTACCCACCACAGGTTTGGAAGCATAGGGAGGAGGGGCTGAAGGCTTGCTAACAGGATACTGCTAACGGCCACATATGGTACAAGTGCATTTATAGGAAACATCCAGAATAAGCAAATCCACAGAAACAGAAAGCAAGATTAGTGGTTGCCAGGGGCTAAGGGGAAAGGCAGAGGGGGAGTGACTGCTAACGAGCACAGGGTTTCTTTTCGGGTTGACGAAAATGTTCTGAAACTAGATAGTGGTGATGGCTGCACAACTGGTGGATAAACTAAAAGCCACTGAACCGGACACTTTCAAAGGGTGAATTTTACGTTACATGAAGTGTATCTCAATAAAGCAGTTTTTATTAAAAACAAAAAACCAGAAAACGACAACAACAAGCCCCACAAGCTATTAGGCCTGATACTGATAACCTGCCGAGTTGTGGAACAGGTAAATGGATGGTTTACAAATATTTAGGAAACAAACTGGCGACTATTACGATCAAGAATGACTTCTCTAATGATTCACCCCACATGAATTGTCCTCCTACTTTCTGCTAAAGAGATAAGAACTTTGTTTTTAAAGTTTTATTATTTTTTCTTAATACAAGTAATGCATGCTCGTAGTAGAAAATTTAGAACATAAAATGCTAAAGAATATATTGCATGTATTCCTACCACACAGAGAATAACCATTAAATTAAAAAAATTTCTGCTCAGCATTGGGAGTTTTGGACTGACATGTACACACCGCTCTATTTAAAAAGGATAACCAACAAGGAACTACTGTATAGCACAGGGAACTCTGCTCAATATTCTGTAATAACCTGTATAAGAAAAGAATTTGAAAAAGAATAGATACATGTATATGCATAACTGAATCACCTTGCTGTACACCTGAAACACAACACTGTTAATCAACTATGCTCCAATATAAAATAAAAATCAAAAAAATGTACTGTGTCTGTGTGTGTGCCACAAACTGCATGTACAGTTTTATAGATGCCCTTATTATTTCTAAGATTTTTCCATGGTATTAAATGTCTTTATAAACATAATTTTAATGGCTCTATGATATTCCATCATATGAAAGTACCATAATATATTTAAACATTTTCTATAATCATTTAGTTTGCTTCCATTTTTTACCACCATAAATAACACTGTGATGAATATCTTTTATGTAAGTACTGATCCACATATCTGATTAATTAATCATCAATAGTCAATACAATAGTCTCAGACATGTAATTACCAGATCAAACGGTGTGCCCATATTTAAAGCTATTATATTTACTGTCAAATTATTTTCCAAAAAGGCTGTACTAATTTCTAATCACCTCAGCAGGGTATGTGAGGTCCTATCGTACCAGAATTCACAATAATAATGAATATTATGATTTTTAAAAATGCTTTGCAAATTTGAAGACCATGGCATGACATTATTTTCTAATTTAAACTGATTACTAATAATTGAGTATTTTTCAAATGTTTTATAAGCATTTCATGTTTACTTTAATAAAAGAATGTGGAGTCAGGGATCTGGCATAGACACAGCATATTCAGGTTGGTGAGGCATCTGAGTTACTGCTATTGTAGAGATGAAAGCAGATGTGGCTCATAATGAATCACCTGAGAAACTTTTTAAAAACATGGCTTTCCAGGCTCCACCCCAGACCAACGAAATTAGAACCCCCCTGCAGAACGACCCCAGGTGATCAGCTGAAGCCTGTCCAGCGCCCACTGGAAGGGAAGAGCAGCACTTAGAACTACTTGGCTGGGAGACAATGGTGAGTTAGTCTAGGCCGGTGGAATAACATTCTGGGTGTTAGTTAACTGGTTATTACAAACAAAGAGAGGTTCTCCAGTCTAGTTGATTTTTTTAATCAATGACTCGAAAAAAAAAAAAAACCTGTTTATCAGATAGGCAGGTGACACAAAGCATACCTATCATGTTTGATAATACGAGTACTTTTCTGAAAATCTTAACACTGGCAGACTAGAAGGTCCGAACCAGCGCAATGACATTATTTACTCGGTATCTTTGTATTATTAAAACAATGTGAACACCTACAAAAACACAATTTAAAAAAAGGAAAGGAAAATCCCTCACGATCTTCCTATTTTAATGTGTTCAGTCAGTATTTGAATTGGGGCAGAGATGAAACTTCTCTCACATTTGGTCACCATCTAAATAGTTTTCTTTTTCTGTCTTGTGTTTCTTCCCAAATACAACCCATAGCAGTTCTACTCCATCCTACCGGTCCTTCCTGTGCCTCTCAAGTCTTACTCTGTAGTAAGAAATTCGCCCACATCCTTAACCCAGTAACAGTATAAGGAGCCTTTCTGGTACCTCCTGACAGGCCCTCCCCACGGTCCATTCCCATAGACGCTGCCTGTCCTCTCATCACGCTCGTCCCAGGAACAGGAGGGCGCGGCATCCCCTCTGCCTTCCTCAGAGCTGCCACTAGGCCGCTGCTCAATTACAAGGGTGGCCTTGAATCAAAATCTCCGCTCCTTGGAAACCCATGTCTTAAAGCACCCTCTATCCATGATCCGGCTTGAGATGTACCAGTGTGCCACTTAATCTTCCACCTTTACTGAAGATGTTGGTATTTGATTAGTTCTTCGTCTCTAGGCCACATCTGGTCGCCACCCAGAGTGATCTCACAATCTCTGTGAAATCCTCACAGGCCCTCCTGTCTCACCTCCAACAGAGGTCACCTCCACTGCACTTCGGCCACTGCCCCTACGATCACTCCCGAACCTTGCTGTCACCCAGAACTGGGGGCCCCCGAAAGCCACTTCTGGCCCACAGCTTCCTAGCATGCTAGCTTTCTTACTGTCTTCCTCCTTGGTAACCGGTCTTCATGCATCAAGAACTCTAGTCCCTTGCCCTTCTGCTCATCGCATGTCCCTCCCTACCTCGCTGGATTCACCACCGTCAGGTGGGTCTCACGCATCTGTTCTCACAGAGTTCCCTCCACAAAACTTAATCCCAAGATTCCTCCACTCCTATAAGTAGGAACCCAAGCCTCGACAGAGAAAATCCCACAGCTAAGGGCGGAACGGCCCCTCAGACGTTTCAAGGTTTCTCAACTTGCCTTAGACTCATAGGCCTGCCTGCCCATCCTTTTATTTGTTCTCCATTCAGCTCCTATTTACCCCAACAATTACTTCCAGCTTTTACCGCTTGGGCAAATGGCCGATCAACCTGATTTTATGCGACTTCCCTTCCTTTCACTTACACAGAAATCCACTGCTCTCTTCAACATCACTCCTGGCTTTGCAGAGGATGTGTGATCCCTCCTCTTGTAAACACTAACTGCTCCAACCCCATTTCCTATTTCCCTCCCCATCTTCTCTGAGACTTTGCTACAAAGCTTCTCTTTACCAACCGTTCACCCTTTTTCTTTCTACTTTAACCTATAAGCACACTCAGGTCATTTCCATCCCTTGAGTGTGAATCTTTCTCCAGCAGCCATCCAGTCTCACATCTTTCCTTCACATCCAGACCTGCCCAAAGACTACAGGCCTGTTCTCCCTTACCCCAAACACTAGGGAGCCACAGAATTTAGAATCCAGAGAGATAGACATATTTTAATTTTAGAAAGAGAAAACGTGGCATACTCCATATTTCATAATAACCCCACAGAGCCCTGTGAGTGCATTCTGTAATCAAATTCAATATTATTTCTGCAGTGAAATGTATGAATATTCACACTAGGTGGGACAAATGAAGATTATAAGCCATTCCATACCCATTCAAGTCAGGTTTTACCGCTAAATGAGTTAGAAAAACCTTTCCTGTTCCAGAGTTTGTTGAATTCTGAGATTCAGATAAGGGAATATAGGCCTGTGGTTTATGCCTATTCCCTTCCACTCACTTCATGATCCCAAACAATTACATTTCCTCCCACCTCGTTCCACTGACTCTGCCTCGTCTTCCATGACATTTGCATACCAAGCCTACATAAGTTCTGGCATCCCGTGCTATGTGACTTAGCCTTTCCACTGTGCCTGTCACTGTGATCACGTCCCCCCAGGGATTCCTCCCGGTATATCTCTGTTCTGAGCCTTCCATGACACCACCCTGTATAGGGCCTCCCCTTAAACTGCATAATTCTTCTTCCATCTCTTTCATGGGACCTTCCTCTTTGGAGTTCTCCAGGCCTCCTCTTCTGCCCAGCCCTCTCCTCGGTTCTCTTCCGTTTTTTAAAATTATGTTTAACAGCTTTAGTGGGGTGTAAGTCCGAAGCCATACAATTCACTCTTCTGACACATCCACTTCAGCGGTTTAAGTCTAATCACAGGATTGTGCAACCGTCACCACATCTAATCCCACAACATTTCATTACCCCAACAGGAAACCCCACGCTCACTATGCAATGCTTCCTCATTCCCTCCTCTCTCCCACTCTGAAGTACTAACACCCTCTGACTTTATGTATGTGCCTAATCTGGACATGTCATATAAATGGAAACATATAAGATGTGGCCTTTTGTTTCTCACTTATTTCAATTAGCATAATGTTTTCAAGGTTCTGCAATATTGTAGCATGTATGAGTACTTCATTCCTTTCTATAGCCAAATATTGCAATGTATATAGGATATACCACATTTTATTTATCTACTCATCAGTTGATGGGACATCTGGGCTGTTTCTACTTTTTGGCTCTTAGGAATGAATAATGCTGCTATGGACATCTGTGTGCAAGTGTACAGATATGCTTTAGTTTTTTTGGATATAAATCTAGAAATGGAATTGGTGAGTCTATAGCACCTTTACATTTAATTTTTTGATGAACTGCCAGACTGCTTTCCGAAGTGAATATACCATTTTATTTTCCCACCAGCAATGTCCGAGGGTTCCGATTTCTCCATATCTTCATCAACACTTATTTAATTTTTAAAAAAAATTACAGCCATCCTACTGGGCATGAAATGGTGTCTCGTTGGCTGGATCTGCATTTCCCTAGTAACTATGCTGAGCATCTTTTCAAGTGCTTTTTTGGCCGCTGCGTATCTTCTCTGGAGAAATGTCTATTCAAATCTCTGTCTATATTAAATTAGACTCTGCAGTGGTTCTTAGCACCACTTTGGAGTTATGAATGGCTTTGAGAATCTGACCAAAGCCAAAAAGTAAAGCTACATAGATAACAAAATAAGGCATACAATTCTCCTAAGATGTCACTAACCCACAGTGAGACTACTTATGGACCTTCCAGATTAAGCAGCCTTGCTGTATATCATAGGTTCTCAACCCTGGTGCATATCTGAAGACCACCTGGGGAGCTTTTAAAAAACGCCACATAACCACATGATTCAGCATGTCCACGTCTAGGTATATACTGAAAAGAACTGAAAGCAGGGACTTCAGCAGATATACAGACACCTGTATTCACAGCAGCATATATATATATATATGGCATATATATATATATATATATATGGCATATATATTTGACATTTATATAGCCAAAAGGTGGAGACAACCCATATGTCCATCAATGCATGAATGAACCAAATGTGTATATACATACAACAGAATATTATTCAGCCTTAAACAGGAATGAAATACTGATACATGCTACAACACGGATAAACCTAGAAAACACGATGCTAAGTGAAAGAAGTCAGACACAAAAGGCCATATATTATGATTCTACTCATGTGAGGAACCCAGAATAGCCAATTTCATAGAAACAGAAAGTAGAACTGTGGTTACCAGGGCCTTGTGGGAAGAGGGGTGAGTACTTACTGTTTAATCGGTCGAGTTTCTGTTTAGGATGATGAAAAAGTTCTGGAGATGCACAGCAGTACAACAACGTGAAGGGGTACTTAATGCCACTTAACTGTACATTTAAAATGGTAAATTTTATGTTAGGTACATTTTACCACAATCATAAAAAAACACGTTTGTGTACACACACACACACACACACACACACACACACGACCAGGACACCATCAGTATTTTGCTTAAAAGCTCTCCAAGTAATGCGAATGTTCAAAAAGGCTTGAGAACTGCGGCTGCATGCTCTCCTTGGTGTTATCACCTATTCCCAAGGTTTCCCAAATCTTTCTTTCCAGCCTTCACCTCTCAAAGCTTCTACCTCAAAAATCCAGCCAGGTTTCAATGCACAGAGTTGAGCGCATCCATTCCTCCTTCTCATCCCCTAACTGCCCCACCTGAAAGAGCGCCATCCACTGAACATCATCCTTAAACTCCTATATTCTCGCCATAAAATCATCAATGTGACTCTGCTTCTTAAGTATTCTCAAGCCTCCCCCCTTGTCTTTAAGATAATCATTACTGCTTCTAGCTCGGGCCTTCACCTTACTTGGAAAATCTAACGTAAGCTTCCTTACCTCCAGATAATTAATTTCCTGGCTCAAGATCTTTAGTAGACGCCACTCCCTCTGAGATGAAGTCTCTGCTGCCTCAAATGTTACAGATGATGCCTTATGGTCTAGCCCTTGCCTACTTCTCCAGGGCCATCTCCTGCTGATTCTGCTTGCCCTGGTGATGTATAAACTGCACGGGGTTCCTCACCTACCACACACTAGTTCTCACCTCTTTTCTTGTGCTTGCTACACATGGAACAAAAAATAGATTTTCCCCCTTTTGGCTAATTCCCACTCATCTTTCAAAACCTAGCTCAGATGACCTTCTCCCCAAGATTAAATTCCCTTCCTCTATCTTTTAATAGCCTATATAACTACCATTAACCACATATATCTTAATTATGTCTTTTTCCTTAGCAAATTTTAAGCTCTGTGAGGGGTAGAAACTAATTAGGTTTCATCTTTTTATATTAGGCCCTTACCAGAATGCCTGCCACACAGTACTTAATTCATGTTCATGGAATAAATTGCTTTACAAACTACTATAGAGTTTGAAGCTATTTCATCAAAATAGGAAACATCATTTACTATGCTATATCTGTATTTTATTTGATCTTCACAAAAACCCTATGAAGTCATTGTTATTATGATTCCCTGAAGTACAGAAACATCAAATAACATGTCCAAGGTCAAACACCACCAGCAGGTGGTAGAAGTGAGACTCCAGAGCCTGAGCCCTGCCTCTTCCCTTCCCCTGGCGGAGATACGGCTCTTCTTACCTGTGTAGGTCTCATCTTCTCAAGGAGATATTTCCTGCCTTCCAGGATTTTTCTCTATAATTTTTAAAGTTATAATCTTAACATACAGTTTTGTATCTTTTAAAAATTAAAAAAATTTTAGCATGTTACTATGTGGTCTTCATAACCAGCATGACTACTCATGAAGACAAAGGTAGATTCTTACAATGAGGTTGAAACAAACAAAAAAACTGTATGAAGTTCTAAATAGGGGAAGCTAAGATGGCGGCCACTTAGGTGATAATAGCCACAGGGGATTTTAACTGATTGCCAGCTTAATATGAATCAAGCAAACGACAGTATGCTAAAAAACAAGAGATGTACTCTTAGAAATGCAAAAAGAAAAGAAAAATTAGAAATCTGCAATTTGAATAGACACATGAAATTCCATGTTGCTCCGGAAGATAAGAGATAATAGGTGCCTGGGGAATTTAGTCAATGAACAGACACTAGCCAAGAACTTGTTTAAATAAGCAGGGATATGTATGTATGGGTGTGTGTGTGTGTGTGTGTGTGTTTATATGGATATGTGTGTACATGGATAAACTACTTGGGGAGATGAAACATACACAGGTACGAAAACACACTACGTGTGTTGAAGGGATATTTCACAGAGAAGAAATATCTTAGGCATTTGGTAATTATTAAGTGTTGGACACTATATTATTTTATTTAGTTCTTAGAGCTCTACAAAGCAGATACTGTCCCCTGTTTTACAGAGGAAAAAACAGATTCAAAGAAGTTAACTGACTTGTCCAAAGTCTCAAAGCTTACACGTTATACCACTAGGTTTCAAACCAAGCTCTGATTACTCTTTCTACAATCCTTAACTTTCTAATAAAAACCATTAAATAAGGACTTCAAAATACATAACAGGAGAGTTGTTGATAGTACAAGGAAACGGTCTAGTTAAAACGTTGGAAAAAAATGAACATATCATCCTTGAAGTCTGTGGAATGTCCATCCCTGGAGACCTTCAGCTGTAACATCAAGGGAGGGATAGACAGTTGACACCAGAATTGCCAGGTAAGATCGACACCCCACATGCAGTTAACCTCCCAATATGAACAGAGGAACCAAAAGCCATGACCTTACGATGCTATGATATGAAAGCACCTGATTTTTCGTTCTCTCCTCTCAGCATCATCAAGGAAGGATGAGCTCTCCCTTTCCCTGAATTTCCTTTTGAGTCCTTATGTCTCTGTCACATGCTTATTTGTGCGTCATTTCCAGCCCTCAGACTGGTCCCACAACCTCCAGGTTCTGACTGTGACCAACAGTGAATACACTGCATCACTCACCTGAAGCACAAAATTATACTGAACTCAGGTGGCTTAGACGTTTAGGACTGTACCAGGACCCCAGAAGCTCAATGGCGTCCCTGCTTACCTCCATACCCGCAGCCCAGACCCTCTACACGAGTGAAACATCTGTTTTTAGTGTCTGGCAATAACTGGATTGATTTCTCTGCCTTTGGAACACTCGGCTCACAGTAACCCTCTGTACAAGAAACAACTTCCCACTTACATCTGTTACCTTGTCTTTCCCCCTTCTTAATCCTAGGTGTCCTGATAACATTTCCAAGCAACTACATTAGAAAATTATGCTCCAGAATCTAATTCCAACTGTCTTGAGGTTACCTGGCACTTGAAATAATCTGGAGGTGACAGGAGATCAAACCAGGGAGGACAGAAGAGGCCTCTGGAATGGGCCATTATAGAAACTCTATTTCAACCCTGGCAGAGGTAGCTGTACACAACTCCACAATGGTTAGCTCTGCTAAACATGTATCCTGGCTTATTATCTAAATGAAAGACTAAACTCGACAAACAACCAAGTGGAAAAGTCAGGGAACTTAAACTGGTCTTCTGCTTTTAAAGGTGAAAAACACAAAACCACAAGAAGTCCCACAGATCTTCTTGGTAAATGCCACGTCGTACCAGACCCCACTGCACTCTGTTCTGAACCCGACCATCCATGCCCACAGCCCTTCCTAAGGACCCTCAATGGGCTGTTACGAGGAAGCTTTCACCCAGCTCCTGACACTGAAGACTCCATAGCAATGCTCCCCTGACACCTGATCTAGGCACCCAATGGACAGGCTGCCCAGCGGTCTACTGGGGCGGCTCGGCACAAAAGTTCTATCCAGACACAGACAGAGGTGATGGCCTGAGTCTAGTAGATTCTCAGAGTCTGTGGAATATGTGAGAGAGAGCTGTTCTGTGCGCAGAGAGAGAAGGTGAAAAGACACAGAGGAAGAAACCACAAGAGGATAAAGGACAAGGAGCAATGAACGAGCCAATTAGGAAGCAGAGAAAAGGTGTGCCCTGAGCGTGAGGGGTCTGCTGAGCTCGTGAGACAGAAGCAGCTGGTGCAGACAGAGCGCACCTCGGCCACCGCAGTCAACACGCACAGTGGCTCTGCACCTTTCCTCCCAGTAAGTCAGAGCACATGCTCCCCTAGCCTAGATTTCAATGGTTAGGCTATCAAATAGACACGGAAGCTTTCAATGTGGGTAAATTTGTGGCCCACGAGCTATAACTCCACTCCCAATAAAGGCAGATGTCCCAAGGACAACACCAGACCTATTGAACTCTATCCCCTCACTCGGCCCTGAAGTCATGGAAAGCCCGGCTCAGCTCTTGCTCTCATCATTTCCTAGCTGTGCAACATTGGGAAAGGTACTTAACCTTTCTGAGCTTCAGTTTCCATGTCTGTAAAATTCAGAAATAATATTCACTTCACAGGTTTGTATGAAAATTAAATGAGATCGAGGATAAAAGTACATAGCTTGATATATATAGGCTTAATTCAGGCATGAGTAATAGAGCTGTTGGCCAAAAGTTCAATGTTAATGAATCAACAATACATATATTAAATAAGGTGTCTTTAAACAGAAACCTACTCAAAATAAGGCTATGTACTGATCCAAGAGCTAAAATGTTATGACCAGAGACTCGTAGGAATCTAACTCTGTATCTCCCCTAGAAGAAATTGCTCCGTATTTGCTAACTCAGTGTCTGCCGTGACTTTATGGAACATAACGCCTGCAAATAACAAGGATCAGCTGTAGTTCATCAAAGTTAGACCATGGGAGTAGGGGAGAATCTGGGGGGCAGGCAACTAGAAGGGTAGAGCCAGGTCATGAAAGGGCCTTTTATGTCCTACCAAGGGGTGTGGACTTCATACCGCTTCTAATCTGATTACTGATTAGAAGACTGTGGGCCTGGGAAAGGTCTACAGCTCCCTGCTCCTGAGTGGACCCCTGGTGTCTGGCACAGATGTCTCATCTACAAGAAAGACTGCTACCCAATGCCTTACACATGTTGTCCTCTTGGCTCAGAGCCACAGACAACAGAAGATACTGGGAACCACCAACCGTCTAGTGGCCACGGTGAATGTCAAAAGAAACAGGTGAAATCAAATTCAGTAATGTATTTTAACACATCGTATTCAATATAGTTATCTTTTCAACGTGTAATCAATATTCTAAAAATTATTACTGAGCTATTTTATTTTTTCTTTGGGGAGGGGGGCACTCCGTCTTCAAAGTCTGAGTGTATTCTGCACTCAATTCAGATAGGCCCTCAATTCAGATAGGCCACATTTCCAATGGTCAAAAGCCACTCGTGACTTGTGGCTCCTATGCTGGACGGTGAAGGCCTAGGATACCCTATACATCCTCCAGGGCCTGCTAGTCATCTTCTGTTCTCTTTACTTTCTCTGCCAAGTGTCCCCTGATCAATCCTCTCCCCACCCCAGGGACAGTCAGTTACTCTTCTCCTGTACTAGTGAAGCACCTGACAAAATTTTACAATAAACAGTTGTTAAATAAACAGGAGGATTTAAGTGCAAGAATGAAACTGGCTATCTTTCCATTTTAAAAATAAACCAACCCGTAGGAGGATCCATCAAGGGAGACCAAAGATAGATGATAACGCTATATTCATACTTAACTTTCCCACTCATTAGCAAAAATCCAGTTATAAAAATTTCGTGAGGTAAAACTTTTTCCCACCGTGAATACTGATGAGAAAGAGTGACATCACCTAGGAGAAAATACACTTGTTCACTACTAAAGCCTGCAGAAGTAGAAGGGATCCCTATGTGAAATATTATGTAGACGGGAACTCCTCTCTAGGGAATTTGCGTGGGTGTAAAATGACTTACAACAAATCTGAAATCAGTGGCTGATATTCCAGGGGTGTTCCCAGTGTCTGAAAACAAGAACCTTAATTTGGATTCTCTGTGGTTTGTATACCTGAATGCTCCCATCATAGCAATGCAGTGAGTAAAGGACCTTGAAAACAGCAAGGTTTCCATTTGCCAAGAAAAAGGAGAAGTAGCTAAGTAAGAAAATATGTAACATGCATCCTTCAGATCCCACGACTTCAGAACTTCTCCCCACCCCGTCTACTCCTTGTACCAATCTCCGCTACCGCATTAATAATGCGCTCGCCCCGCTCACCTTTCCCTAAAGCAGATTTCTGAATCAGCTGTGAGTTACTTTTCATGAATATGTTTCTTTTCAGTGCAGACCAAACCTCACTTAAACGAAGCTTTTAAGAAGGACCCTGGAAAATTTGCTATCTGTTGCACAAGTTGTTTTTTTTTTTAACATCTGTATTGGAGTATAATTGCTTTACAATGGTGTGTTAGTTTCTGCTTTATAACAAAGTGAATCAGCTATACATATACATATACCCCCATATCCCCTCCCTCTTGCGCCTCCCTCCCACCCTCCGTATCCCACCCCTCTAGGTGGTCACAGAGCACCGAGCTGATCTCTCTGTGCTATGCGGCCACTTCCCACTATCTATTTTACATTTGGTAGTATATATATGTCAGTGCTACTCTCTCACTTCGTCCCAGCTTACCCTTCCCCCTCCCCGTGTCCTCAAGTCCATTCTCTATGTCTGCATCTTTATTCCTGTCCTGCCCCTAGGTTCATCAGAACCATTGTTTTGTTTTAGATTCCATATATATTGCACAAGTTTTTTCACTTCATGAATTTTATATCCCTTTGGTTTCCAAAGAATTAAACTGCATCTATTAAAATATAGCCTAGTACTTTAATACTGCCTAAATCTTCCCAAACTGTGACTTTCTCAAAAAAACAAAAACCTCCTAAGAACACATTTCACTGAGGTTTACAACACTGAGTACTAAGATCACCTTTAATTCCGTCTTTTCTTACCCTATCTTTCCTACACATTAAAAATCTCTCCAAGAAGCAAACCCCCTCAGCCTGACAAGATCAGACCTGATTATAATATCTGTAGTTAATTATTGTGGTTGGAATTCTGAAGTGTAGCAGGATTTGCAAGCTAGTCACCTGGCTTGTTTAGACACTACCCTGATGTCAAAATGTGTGTCTTTTAACTCTCATAGAAAGACTGGGGCTCTTCCTCACTCCCCAACCTCTGAAAGTTAAGATATTTTTAGATAACATAACAGATTGATCTTTTTATGAATGTACTTTAAAACTGTACAGGACTGACATTTGATGTCCTAGGAGAAAAACAGCACGATCTGGAACCAAACCTATCCTAGTTTTAAGAGAATGTAAATAAAACGACTTTTTTTTTGGTTACAATACAAAGGAAATATGAACAGGCACAGATGGAGACTAGTGAAAACTACCATTCAGACATGCTCAGGGAGAAGTCATTAACCAAGTCCTCAGGAATACTCTCTGATTGGCCAAACAAGTTTTACAAAAGTGCCAGCTGTAAGTTATCTTGTAGGTTTAAATATCTTATTTGCCTTTGTTTTCCCAAAGTGTTTCACATAGTGCCGTGTAATAATAGTAAGTGCTCAATAAAAACACCCTGAACTACCCCAAAATCCTTGGATCACTTCAAAAGCTTTAGATAAGGCGGCAAAATAAAATTTAAAAGCAAAAACAAAGAAAAACAAAGAAAGCCCAAACCATCTGGCTATAAGAGTATCATTATTCAATATGATGCTAGTGACTTTTGGGCTGATACCAGTATGTAATTGTCTTATATCCTACTTACAAGAATGTAGGGAGAGTCCTACAATTAAAAAATAAACAAATAGATCCCAGAATGATTAAAACCACAGGTAATTAACTGTTTATTTGAACCAAGTTGTCTTTTTATGTAGGTAGACTAAACTAAGGTGCCAGTTTTTTTTAAAGAAAATCCCATTTAATAAGATTAATGATTTTATTAAACTATATTGTGCTAAAATATAGTTTATAGATATTATAAGGAAGAGAATCTCTTGCACTTAGTATGATTAAAAATTATGTTTGAGCTGCTCTCACCATATTTTCTTGGAGAAGATAATAAAAAGAATCAATTCTTTGTAAATTGTCCATACAGTACATAATGGCCAGATAAGAGTTCTTACCTCCATCAGTGTCAATTTCAAAAGGGAAATATACACAATATAATAATATATGTGGTTTGAAACATACACACACCCCAAGTTGGGCACATTTGGTCTAGAAGTTAACTGAAAAACATATTAGTGAATTCATACCTCTAGTTAACACTGTATAATAGTTAACCCTTTTCAGATAAAGCTTATGATTATCTTTCCCCAATCTCAGATTTTTAAGTACTACACCTTCCAAGGTTGAGAGAAAGGTACAGACTGCTAAGAGAATTAATAGCATTAGCATGAGCGAAAGTGGACAAGCACAGTCTAAAGATTAACTGCATGTTTTCAGCTTTCTGCACACAGTAGCATAAGGATGTAGTAAATCAGAAAAAGTTAGGTACTCTATACAACAAAAAATCATTCATTCAAGGCCTCAGCCAAAATAAGATTTATTACCTAACTAAAATTTAGATAATTTCAAATTCACTGCAAAGCCCTTCCTTTTTTAAGGCTTGAATTACAAAAGGATATTTTAAAAAGTTAACAGATACAAATATAAAGCTTATATTTATTCCTTAATGAGTAAGATTTGCATTGGATTCTTCTTTGGAAATTTAGAAAATGCTTACCAATTCATTTCCTAAAACAAGCATGAGACTGTATTTGGCCACATAAAGAAACTGCAAGAAACCTTTAATCGCTAAATAAACACATAAGAAATAGGGACCACGAAGGAATCAATTTGGATAGCACTGTATGTATCTGTCCCCGAGAACACTATCACTGCCCGGTTGTCATGCTCAGTTCTCCCTCGGCAACACGCACATCCAATCCAGAAGCACACAGAATTCCAAGAACACTGCCAAACATTAAGTCAGAGCACTTGTGAAACACACCTTGTAATTGTCCACAGCCTTTGCAGTTCAAACCAGAGCTCAGCAGCTTGTCCTTATCTTCACCAGTGATGTAAATAAAAATACCATACATCACTCTTCCAAAAGAAAAACCAAAAAACCCCACAATTAGCAATAAATTTAATGCCTCAGAGATAAATCTCCTGTGTTAACCCAAACCAGAATTCTGCCTTGATGTAAACCTGAGCACATGCTGAGTGCCCTGCTGCTTACCTCCTCTATCACTTGCTTCTAACGATAGCTGACAAACTAGCCTCACAAATCCTTTTTTAGCTGCTGATCAGACAGATCCCCCTTTGACAATCCAGCATGGTGGAACACTCGAAAATTCTTCCTGCTTCTATTCTATTGCTTGCTCTAAAAACCAGTTTCCTTTTCATTGAGATAATAGCCTTTTCTGCAGTCACATGACTCAGAAGCTACATTAGCAGAGCTTTATGATAATAGACTAAGCCTCTACCCCCTCCTGTTATTAAGGGGATGTCTTTCTCTTTCTCTTTCCCTTTCCCTCTCTCTCTCTCTCTCACACACACACACACATACACACACACACGTGCCCATCATGCACATGCACTCACATACAGGGGTCTAAAATTATTTATTCTTCTTGGAATTATCATAATAAAGAAGTATACTCTAACATGAAAACACTAAAAATTTCTAGATCTGCCTGCTAAAAATAACTGCTAAAAACAAACATTCTGATGCATGGTCTTCCTTTCAGCAGGATGCAGCACGCTGGCCATGAACACTCCCCAGTGAACAGTGTATGAAGTGGGACAGTCAGAGGGAAATGTGTATTCTCCTGTTCTCTAGAGCTTTGCCCCCAGAGATATAAAGCTGACAAATCTGGCATAACGAACACTGTGGAGACATGATAGCTACTCACACATTGGGAATTAATTAGTTTCACGTATTAGTAAAACACCATGTAAGCATACTTTTTTTAACACCAAAATGTATTCTTATTAGGAATACACCCTGTGTAATTTATAAGTTATTCCAAGAAGAAGAAATATTACCATGGCCAAAACAATCTTAAAATATAAAATTCAAAAGTTCTTTTGAGCCTGGCCAATTTGATTGATTTCTGATAAACCATCAACTTTCAAAACACGCATGTGGAAACACTAGGTCAGTGCCTGACACACAGCGGTTGCTCCATACTGTTTTTTTTTTAATGTCCTTGGTAACAGGTTGAAGTACTAGGCAAAGAGACAGCAGTGGATTACATTATCTTCTTACTTTGTTTTCATATCAAAGAATCTTTTAAATCTACCAGACAAGCAATTTGGGGAAGGAGTTTAAGTGTAAGAATGTGCTGAGAAGTGGAAAATGGAGAAAAAGATGGGCTAAGGCGTTGCCCCAGAAGCAAAATCACACTGAGGCATAACACACAACTGGGAGAGCGCTGCTACCAGCAGACTGAAAGCAAGACAGACTGTTCAACTAAGTCAACAGATGAAGCTACATTTTACATGTTTGGGTTTTATTTATTGCCTTGGTTTTCTCATCTCAAAAAGGGAAAACATACTAGATATTTTCATTTTTTAACTTTTCACTGTGCTAAAATACACATAACATTAAAAGTTACCACTTTAAGTGTACAGTTCGGTAGAGATAAGTCTATTCACACTGTTTTGCAACAGCTCTCCTGACCTTTTTCATCTTGCAAAACTGAAACTCTGCACCCATTAAACAACAACTCCCATTTCCCGTTCCCTCCAGGCCCTGGCAAGCACCATCTACTTTCTGTTTCTATGAATTTAACTACTTTAGATCCCTTGTATAAGTGGCATCGGAAAGTACTTGGTGTGTGTGTGTGTGTGTGTGTGTGTGTAGATATTTTAAAGAATAATTATTTCAATACCTGGAGATCAAGACGAAGAGTTTTCATCTCACAAAATCATTTTACACAAACTGCATTATTCCTAAGTAAACCAAGCCAAAATTATATTCTTTAATACAGAAAACCCAAGAATTGTTATAGATACAACTAGACAGAAGGGATTATTATCATATAAAAGTTTTCTACACAAAAACTCTAATTTCTCAGGATCCAAAAAATTTGATAATTCTAATTCTGAAACTCCTAGTTTACTCTAATTAACCACTCAACACATAAATAACTTGCGTAGGGTGGAGTGAGTGTTGAATAATTCTCTTCCAGTCACTGGAAGGGACTGTGGCCACTCTGCTGGAACATGGTACCAACACCTCACCAAGTCTCCAGTGACCACACAGGGGTCAATGAGCACAGCTTCCACGAGGACCTGAGCAGAGAAATTCAGATACCAAGAAAATACACTTAAAACATTTAAATGCTAGCACACGGTGATACCTCATCACAAAAAGCCAAAGCACAAAGAACCTTTAAAAGTTATAATGATCTTAACAGCCACCTAACTATTTTCATTACAGCGTACTTAAAATCTAAAGTCAATCATCAGCCAGGGCATTATAGGAAACCAATGTATCATAGGAAACCAATCTCATAGTAGATATGAAAAAACACTTTTTTAAAGAAATAGCATAAAAACTGTAGGGGGCAGTTTTGTGAAATCCATCCACCTAAGTTTGTCCTTTTTTTGCTCACAACATCATCCAACCATTTCTACAGTGGTAAGGGGAGGTCACAGACACTCTAAAATGACCACCATGTTGTCCTTTATTAACTTCAATGGAGTTTTTTGCTTTTTTTTTTTTTTTTGTGGTACGCGGGCCTCTCACCGCTGTGGTCTCTCCCGCCGCGGAGCACAGGCTCCGGACGCGCAGGCCCGGCCCAGTGGCCATGGCCCACGGGCGCAGCCGCTCCACGGCATGTGGGATCTTCCCGGACCGGGGCACGAACCCGTGTCCCCTGCATCAGCAGGCAGACTCTCAACCACTGCGCCACCAGGGAAGCCCTCAATGGAGTTTTTACAAATTATTTCCCAGCCAATCATGGGCAGCAGCAAAATTTGCTGTGAATTCGCTGATCAAATCCATCACAGTAAGAAAATGTCTCCTGCCAAACACTTCCAAGTAAAATGTCTTACTCCAGATTCTGTGCTTACACTTCAAGATGGATTGCTGTTAGCAAAGCTGCCCCTCTGTCATGTTTTCTGCTGGCAAGCACAAATAGGTGAAACTGTCTAACCCCATCCTGAGGGCAGACTGGTGGCTGCAGCAGACTCTATCATTATCAATTTTAACCCTTTTTCTTCACTAGGGCAGTAGTGTTTACAACGGAATTAGGTTAGATGATTTGTAAAGATGTTTCTACCTATAAGGTTTCCCAAGAGTGGTGCTTATATATATACAATTGTGATACATTTCTTAAACCAAAAGTCTGGTGAGAGGTGAAACAAGGATTCAATAGGGTGATGTTTCACTTTTTATAAATCAAGGTGAAATTTACATTCAGTGCAATAAACAGACCTTAAGAGTAAAGTTTAAGAGTTCTGACCAATGAAAGCACCTACGTAATCCACGCTCCTGTCATAGCCCAGCAGAGCTCTCCTGTGCCTACCCGCCCCCCACCAACCACAACTATTACTTTCTGGTATCACAGATTAGTTCTGCTTTTTCTAGAACTTCAAACAACGGGAATCATACAATAAGTATTCTTTATGCTTCTTTCAGCATAATGTTTTTGAGATTCATCTGTGTTATTGCATATATTAACAATTTGTCCCTTTTCAGTGCTAAGGGTAATTCCATTGTGTGAATATACTGCAGCTCATCTATTCTCCTTTGATGGGCATTTGGGTTTTTTCCAATGGGGGCTTGTGGTAAACAAAATTCTAAAATGGCTCTGCAAGATCTCCCCACCCCCACCCCCCCACCATGTACACATCCTTCATAATCCCCAGCACTGTAAATATGGTGGATTTTCACTCTAATGATTAGGTTATGTTACATGGCACTATTGACCTTAAGGTAGGGAGATTATGGAGGTGGGCCTGGCCTAATCATAACGGATTTTCTCCATCTGGCAGCAGCAGAAGTCTGAAGCCTGGGAAGGATTCTAGATGCCTTTGGTGATGTGAAGATGGGGGAAACCACACGTCAAGGAACGCAGGTGACCTCTAGGAGCTGAGAGTGGCACTCAGCTAACATCCAGCAAGGAGAGAGGATGTCAGTTCCACCGCTCCAAGATCCTGAATTCTGCTAACAACGAGAATGAGCTGAAAGTGGGCTTCCCCCCCGCAGAGCCTCCAGATGAGAACTCATTCTTGTTGACACCTGCATTTCAGCCTGGTGATGCCCTGAGCAGAGAATCACACCAACATCATGCTCAATATCTGATCTACAGGACGGTGGGCTAGTAATTGGGGGTTATTTGTGGTAATTTGTTACTCAGCAAAAGAAAACTAATGGGCGGGGGGTTACGATATACAAGTTGCTACCGATACACATGTACAGGTCTTTTCACAGACATGAATTTTCATTTCATGCAGTTAAATACCTAGGAGTGGAATTGGGGGCTCATGGATAAGTGTAAGAAACTGTCGCGGTGTTTTCCAAAGCAGCTTTACACTCCCACCAGCCATGCGTGAGAGCTCTGGGTGTCGCACAGTCTCACCAACGTTTGGCGTTGTCAGTCTTTTAACGTTTAGCTGAAATTCTACACGTGTTAGCAGCCTTCTGCACATATGGGGTGTGATCCTCGTCCACTTCCTTCTCCGTAGAGATTTTATAACATTTACAGATAACACCACATAAAGCCCTGTTCCGTATTCTTTGTCAGCGTCTCTTATCATTATCATTATTATTATGTTTTTGGGGGGGGGGTACGCGGGCCTCTCACTGTTGTGGCCTCTCCCGTTGCGGAGCACAGGCTCCGGACGTGCAGGCTCAGCGGCCATGGCTCACGGGCCCAGCCGCTCCGCGGCATGTGGGATCTTCCCGGACCGGGGCACACACCCGCGTCCCCCCCATCGGCGGGCGGACTCTCAACCACTGCGCCACCAGGGAAGCCCTGTCAGCGTCTCTTAGGAGTTAGGTTCCTCCACACTGGAGCATAAACACTGAAGGGCAGGGATCGTGCCTTTATTCCTCTAAATCCTTGCCATCACCTATCCTAGTGCTGCTTCTATAGATTATGTAGTCAAATTTATGTATTGACATTTCTTTTTCCTTAAAAAGGTAATTATGTAGCAACATGAAAAATTGCTAATGAAGAGGCCACTTTGTAGGGAGGAAAGAGTGTGACCTTGGAATTACAGTTTTAGTTTGAATCCACTGCTAGATATACAACCTTGAGCAAGTTACTTAACCTCTCTGAATCTTAGGTTCCTCATCTATAAGTGGGCGGGGGAAATGCCTACACTGCATTGTTCTTGTGAAGATTCTATGAATTCTATGGAAAGCAAGTAGCCCAGAGCCTGGCATAGGAGGACATCAACTGATGGCAGCTATTATTAGCTCTTAGTTTCTTATGATGTTCAGCAAAAAGAAGAGAAACAATATCTTTCTGTTACAACTCTACAGAAAGCACGGAAGAGAATACATAAAATGATATGAGTTGGAGAAGGTGGATGAGACCATAGTTGATTTTAATTCTAATTTTTAAACCTTTAGTAATGTTTCCATAATTTTAAAATATAGCAAACTGCTGATAACTTCTAAAACCGGGTGAAGGGTACATGGCAGGGGGGTTATAAACACTATTCTAAATTTCCATTATATACAAACCTCAAGAACTAGAGTTCACTGTACCAAAAAAAGGGCAAATATTTACTCTACAAAGATTTCTTGATACACTAAGACCATACAATTTATTAATTCAAATGATTAGAAATGAGATAAACTCTGAAGGTGCCACATTTAACAAGTTGCAGTGTGAACAAACTTTAGGTCATTTATGAAATTAATTTTGTTAACCCATTAGCATTGTAATTCTATATTAAACCAAAATACCAGGTTTTGAAAACCTGATAAAATATCATGGAATAGTTAATCTATCTGTTAAATACATTTTTAATGCAATAAGTTGCATAAATGGTAAGTTAATAAAGTGAAAAGTAATAATACCCACTGAAGTAGCTGTTTTCATTAAGCACCCGTGTCCACAGAATTATGTCACTTGGACCTCTGGCCTCCTTCCTCAAGAGGTGAGCCAGGGATAGAAAGAAGGCCTATCTGGGAATATCCTGCCTGTGGATGTCAGCATGCTAACATTAACTAAAGATTTCATTCTTCTGACATGTAGGAAAATGTGCCTTCGAGAAGGCCCAACTGTGCTAAGCTAGCAGTGAGTGCTATTTTGTTGGGTTATTTCCAATAAAAGGCTTATGCAAACAGCAGTGCATACGTGTCTATGATACGACTGCAGGAGATTATACCCACACAAAAGACAGCTGAGGAGAAGGACTAGAGAGCACAATCACTTCTAAACAGGATTTGGCCAAGCTGCCACTTCATGAAATGAAATAATATACAAACAGCTCACTACGTTTCCAACTCAGCATCTGTGCTTCATCCAAGGGCTTGAGAAGCATCACCTACCGAATGTGATTCTCCTCCCAATCAGTCCACATGTGAACTACTCCAAAGAGTCGCACTGATTCTTTGAAGTCACTGAGTACCCCTGGGTTACAACTAAAATTCCTAGGTGATCTGCTAACCAGAATGAATGAGCACCCTGGCGGTCTATCAGGGTTTATATCTTATATTCCTCAGGATTCTAAAAATGACGAAGGCTCAGGGAGCAGATTAAATACCACAGGAATTTGACTCATTGATTAATCCAGCCCTCTGAAACTGGCATTATTCCCTAAAAGGCTCTGACAGGATCAACGACCATTTCGAATTATAAAATCACGAGGCTAAAAAGAACGTGAGAGCCATCTCACGCTGGGACTCCAGAAGTCTTCCATCTCAAATTCCCAACGTTGGATAACTCCACAGTCTCCAGTTAGACTTTTTCAATTCGTAACTTTAGTCATTTACATATTAATTAAGTACAAATCTTCCCCAACTGTTCTTAAGAGTTCAAAAAGTAACCAAAGGCTGAGACTAGACCATACTGCTTCTTTCTGTGAAGTAAATTTATTTATTTTTGGCTGCATTGGGTCTTCGTTGCTGCGCACAGGCTTTCTCTAGTTGTGGCGAGCAGAAGCTCCTCTTCGTTGTGGTGCACCGGCTTCTTCTCATTGCAGTGGCTTCTCCTGTTGCGGAGCACGGGCTCTAGGCGCATGGGCTTCAGTAGTTGTGGCACACGGGCTCAGCAGTTGTGGCTCGCAGGCTTAGTTGCTCTGTGGCATGTGGGATCTTCCCAGACCAGGGCTCGAACCCATGTCCCCTGCATTGGCAGGCGGATTCTTAACCACTGCGCCACCAGGGAAGCCCTGCTTCTTTAAAATGCTGGGAAGGACTGAGTTTCTAGGGACAAAACAGAAGAGCTATACCCTTTGGCCATGATGGCTAATGGCCTCAAACACACCTTCTTGTCCTCCTTAAACTCTGGTGGAGTAACCAGATTTGCTCTTCTGACTCTGCTATTCTGTGGACCCTCTGTGTATTAAGTGCTCCCAACTAAAGCCAAAAGAGAGTGACAGTCACACACACCAAGGACTGGAAGAGCCTGGCTCGCTGTGCTCACTGGATCGTAAAGGAACGCTGGGCAGGTACTGATATGATAGTAAGACTTCTTGTTTTTTCTTTTAAAGATTTGTTTATTCTTTATTTATTTATTTTACTTATTTTTGGCTGTGTCAGGTCTTGGTTTAGCGGCACGCGGGATCTTCGTTGAGACATGCGGGATCTTTCGTTGTGGTGCGTGGGCTTCTCTCTAGTTGTGGCGTGCAGGTTTTCTCTTCTCTAGCTGTGGCATGCAGCTCCAGGGCGCGTGGTCTCTGTAGTTATGGTGCCTGGGTTTCAGAGCACATGGGCTCTGTAGTTAGCGGCCCACAGGCTCTACTTGAGGCCAGAGAGCTCAGTAGTTGTGGCACACCGGCTTAGTTGCCCTGACCAGGGATTGAACCTGCGTCCCTTTCATCGTAAGGTGGATTCCTTACCACTGGACCACCAGGGAAGTCCCACTTCTTGTTTTTTTCTTGACAACCTTTTTAAACTAAGATCTGACTGAAAGTCTTCATTTATTCACAAATCTGGCCATATAAACAGAAGAGACAAAAAAAGCTTCTCTTTGTGAAGATGCTATATTCTGAGGCAAATAGTTAATTATTCATCTATTCTAAATTTCCAAAGGCATAAGAGGCACTTGTGACACAAGGTGCTGAGGAACGTGCATTTTGTGTTTGTCTAGAGGACTGCATCTCGCACAGCACAGCACAGCACTGTATCTTAGCACCAGAGCCGATTCTGGCTCAGCTTCAAGGGTCACTTGTTAAATGCTTCTGAATGAGGTGGATGATTTCTTCCTCCTTCCCCTCACCCCTGCTCTTTCTTTTTCTGCTTTCCCCTTAGTCGTTCCTTCCTTTCATAATATTAAGTTTACTTACCCTTGCTTGGAAGAGAGTATATCATAGTATTGATAGCAAGTACAAGAAAAGAGTGGAAATATCATTAGAGGCAAAAAAGTAATCTTTCCTTAAAGCCCCACAGGCCACAGCAATAGTTTATAACAAAGGAAAAACACGTGTGATTCCTGACCTGATGTCTTTCACTTCTTTCTCGCTCTTGTTTCTTTTGTAGCTTCAGATTTATTTGTTTCATTCAACAAATACTTATTCAGTACCAATGTCATGTAAGGCACTAAGTCAGGCACTGGGAATACAAAAATGGACAGGACAAAAAAAGCTGTGCCCTCTAGAGACCCATCATCAAGGAAGGCAAACAGAGAAGTAGGCAAAACTTATATGATCAGAAATGCCATCTCAAGACGGGTTGTTACAAGACGAAGAGAGACAATGCTTAACTTTGAAAGGGAAGGGCCAGGAAAGACTTCAGAGAACAGTAGGACAAGCAGGACTCTATCAAGTGTGTGAGGAAGGGGAGAAAGAGGTGCAAAAGCAGGGGAGCATGAGAGCACATTTCTCACTTGGGCTCCAGTGACATTCCCAGGATCACAGCCAAAAGGTACCTAAAAGAAGGTGGTGGGAGAAGAGGCTGCAGAGGTGGGCGTTGGCCAGGCTAGGATGAGCTTTGTCTGCAGAGCTAAGGAGGATGAAATTCATCTTGTAGGAAGTCGGAGCCCATAAAAGGTTCTAAGCAGATGAATAACTAACTGTTTTTCTAAAAGAGAAAGATTTCCATAGGTAGGAAGTTTATGAAATGATTACCACTTGGGGAGATGCATTAGCAAGTTGTAACAATAAACCTGTGAGAAATGATGAGACTGTATGTAAAACAAGATACCTACCCTTAAGTCTAGTACAGCCCACAAATAAACCCTCACATATATGGTCAAATGATCTTTGACACAGGTGCCAAGATCATTCAATGGGGCGTTTTATACTTGTCATTTAAACAAATGGTTCTGTGAAAACTGGATAACCACATGCAAAAATAATGATGTTGGATTCTTACCTTACACATATAAAAACTAACTCAAAGTAGATCAAAGACCTAAACATAACGGCTAAAACTATAAAATTCTTACAAGAAAACATAGGGGGAAAGTTTCATGACACTGGCTTTGGTAATGATTTCTTGGATATGACACCAAAAGCACACATAACAAAAGAAAAAATAGATAAGTTGGCCTTCATCAAAATTAAAAACTTTTGTGCATCAAAGGATACCATCAACAGAATGAAAAGGCAACCTATGGATTGGGAGAAAGCATTTGCAAATCATATTTAGTTGATAAGGGGTTGATACCCACTGTAAATAAAGAACTCCTACAACAACCGAAACCCCCAAAAATTTGATATTAAAAATGGGCAAAGACCTTAAAAGGACACTTTCCCAAAGATATACAAATGGCCAAAAAGCACATGAAAAGATGCTCCAACATCACTAGCCATTATGGAGATGCAAATCAAAACTACAATAAGATACCACTTCACACCCACTAGGATGGTTATTATCAAAAAACTAGAAAGTAAATATTGGCAAGGAGAAATACTGGAGAAAATGGAACCCTTGTACATTGCTGGTGGCATGTAAAATGGCACAGCTACTGTGGAAAACTGTGTGATGATTCCTCAAAAAAAATAAACATAGAATTACCATGTAATTCAGCAATTCCACTTCTGGGTAAGTACCCAAAAGAACTGAAAGCAGAGACTTGAACAAATGTTTGTACATCTATGTTTATAGCAACATTATTCACTTGGTAGAAGCAACCCAAGTGTCCATTGACAGATGAATGGATAAATAAAATATGGTACACACACACACACAGATACACACACAATGGAGTATTATTCAGTTATAAAAAGGATGGAAAATTTGACCTATGCTACAAGATGGATGGATGGTGAAGACATGTTAAGTGTATGTAATAAGCAAGGCTCAAAAAGATTAGAACCTCTTATATGAGCTTCCCAGAGCAGTCCAATTCATAGAGGCAGAAAGTACAATGGTGGCTGCCAGGGAATGGCAGGAGGAGGAATGTGGAGTTAGTGTTTAGTAGGTACAGACTTTCAACTGTGGAAGATAAAAAAGTTCTGGAGATGGATACTGGTGATGGTTGTACAGCAGTGTGAATGTACTTAATGTCACAGACCTGGACACTTAAACATGGTTAAAATGATAATTTTATTATGGACATTTTACCACAGTTTTCTTAAAACTCGATACAGTCATACTTTAGTTAGGCTATGTCAAAAATGTCCTCATATTCAGAGCTTTGCTTATGTTTTCTACACTGTCATTACTGCCTCAATGAAAGAGTGTTCTTTGTCAGCTGCCAGGATAGTTAAAATTTACTTCAATTCATATGAAGTAATACATTTAGAACTCAGTGGTTAGACTGAAAATTATCTCTAGCCTCTAAGAAGGGAAGCCAAAGCACAACAAACACATGACCATTCCTCTGGGAAGGAGACATCTGGTCTCTTCTATACTGATCATAACCTCCATGCTAATGGAGCCACCTGCTGTGTGCCCACGGTTTCGAGAGATTCGTGTTAGTTTATTAGTAGTCCATTAAGTAAAATTACCCCCAAATTTAGGAGTATTTTCTGCCAAACTTACAAAACAGAAGATAAAACCACGTGTCAACTAAGCAAGAGAAGCTCAACAAAAAGGTTAGAGAACAATTTACTTATTAGCTCAGAAGTGAGAGAAGTAAGAATAGCTTAGATATCTAAAATCTTCCTTAAGCAAGCCATGAAAAGCACACATAGGTAACTCTATATAATCCAAGCTAACAGATGATTTCTAATTTATTTCTATTTTACTGTGGAACAGAGTAACTGATGTACACTAATTCAAAGGCAAAAATACTGAGACACGAAACGAGACTGAGTCTCTCAAGGCTGGACCCTGTCATGGAATCCGTGAGGCCTGGCAAACGCACAACACACGTGCTGTGGTTGCCCCTTCTCTCCCGGCACAGCAGACACTGCTCATGAATCGCTTGTGAGCCTGAATGTGGCCTCTCCCTTCTTCCAACCCAGCACCCCGGGCAGTCGCTATAATCAACGGGATCGGCACCAGAGGTGAAGGCTTGCTTGCCTCCCCAGCACCGGGGCGAGAGCGGAAGAGAGAATTGGGGTGGCCGTGAATCACACACAGAGATGATCCAGAAGAACCTCTGCTAATGCACGGAGGATGCCACCACCACAGGACAGATTTTGCAACACCAGTTGCTATGTGAGTGGAAACTGAATCTGTTGCTTTGAAGTAGCCACCTCTCCTTCCGGACGCTTGTTTTAGACATGAATAAAGATCCAGGCAAGCCCTCGGTGATATCCTAAACGGTAGTTCTTTGAAGACAGAGCTTTTATCCTTGATAGGATTGAAGAATCAAGGGGCACGACTAGGGATATGCTCTTGGAGTTTTGTTAGAAAAGTGATTTGCTGGTAAAGAAAACCTTACCCCCAGCAGAGGAAGGTTTCTGGATGGCCAGCTACTCACCCCGTCTGTCTGATCCTGCTGCTCCCTCCTGGGTTTTACTCAGACCACATCCCCGCCCGTTCCTAGAAAGCAGCTGGCAGAAGGCAGAGTGCAGAGAAATGGAGGCAAACTGACAAAAAAGGTTTTCAGAGATAGACCTAAACCAGCCTGTCATGGCTACTGAGTGGATCTGGACAAGCAATGGGAACCGAAGTGCAGGTGTTTCATGGTTGTACACGGAGGTGTCAAGACCACGGCTACGTTACCCAGTCAGACCATTCCATGAGAGGGTAGTTTTATTATTTTTGATGTTTTATTATACTTCCCCCTTAAACATGGCCAATTTCATAAAGAAGCCCCATTCTTTATAAGCAAGGCATCTTACTCAAATTACATCAGGTCAAAACTATTTAACAGACTAAAGGGGGAAGAAAAGCAATAAAGACACATTAAAAAAAAAGAATCAAACATGTTTAGCACTTACCATGTGTCAGATATTGGTAAAGCTGTTTATTGATATTCTTATCTCTTTTCCTCCCAGCAATATTATCCGGCTAGTACTATCATGTCTCCCAGTTTACTAAGGCACAGAGAGGTCAACTAAAGCTGGTAAGTAAAAGGAGCAGGGTTTGAATTCATGCAGTCCGGTTCTAGAGTCTGTGCCTGTACCCATTACACTCTACACAAAAAGAATAGAGGGTACTTATGCTTAATGATCCCCAAGTGTGCAGGCATTATGCCAGCTAGGTGTTCTGCACGTAGTGTCCCACTGGTTCCTCCAAATACCATATGACACTGGCTTAATCTTCCCCTTTTAGAGAAAAAACTGAGGCTCAGTGAAGTTAAATAACTTATTCAAGGTTACACAATAGAAAAATTGTACACACCAGTTATTTATTAGGTACAAACTACATGCCAGCCAATCTACCATGTATTCTCTATTTAATCCTCTCTACAGCCCTGTAACGTAGGTATTAATTCATCCCTATTTTACAGCTAAGGAAAATGAGGCTTAGAGAGAGGTTCGGTAACCTCATCAGAGTCAGATCAGTAAGAACAAAATTTTAACCTCGGACCAGTCGAGTCTCACATCCCCAGTTTTTCCCCTCTGATGCTGCTGTAAATAAAACTTTATGCATAAGCTATGAGATGCAAGGCATTATGAGGGGTACAAAGATGATTCAGCTCCGTTCAATAAGTTTGCAGTATAAAAAAGGAGAAAGGGCTGCTATGCAAATCACTATAACTTCCATTCATCTATTCCTCAACTATTCATCGAGGTCCTTACTATCTGTAGGCACTGTGGATATAGCAACCAACCAGATAAACATCTTTGCCCTCCTGGCCTTAACAATCTAGAGAGGGACAATAAACAGATAAATGAGTAAAAGATACAAGCTAGTGTATAGCTTGTATACAAGCTATGCAAGCTAGTGGTAAGTGCTAAGGAGTAAAAAAAGAAATGGAAGGGGGTGAGCAAAGAAGGGAAACTGGGGACATTTCAGCTAGGGCAGCCGGGGACTCTGCTGCTCTCTGCTAGACCTTTACACAAGTAGCCGGCCTCCATCACTGGGACAGCCAACACTGGCCTCCTCACCTTCCCAAACAGGCCACAGGGTCCCTGGCCCTCCTGAGAGCCACGGATAAATCTATTTTCTCACCATTTCCTTCAAGGCTGGTACAATTCGGCTTCTGTCAGAACACCTTTATCAATACTTGGCGTCAATGACACTGCACGATCATGCTTCTCTTCCTACCTCACCTCCCTGACCTGTGTTGAGTCTACTTCTCCCTGCCACCAAGCTAAACAAACAAACACACCCCAAAACCCTATGGCTATCACTTGAACAACACCCTTGGTTTTGCTTCTGACTATAAAGCCACTCCTTGCAGATCGCATCTGCTGATGCAGGTCCTGTGATCACATCTGTAAAACGGGGACATGATGCACACTTCAGCCTCACGACATCACCTCAGCGCCAGTGCCCAACTTCCAGCCCCTTACGGACCTCTTTCCTGGATGTGTCCGAAACTGAACCCCTCACCTCTCTGAGGACACGCCTCCTCCTCTATCTGCTGCTTCTCATTTTCTGTCACCCAGTGAGTTTTCTGTAACTCCTCCCTCTCTATCTTCAAACCCAATCAATTTCCAAGATCTTTAGATAATACCTTTACAGTTTCTCTTGATCACATCTCCTTCTTTCTATGCCTCTGCAATGGCCAGAATTTCCTCATCTCTAAAGTAGGCTTCCCCAGGAACGTCTCCAACGTGTCAAGGCTCCCCCTTTCCCTACTTATCCTAGGATCAGTATCAAATTTCAGTGCCATGGTCCCTTCACGTTGAACTTGGGCATAGAAATCACCATACAGTAAAATCCTCAAATCACTGAGGATTAAGCGTGATGAGTATTAACAACCACCTATCACAGTTCTTAACATGCAGTAGGGACTTAAAAAATGTCAGTTCTCGGGCTTCCCTGGTGGCGCAGTGGTTGAGAGTCCGCCTGCCGATGCAGGGGACGCGGGTTCGTGCCCCGGTCCGGGAGGGTCCCGTGTGCCGCGAAGCGGCTGGGCCCGTGAGCCATGGCCGCTGAGCCTGCGCGTCCGGAGCCTGTGCTCTGCAACGGGAGAGGCCACAGCAGTGAGAGGCCCGCGTACCGCAAAAAAAAAAAAAAAAAAAAAAAAAAAATGTCAGTTCTCTTATTCTTATTCCCTGTGAAATCAAATAGGGATCTGGCATTCAGAGGCCTGTGCAATCTACCTAGTTTTCTAGGTTTTCCAAGCAAATATTCCTCTAGCTCTGTGGTCTCAGTTCTGGCCAAACCAGAGTGCCCAGTGTTCTTAGACTTGACACATCACTTGTGTAGTCTGTCCCTTTCTGTTGAGAGTGAGGTGTCCCCCTGCCATTCTCTGCCTCTCTAAACCTTACTATCCTCCAAGGTTCATCACCTCAATAGCCACGTCCTTCTGAAGTTTCCCGTCAGCCATTCATACAAGACACCTTTCCCTATCTCAATCCCCCAAAACCACCAACTGAACTCTAATAGCACCTTACAGTCAATTTATAAATACGTATCGATCATTTGATATGTGCCGGGCAATGTATCAGAAACTGGGGACACAAATGTAAAGAACTACTATATTCTTTGTATATCATGGTTATTATTAGCTATGTACTTATTTTACCCTAAGTATACCCTAAGAAAGTGGCCCAGCAGTATGATTTTAAGCTCTTTGATGTCAGAGTCTGTGTATTACTCATCTTTGTATTCTCTATAGCAGCTATTATGATACCTTGGTAAATAATATAAGATTAAATTGTTAAATTTGATGGCACCGATAACAATTCTGCAGTATTTCAAAAACATTTTACTCCAGAGACAATTAAGGGGTTTAGAGCAAAAAATTAACTATTACTAAAACACATATGAGAAAAATTACTATTATTTGTAAAATTTTAGACAAAGAATTAAGTATTACATAGTAATTGGGTGCATAACAGTTTACTGTGATTTAAATACAAAGCCAGGGGTTTCCCTGGTGGCGCAGTGGTTTAAAGTCTGCCTGCATATGCAGGGGACACGGGTTCTAGCCCTGGTCTGGGAAGATCCCACATGCCACGGAGCAACTAGGCCCGTGAGCCACAACTACTGAGCTGAGCCTGCACGTCTGGAGCTTGTGCTCCACAACGAGAGAGGCCGCGACAGTGAGAGGCCTGCGCACCGCGATGAAGAGTGGCCCCCGCTTGCCACAACTAGAGAAAGCCCACGCACAGAAACGACGACCCAACAAGCCAAAAATAAATAAATAAATAAATAAATAAATAAATAAAAAATACAAAGCTAGGATTAGAATGAAGAGTCTCAGACTATGCCCAATCTTCAAAGTCTAAAGCATATGTCAAAGCAACGAATAAATAACAATAAGGGCTTCCCTGGTGGTGCAGTGGTTGAGAATCTGCCTGCCAATGCAGGGGACACGGGTTTGAGCCCTGGTCTGGGAAGATCCCACATGCCACGGAGCAACTAGACCCGTGAGCCACAACTACTAAGCCTGCGTGTCTGGAGCCTGTGCTCCGCAACAAGAAAGGCCGTGACAGTGAGAGGCCCGTGCACAGCGATGAAGAGCCGCCCCCGCTTGCCACAACTAGAGAAAGCCCTCACACAGAAATGAAGACCCAACACACCAAAAATAAATAAATTAATTAATAAACTCCTACCCCCAACATCTTCATTAAAAAAACAAACAAACAAAAAACTTAAAAAAAAGTAAGAATAAGACAAACTCAGTAAAACCCTCAATCCTTGTACTAACTTTTATTACATACTTCGGTATTTTGTTATTGAGTGGAGATCCGCCATGTAAAAGTCTATGACTGGTACCAACTATGCCATATGTAAATGAGAAATTAAAACGCCTGAATAAAGGACAAATTCACTGCACTGGGTCCCTGATTCGGGAGTTAAACACAAGACTTATTAGTCAGAGGGATAAGCCAAATATAAAGTGTGAAGAAAATCTGACAGACGACATCTACTCTAAGTCATTCCTTTGTATTCAACACCTCTACTGAGAAACAGAGTTAGAACCATAGCCCTCCTTTAAAAAGCTATCTAAAACAAAAGCAAATAAAGTCAATTCTCCAGTAGCTTAGATATTATAAACGTGTGAATACATGCTCAGAGAGTGGAAATAAATCTTAATATTTCAAAAATATTTCTTGACCCTAATACCTCCAAAGGGGTAAGAGTTTAATGAGGATTAAGGGCCTATCTATCCTTGGTGCTGAGCTAGGCACCATACCTAATCATTTTCCTTAAACAAAATAATGAAGAAAAAAATCAATAGCTTAAATTTCAACTTCTAGTGTTAAGTATCCCAAGCACTATTATACAGTCAACCAAGAAAATGAATGAAAAGTCCACTAACATGCACCTCCCACTTTTAAGATACTAAAGGCTGTCAATTTGTTTTCCATAAAAACATAGCCAATATCACTTATTTTGATAGAAAAAACTATTCCTTAGAAGTTCCTGGCTAAAAAATGATTAACAACTAAAAATATTTACAAAGAGCTTAACAAAAATGAAAAGAATCACTGTTACTATTGAAACATGAACTAGTGAATGGACATTTGTCTGGGAAAAGCCACATTACCTGGGTTCACATGATAGGTCATCATAAAGATAAAACAGCATATTACATTTTGCTAACATGACAATATGCTTTAACAGAAAAGATGAAGGAATGACAAAATCATGTGAAATGCTCTCATTTGGAGGAAAAGGCTTAGGATATGGCAAATAGTGAATATGATGGCAAAACACTGCAGTGAAATGTGAGTCTTAGTTTAGTAAAACATGTAAAGTTCAATTAAGAAATACTTCAGTACATACAGCAGGTATTATGAAATAATTACAGCAAAAGAAATTAGCAAGCGCCTAAATATCAAAGCTTCAAATTAAAGTGATTTTAAGCACAGTTAATGTTTACTGAGTGCTTAGTAAGCGCTAAGCCCTTTACACCCATTATCTCATTTAATAACAACCCTAAGAAGCAGACATTTATCTTATCCCCATTTTACATTAAGTGTCAAAGCTTGGATTCACACCCAGAATCTGACTTGGTTCTTTACCTACTACAGTAATATACACTGTATTAACATATGGCTCTTTAACCGTATAGTAATGGACACTGTATTAACGTTCATGTAAATTTAATGATCAATCACATACACAGGATAATTAACACGCCCAATCCTCTTGTAATATGGGAGTACTCCTATGAATTGCTCAAGTCTATACATATTTAAGTACTTCTACATAAAGAAGAGGAGAGAGGCAAAGTAGTGACGCTTGGTTCCTGACGTGGAACAAAGAAACCAGGGTCACTCTTTTTGCAGCTCCTTGAATCACAGCCCAGACAGGGGCATGGCTGGGATGCTGTGGGAGGGATACATCCTGCCGAATAAACCATGGTCTCTCAACGCACTGAATACGCAACTTTAAAAGGCTTATACCAGCTTGGGGAGAGAAGGAGGACGAGAAGCCAGTGGGTAAAAGCACAATCTAGCTAAGGCAGCTGGCAGCCAATGTGGGAAGAGAACGCCTAAGAAGGCTGCCTTAATTTCTGCTTTGATCCAAAAGAGACAGTATTTCTTTTTTATCTTTAAGGAAGTGGAGTAGTGAGCAAGGAGGGCATGCATTCTGCGGTACCATCATTTTTAGAACCATCGTTTTTATATATACAGTACCATCATTTTTAGAAAAAAGAAAAAGCCATATTTATGCCTCTTATTTTTTAAATCACTAGTTAAGGTAAGCCTATAGCTTCTACCACTAATTTTAGCATTTTCCTTTTGTTCTAAAAATCAAGGGTCAGTCAAATTCTTATTTCTAAATTAGGGCAGTCGACCACACAGGAGTCTACCAAGGATTAGCTAAAGGTCTGAAAAATTTTAATAGTTTATTAAAAATAATACAAATATACATACACGTATCTACCCAGAAGTCAAACTGAACAACTCTACCAACTGAACCAAAATATATTTGTTTACATTTTTAAATGGAATAAGGCAAAGTATACATCCCTCTGGCTCAAGATAAATATGTTCCTAAAATGTATATAAAATGTTTCTCACCTACCAAATAGTATTTTCCTATTAAATCACATGACTTAATACGTTTTCTTCAAAAAGAAAAACCACACTGATGGGCTGAGCTAAAAATCTGGAGAGGGCTTCCCTGGTGGCACAGTGGTTGAGAGTCCACCTGCCGACGCAGGGTACCCGGGTTCGTGCCCCGGTTCAGGAAGATCCCACATGCTGCGGAGCGGCTGGGCCCGTGAGCCATGGCCGCTGAGCCTGTGCGTCCGGAGCCTGTGCTCCGCAACGGGAGAGGCCACGGCAGTGAGAGGCCCACGTACCACAAAAAACAAAACAAAAAACAAACAAACAAACAAAATAAAAATCTGGAGAAATCTAAGCACCTGCCTAAGAAGTATGTATTCCAACAGGGGCCTGCAAGCCATCAGCTGAGTCCCAACAGTTTAGGTCGATTACTAGTGAAAATCAAATGAAAATGATCAGAACCTGACAGGAAAACGACTGATGCTGACCCCTCTCCATTTTGACCAACTTAAACTCACGCAGCAGAACCACACAGACACAAATGATGATACCTCTCTCTTCCCTTAACAGAGCCCATTACTTAGGGTCAGGATTGCATGATCAAGGCGCACAAATTATATTTTAAAATTCATTATGAGAAAATTAAAAATATTTCGTGGAGGTATCATATTTATCAGAAGCTAATTCCTTAACTTTCTTTCAGATAATTTTAAGTGCCAATATAGCTGCGACACTCACTGAAGGGTCTTCTTAGGTTCAACTAAATATTCACACTCAAAACGACCATAGGCAACACCTGGCATCAGTCTCCTGCGAAGGATACAGGCCAGAACAGGGCTTGCCAGCCAGGGAGCATTAGGCTCTACTCCGCCATGGAAGTACTTCCACCAGACCACGGATCAGTTCCACCCTGGATGGGTGCAGGAGCTGCCCCTTTAGATGTTTCCTGCTCCAGAGAAGCCAGTATCTCTTTTAACAAGTTCATAGGCAAAGCTTCCAAAGTCCCTGTGGGGGAAATGCTTGTTTATAAGACTCACTGCACCCAGGGAATCTCAAAGCTAGACCTGCCACATCAGGTATTTGTATTTCATTTATCCTCCTATTCAAGATGCAGTTAACCAATCAGGGGTCATTTTTACTGAATATAATGTTGCCTAGAATCATAGTTGATATACAGTCTTATCAGACTACCAAAGGAACAGAGTTAACCAAAAGTTAAAAATGCCAACCTGAAGTATCTTGATTATATCAATAACTCTAAATCAATATAAAAGGGAATTCCCTGGTGGTCCAGTGGTTAAGACTGCACTTCCACTGTAGGGGTCCCAAATGTATTAACAGGCAGTTCAGAAGAACCAAAATGGCCAATGTGTAGTCTCAATGGTAATCAGAGAATGTCTTTTAAAAGTAAAATGAAATACCATTCCACACCCTTAACACTGTCAAAAATTAAATCTTAAATCGCATATTTTACAACCCAGCAATTACCCTCCTAGGTAATACCCCAGAGACATTCTCACATGTACACAAGTTGGCATTCACAAAAACGTTTGCTGCTGGAATGCTTACAAGTGCAAAAAATTGGAAACAACCTAACTGTTCATCAAGAGGAAAATGGACAAATTGTGACATGTTCATATAATGGAATGCTGTACACTGGACTGACTTGCAAATACATGGACATTATCTCAAAACAAAGTTACAGGAAGAAAGAAAGTTGCAAAACAAAATGGGCAGTGTGAGATATGTAATCAACTTTTACAACATACAAAATGATACCAAATATTATAAACAATTAAAAACAAAGAGTAACAGTAAAAAGCAAAAATAAAAAGCATGGGTACAATAAACAACAAACTGTAGAAAGCAGTTATCTTTGAGAAAAGAAAGAGAATGCTATAAATAATAATCCAAAGAAAAGGGGTCAAAAAAGTGTTTTTTTAATTGGTAAAGAAGAATAAGCATTTAAAATCCAAATAAGATTTTATCTTGATAGTTCTCGATCAGGAAACACTACAAGACACTGGTTCTCTTTAACTTTAAGACGATCATTCTATTTGTAACTCTATTTTTTTCGCATTGAACTTCTCTCTTTCAATCTACTGACTGCCTTTTTGATGCCAGGACCCTCGGTCCAGTTGGGACGCAGCGCCCACTGCTCTAGACCAAGCCTTCGCCTCCCACTCTTCTCCTGGCCTCTGGCCTCCTCCTCTCCATTTCACCCCCAAACTCACCCTGTGCACCAAGAGCAAATCAATCAACATAAAATGTCACTTTGGGGGCTTCCCTGGTGGCACAGTGGTTGGGAATCCGCCTGCCAATGCAGGGGACACGGGTTCAGGCCCTGGTCCGGGAAGATCCCACATGCCGCAGAGTGGCTGGGCCCGTGAGCCAAATCTCACTCATCATATCCTGAGATGTAAATCTCTGATGGCAGCCACTGCCTGGAGAATGAAAGGAAAAGGCTTTTAACCCAGCGTTTAAAGGCCTCAGAGTTGCCTCAACGTGTGTCCTCTATTCCTCCTCTACACAAAGGGTTCTCTGGCTTTGCTCATTCCCCTCTCCTGCTCTTTGTTCAAGCTGTATCTCTTGCCGAGAATGCTACACCTTCACCACCTCTCTTCAGGTATCCAAATCTTAGTTGCCTTTCAAGGCTTTGCAGCGTGCTATATCTCCCCCATAAAACCCTCCCTAACCAACGTGCCCTAATTTGGACTCATTTGTTCATTCAAATACTTATTGGATGTAGGCATGTGGCAGGAGACTTAGCTCTGGGGGCACTCGTGGAATGCCTATGTATACTACACATGAATTAAAAACTGGTGGTCCAAGGGCTAACACTCCGCACTCCCAATGCCAGGGGCCGGGGTTTGATCCCTGGTCAGGGAACTAGTTCCCACATGCCACAACCAGGGGTTCGCATGCTGCAACTAAAAGATCCTGCATACTGCAACGAAGACTCAGCATAGCTAGCTAAATAAATAAGTATTAAAAAAAAAATCTTGGTCTTTTTGTTAATGTTTATATGTCAACCTCAACTATGCTACAAGCTTCTTAAAGGTAAGGGATTCATTTTTTTCCCACTGAGCTACTAACTTTGTAGTGGTCAGAGTTCAATAAATTATCTCTGGTTAAATGAATTTTGAAATGATAAGGTTAGATCACTTAATTTTTTGACCCAAAATAATTAACACTTATCCTTGGAGCTTTGAATAATGGCAACATTTTCTTGTGAAGTACATATCTAGACAACAAGAACAATGGACTTGGAGTCAGAAGGTCTTGTTTGAACTTAGGCTCCACTACTTACTACCTCTGGCCATAATACTCTCTCTCTCATTAATCGCCATAAAATGAAAGTATTCACACCTATCTGAGAAGACTTTCACAACTGTTATGAGGAATAAGTAAATTAGGAAAAGACCTGTGTTGTTTATTATGTAAGAAGAGAGTCTACCTGGTTCCTCAGAAGAATTATTAACCTCTGTTACAAATCCTTGCTCTCCTGCTTGGTAGAGTTGCCCATATGAGAAGCAGCTGGTCTTGAAATCAATTTCTACAATTTGGAGTCTGCCCTTGTGATCTTCATTTGGAGCCCATTCTTGGAACCACCATTTGCCCTCTGTCCTGTCTTAATATTTAAGGCCCATCTTCCCCTTTGGCAGTGCCACAGACCCACTGCCCCACTATTTCAGTTACCGGTCTCAGCTCAATGAGACCCACACCTGCAAGCTAATTTCCAGTAGACCATCTAGTCTATAATATATCCTCTAAATTTACTGACACTCAATGTAGCAATTTTTATATGATATGGCAGCCAACAGAAATCTGTGCATTCAGTCTGTAGGCAAAAATCTTACATTAGGCATAGTTTGACTACTTCTTTCTAAATCTTTTCTTCCTGGGTCACGTTTCTATACCACAATGCAACACCTAAGTAACCACCACATAATATCTAAGATTATGGGCTCCAGTGCCAGACTGGTTTAAACACTGGCTGCGCTAGACGTGTTGCTTCAGAAAAATTATTTCACACCTCCGTGCCTCAGGTTCCTCTCCCGTGGAAGAGTACCACCAGCACCAACGCCACCAGCACCACTACGTACCTCCTAAGGGCTGTAGTGTGAAATGAGTCAGCACAAGTACAGAACAGCACCTGATACGAATGCTGTACAAGTTCTGTACTTTTCAATAGGTGGTAACACCAGTTACTGGAGGAATAAGTATCGTTTTAATGCTTTAACAGTAAGGTTGAGCAAGTATCTTTCTGGCGAGGAGGTCCTTTTAAACTTAAAAAATTATAGGTATGATATCAGCTATCTACTCAGTTTATCTATAAGGATACATTTATAAATAAATTTATTTATAATTTCATTCCCAACAGGTTCATTGTTTTTATAAGAAAAAATGTTCCCTAGGGAAAAAATGTGAAAAGGAGGGAAAAGTAAAGACAGAAGGGAAACACTCATATTTCTACTATCTGAAGATACTATTTAACAAAGATTAACAATTTTTAACAAAACATAGTTTTAAAGAAGTTGTATAAAAATGAATCCTACCATTGTCACCTAACAGCATCACAAAAGTATTTTTCTTTATTATTTCAGCCTTTGAAAATATTATTTTTAATAGTACCATAATATTCCAAGTTGAGTTCATATATTTCAAAGCACACATAGGCAGGCTTTTCTTGTAATAACTGCAACCAATATACAAAATACATGTATTTACATTCTGTCAACCTAAATTCATCCTCGATAAAAAAAAATTCATAGATATGCCTAGGCTGAAACTTAAATTTTCAATCAAACAGCTTAGGGTGCCTCAGGTTATACATAAGGCACGTGTTACATATAACGCATATTCACTGAAACCCCAATTACTAATTCTACCACATTCAACATATACCACCTCTGATTGACTAACAGCAGCCAGTGAAAATGTTTCATTTACAGAAACAATCAGGGAAGCATCATGGTTTGATAACATGAGCCACTGAGCTGTGAAGGTGAGAACCGGGATTCAGGTCCCAGCACAGCCCATAAGTAACCATGCAACAGCCAGAAAATTGTTTACTAACTACAGGCCTTAACTTTGAAGGAATTACATGATTCCTAGGGCCTCTTCCAGCTCTAAAACAAAGATGCTCAGAAATAAAGATGATCACAGTTCCATCACCTACATGCAAATCATCTGTCCTAGTTGACAGATGATTCTTACTGATGGAAATCATATCCTAATACCTGGAATTATGTTCAGTGCTGCCCCAGACAGCCTGCGCTTCCTTGCTATGTAAATTTTCTTTAAAACTAAAAAATTACAATAAAAATTCTACTTTAGTCTTTCCTGCCAGCTTGGCACCCCTACCTCTTTTTACAACAACAACTAAAAATAAAAATTAAATATTTGTAGTTGCTCTCGCTGAAGAAACTTTCGCTTCTGTGGTGCACAAGAAAACTTACTTTGAAATCTGCCTAACCAACAGACGACAATACTGTCAGTTCAAATAAATATGCCTGCGTGGTTAACAAAAAAGAACGCTGTACGAAATCATGCTTGAATTCATTTATTTTGAACACATACCTAAGAGCAATTAGTTTAAAGATAAAGACAACAATGATGGATTACCTACCCCATATTTATTTAAAATAGAGTATCTGCTTTGCAGGAGTTTTCAAAGCAGATTAAATTAGCAACTAAAAATCTATGAAGGCACTCCAGAATGCTAATTTTGTTAATATTCTGTTTATTTGTAATATGCAGCAAAAGGGAAGAAATATGTTGAAAAATATATCCTGGCCCATTAAAAAAAGCAACACAGGCATATGCTTTTTTAATTTTTTAGACATTTCCTTAAAGCAAGGAGGAACCCTCTCTTTGCCAGCTTTCAAATAAACATTCACTCCTGGTCTTAATTATAAACAAGATGCAGTACAGTAAATGACAGGTGTGCGGTGTCTTTCTCTTTAGTTAATAGAAAATAATACACTCAAAGAAATGGGGCAAAGTAAGCACCAGAGTACTGCCAAGGAGACTAAGCTTATTAACACTAATTTTTTACGTTTCAACTGACTAAACATACCTGTAATTGGTACCCTGGTTGTAAATTTAAACTGTTATGCTTATGCAATAAGCAGTCATTATGCGCTTTCTTTTGTGTTCTCTAATGGGAAAACTGGGAAGGTCTTTCCCGTTTTTAAATTAAATGCTTTAATAAAGTAAGATTTTTAGGAGAACAAATATTCAACTTCTTACGTTGTAAATTAGTAAAAGCTGCTCTCACTGGACTTGTCTGTGTAGAAACTACAGTGATTAAATGCTTTCCAGAGCTCACATGCTAGTGCTTTCAACATCAAGAACTAAAACCAGGATCATGTCAGCGCTCTGTTCTGCTAAGCTTTAGACAAAGGGTGAGCCACGGCGCAGTGGGCAGGCTCTGGCCACGCTGAGATGCGGAGAAACGCCACAGCGACCCGGAACGACCAAAGACGGTCTGCTTCTGACCCCATGTGTTTGCCAACACGGCTTCTACACATTCAGCTAGCAGAACTTATCCTCTCTCCTGAATCACTGCCTAGTCACGAAAGTTCCTAGCTGAAAGCCCTCCACCCTCCACAGGAGAAAGTTCAGACAGATTCTAGGAAACTGGAACAGGAGATTGGGAAAATGTAGCGATTCTGCACACAGGCGTATAACTACTGAAAGAAATGTTTTAAAGTACGTGTATTTTGAGTCAACTGATTTCCAACTTATAGAAATTTAGTTGTAAATAGTTGAAAAATAGAGTTGTGAAAACACTTTTTTTTTTGGTATTTCAAAATGTGTTCAAACTTGGTAGAATATGCAGTATCTCTGAAACTTGAAGATTTTTCACGTCTCTTCTCCCATCTCTAAATTGCCTCTAAAATTTCATCGCCAGTATTCTGCTACAGGTACAGACATGGCTAAAACACATTCATCCCAGAAGGAGGTCTGTTTACAGAAATTAAGCCACATTCAGTCAAAGCAAAGGCACATGCTTCAACACGAAAAGCCTACCCACTCCTCCAAAACATCCTTAGTAGTGTCTGTCTGACTTATCTTCATGTCTCTTCTATTCCTCCCTTAAGTTTTCTTTGTCATTTTTGTTTATATTACCCTGTGCTTTTCCTTTGATAACAGTAATTTTAAAAGGCTCAAGAAACTTTCTTCTGACCGTACATTTAAGAGAGCAGTCTTGTAACCTGTGGGTCTAAAAGCAGAGAACCCCTTGCTCCACCTCTTAACATCTGTCACAAGAGTCAGATTACAAATCAACCCAAAGAGGGGGTCAGGAGGTGGAAGTGAAGAGGGAACACAAGAAAAGGAACAACCTGGTTACTGGTTAGGTCATCGGCAGAAACTATAATATACTTTCGATTCCTTACCTGATACAATCATACCAAGGGATCTCATGTTAGAAAACAGCATTAAACTGAATGTTTAATGGTTGAAAAAAAGACACCATTCTACTTTCCTAAATAGGAATCCTCTTTGAAGATGTAAAATAATAATCCTTTTATTGGTCAATCTATGGAGATTTGTTAAAACACGTATGAAAAAATAAATATTTTCAGTGAAGAAAACTACTCTTTCATTCCCAGTTTTTTAAAAGAGACTTCTAATGTCATCAGAAATATTAACAGAGAAATACATTAATTACAAACCAACGGATAACAATATATGTAAGCTACTTATGCATTTTACTAGAAAAATAACTTTATCTCTGATGCTTTCTATTTTAAAAACTGACCTGTGCATTGCTTTTAATAAATGTGTTTCTAAATCTTCTGAGATTACTGAAGTGGACAAAGAGATTAATCAGTACCTACTTATGGGCTGCCAAAATATACTTTTAATTTTTTAAATGATAAGAGAAGCCTAAGGCAGTTGGCAAACATCTCAGAAATCTGAGTCTAAACAGTTTTAACTTATAACTTTATGCCAAACAAACTTATTTCAAGGAAACATTTGACTAAAGCAACAATAAAAACTTGTAAAATGCTGAACTTTTTTAAGGTACTAGATGGTTCTCTAATATATACAAACACCCAAAGAGCAATTTAGATCCAACTTTTACCCCCATTAAAACACTGAAGTTTCCAGAGCACAGAGTGTAACCTGATCATAAGTGCTATGAAGGGTGAGAGTTGACTCTACGCTAAATCTTGCCATCTGTAGGTGTTTTACACAACTCCAGTTTTTTGGGGTTTTTTTCTGTTTTTTTAAATGGGTCGAAAGTTTACAGTACATTTTTTGCTCATTACCAATCACAAAATTCTTTTATGTTATGTCATCCTTGAACAATTCTCTGAGCAATTTGGGTATACCCAATCATAAATTTGCACAAAAGCTCTATCCCCAAATCCATTCACATTCCTATTATGGATAGTCTTTAATGATAAAGCAAATAATATTTAGGAAAAGGATTAAACTTCCCACAAAATAATCCTCCCAAAGACACCACTTTTAGAATACAACAATTATTCGTACTCTAAGACTCCTATACAAAAACACGGACGGCTTGCAACCCAACAGTTCACAAAGAATGTAAAGTGAAAAAGTGTTCATACTCAGGACCTCAATTCTGTTGTTACTAAATGAACTCTCCTTATACTCCAGATGCTCACTAACCCCACTCGTTTCACCTCTAATGTTCACAAGAGAAACACTGATGTACTGTGTCCCACGACTGGGATTCAGGACTGGAGAACTGTCACAGTGAGTTAGACCAAACAGATCTACACTACAATTAAACATGTTAAAACGCCTGCATATAAAGAGCCCATACATGGCTAATAAAAAGGCCCTTTCACCCAACCAGCAGGTTGATCTGTAGTTCTGACAATTTTCAATTAGCAACCACTTCAAAATTCCAAAAAGTACAAATAACGCCACTTTCTAAAATTCTCTCATTTTCGGTTTATTTCTCTCATTTACAGTTATCAAACTTTACTTGCCAAACTCTACCCTTAATTAATCACAGGAAATTTCCAGTAAATTGAAATCATCACCATAAATTCAGTAGGCATAATGTGAAAGCATCAAAGGGTAGAACATAGTCTTTAAAAAGAAATAAGAAAGCATTAACATACAGCTACAGTTTACCTTCTAAAAGAATTGTAAGACCTAAAAATACTATATAAAATCATGTAAATTTGAATTCTATTTTCAATATATAAGGAGAACTTAATATTTTAAAAAACGCTTCTGAGTCCTATTTTTAAACTGAATAATTTGGCAGTACATACAATCAACTATTTAAAGTATTTTATATGTAGGAGTCTGATATATTAAAATGAGTTAAATCAATGTAGTATTACTCTAATTTTAAAAACAAACAAACAAAAATCAGAGCCAACTGAAGAGGAACACATTAAGCAAAGAAAATATGAAAGAAATTTTGAATTAATGTTTCTAATTAGCAAGGGCTTTCACATAGACTTAAAAGCAAATTTCCCTTTCCCAATTAATTAGAACACCAACACAAAGAACTAGACTCTAATTGCAATTCTTTCAGAGAACTAGGATGGGACAGATGTGACCAAACAGCAGAATACATGTTCTCTAATTAAAAAAAAATTGTGACAAAAATCCTGAGTTAGATAGATAGATAGACGGATAGATGGATGGATAGATGGATGGATAGATGGATGGATGAATGGTGGTTCTTATGCTTAAACAAGAACACCTCTGAGAAATCATAAAGGCTGTGTAGCTGGTAGTATGGCAGAAATATTTTGGCTAAAAAATAAGCTCACTCTGCTCAAAGTAACACTAGACTTTGCAAAGAGCTTTTTGTCAGCTTACATATAATGTAAAATACTGACTGAAAAGAGTTCTGAAAAAATCCAGAATTGTTCCTCTTCCTATTAATGATCCCATAATTATTACAGACGTACTTCAGTGTTTGCCATTAACTTAAATAGGAGAATTTTACAATACACTCAGAGAATTCCAGTTGCTTCCTCCAAGATAAAAAGAGGCACAATACTAATGTGAAATGGATACGCCTAAATTAAATGAAAAGAGGAGAATTAAGAAAGAAATCTGGGACAGGACCCATAACAGCACTGCAATTAAAAAGATAAGGGAAGGAAATTCTCAGGAAAGACAAATAAATCCTCCAGCCTCTGAGATGAGGGACTTGCTCTTGGGGGGAAAAAAGATTAACATTAAAGAATTGCAAATTGAGGGGATTTAAGAAGCAAATTAAAAAATACTGCAGCAAAGCTTTCTGAGTGCCAAATTTTAAATGTACGTACGCCTACAAGTTTTGAAACAATTCTCTAAACTTCTGATACACAGACCTTTTAAAAACATAGACATCATCTACATATACATGGTATTTTTAAATTTCTGATAATTTTTCATTCTTTATTAGCTACTAAATTTTACCTACTATCTTCTGTCTCATTTTACAAGTAAAATAATTTTAGAATCAATAACAAAATGATAAAGTATAAATATACTAAAGCCAAAATATCTTGTCTTAAACAATTTCTAAGATTCTTTCTAGGCAAAGCTTAGGGAGTTTCTCTGTTGACGCCTATTCCTCAATCCCAATCATGGGCAATTCCTATAGGTTCTCATTTCCTTGGTTTCCTTATTAAAACAGTAAAGTTTTTGTTTTTTCCTGATTAGTCCAGTGATCATATAAAAACAAAATAAGACAAAAGGGCCAAAATGGTTTGCAAAGTATTTCTGCAATAAACTATAACTGACAGAAGTCACCTAGGAGTTGAGCGGCTCAACTACCCAATTTCCTTCTGAAACCCTACACATTGATCTGTGTTGTTATTTTATCTTCCTAATTAGAGCATGCTTTCCACCATTCTACACCATCATCATCATCATTATTATCCCTTGCCTTTTCTGTTGTTCCAAGTAATAATCTTCTCTTTCCTTTTTAAAAAACTGAAAGTTAGGTAAGAAATTGTTTAACGATTCTTCTTTGAAGTTGTCCAATACGCTAAACTTTTCAGTTAAATGAAACTGACCCTGAAAGTGTTTTAAAAGACCCCAAATCTCTGCATGTTAAAATAAACTCGTTCTAAACTATATTATATTGTTTCATTGCCTTGTTAAATGGTGTTCTTCGCTAATATATTAATAGTAGTATTAAGGGTTGGAGAGTTAAGTAAAGATATTTTACTCCTATACTAAATGTTGTACAAATGCTAATTTTAGGTCACATCTATAAGTTATTAACAGTTTTATGTGGATTTGTTAATTATCAGGATTCTTACTGTCATTTCTTTTTTGATGAATATATCATAATTTATCCATTCTCCTGCTGTTACACATTTAAGGTTTTTTGTTCCCCCCAGTTTTATGCTATATCCTCACTGTCATTTCTTGATGTATTTTAAATGCCTGTTTTTACCAGCTCGTCTTCTGCTTTCCAGATAAATTAAGGGTGATTTACTCCCATATTCATATTTTTCATAATAGCTTTATTGAGATATTCACATCCAATACAACTCAAATGGTTTAAATTTGCACAATTCAATGGTTTTCAACATATTCATAGAGTTGTACAACCAACACCACAGTCAGTTTTAGTACCTTTTTATCACTCTGCAAAGAAGCCCCATTAGCAGTCTCTCCCATTTCCCCCACTCCCAGTCCAGTCCCTGGCAACCACTAACCTTCTTTCTATCTCTAACGATTTGCTTATTCTATACAATATGTGGCCTATTATTACTGGCTTCTTTCACTAAACATAATATTTTCAAGGCTAATCCATTTTGTAACACATATCAGTACTTCATTTCTTTTTCTTGCTAAACAATACTCTACAGTGTGTACATACCACATTTTATTTTTCTTGCTGATAGACATTTGGATTGTTTTCACTTTATGGCAGTTATGAATAAAGATGCTATGAACCTTCTCATATTCATATTTTTATAAATATAGAAAATCTACTACACAGTCTGTGCTAATAGCACGATGCAGATCACAGGGACCCTCGGTAACCAGAGAAGACAAAGCCAGGTCGTCTGTCGGACCTGGAATGAGGGTTCCATTCCTGAGCCTTCAATTACTACCTTACTACCAAACTGCTCCAGTACTGCTCGGATCTGCTTACGTAACCATATCACCTCTGCCACTACCCCTGTGTTCGACTCATCATCTCACCATCGAAGGATTCTAAATGTGGCTCAGTCTCCAGTCCTGCCCAGTGCAGGGTGTTCATTCCAAAATACAAATTTCATCATTTCATTTCCCTGCATCAAACCCTTCAACAGATCCCTGACGCACTTAAGGTTAAAGTAAAAATGGCTTCGTAAGTAAGACGCTTAGATGATCTGGCCCCACTAACCTCTGCAACCTTGACCTCTGACTATGTCTGTGGCATCTATAAGGAATTATTTCAGTTAATTACTCTCTCTCACCACTGAACCTTTGTACACGCTGCCCCTCTGCCGGGAACGCCCCCCC
>NW_020172626.1:2142792-2196595 GCF_003031525.2 Neophocaena asiaeorientalis asiaeorientalis
CCCCCATTGGTGCTTCCCTCAGCCACAGAACTGTTTACACTCTACCTGTTTATAACCAGCATCTCCATGATAATATAAGCGCAAAATGAGAAAAATTTGTGCTTTTCTCAGTTGGTGGTTCTAGTACAATGAATGGCAAAGAGTGGATTCCCAACGCGTATTTGTGGTTTTGATGAGAGAATGCTACTTACTGGCATACCTGAATAATTCCGGTGAGGAGGTAAGACTTTTCAAGGCTCCGGGCTTGAAAAAATATTGGTGAAAAAAACACAAACCTGCATCCTGGCTTAATCTCTCTGCAGTAGAGGCAAGTAACCCTCCACTGGCAGGCCATATGGTTCCCAATAGGACTGCCATCACTTCCACACAGACTCTAGTGTGACCAGGGACTCGGGAAGATGCTTGCTCTACCTCCAGTCCCCTGGCAGGACTGATCCATAAATAGGCGGGTAGTACATGCTACGCCAGTGAGAGTCATTCCTGTGGTTTTTGCTGGCACTATCAGGAAAGAAATGCTCTCTTTAAAGGGGAACACTGGCTGTTAAAGTGATGTAAGCCAGAGCTGCTGACGGCCTTCTCTGCCATCACATAAGGTCCTAATTGAAAAAAGAAGCCAACACAGAAGAAAGTAGAGACAAAGGAAAGAGAGAAGTTTCTGATGGCATCATTTAAATCGTCCATCCACATGCACCCAGGGCTGGTTGTGGCCTTGGATTTCCCAGACATGTGGGGAAATAAATTCCAGTATGGCTCACACTGGTTTGAGGTTTTTTTCTGGCAGCCAGAAGAGTCCAGGGCTGCACATCAGGAACATCTACCTGTGTTAGCCTATAATTAGGCATCAAAATAAATGACTATTTTTCGTTGTTGGTGCCATTTTACACTATATACACTAAACATTTATAAGCTCAGGCAAAGAATATGCCCTATTCTTAGGGATACGCTAGTGGAAGGCATGACTTCTGATAACAGAGCTGGACTCCGACTGCTTCCTTTGGTGGGTGAAACAATGCAAGAAGGTTGCCAGAGCCAGGGCAGAATCCTAAGCCCCTGGAAACTGGGAGACCTGAAGCTTTCAGAATGATAAAAGCCAGCACCAGAACTAGACCAACTGAGAGCAGACCATGATTCTGCAGGAATCCATGTTACTTAAAGTCTCAGACACTTTTTTTTTTACCTACACAACCACGGGTAAATCAAAATTCATTTGTTTTCCAGGGAATCAATCTGGTGAAATTAAAGATCAGGTTTGGTTATATAGAATTCTTCCCAACTTCATGTAAGATGCAGGAATATTGAATTTTAAACACAGTCCACCAATTACTTCCCTGTGGATGAATTAAGAAGGGCAGAGCCAGTTCACAAGGTGTTCATGAAACAAAACTGGGTATTCATCTAAGCTAGATTTCTTTTCTTGAGGACAGGGCGAGATATGGAAATTAAGACATTATCTGTGTCCTCAGTGACTGAAAGAGTACAGCAGAAAGAACAATATGACGGAGGAAAACCGGAAAACTGGACGTGAGCACAGGCATCCCCACTGTACAGGCCTGGAGCTTTTCCTGACCAGTTTTAGTTTTTCCTCACAGGAATCCATCCTATGCCTTACTACGGGGCCCTTTCTCCTAAAAAGTGGCTTTGCATTACATTGTTGGTGACTTCCCACTGCATGTGAAATATCAAAAATGGGAGGCCAGTGTGGGCTGTGTGGAAAGGACGTCGCACCAGATACAGCTATGTGCAGCGGGAGTGAGGGTGACGAGGAGCGGCACGTGTGTCAGCCAGCCTGGCTACAGAAGCTTCTGAGGAAGATGCTCACTAAGCACCATGAGGTCAGTCATTACATTTTAGGAAAAAACATATTAGAAATGCCAGGTATGAAAGATGCTTCTGTAGTGGTAGTGACTTAAATCCCTCTCCCATTCATGGAGCATAGCCTGTAATAGAGAAAACATGCATGTGGCTTCCAGGAGATCAGGGGAAAAGGTAAGGGAACTGCAATTGGCTAGGGAGTATTCCCAGAAAAGCCCCTAAACTAGGAAATTCATCATCGCACTGAATTTTCTTGGATGGTAGCGGCCAAAGGAACAACACTGAACAGAAATCAGCGGCCTCCCAGCAAAGAGAGATGCAGCCCCAGAGTCCTGCTTAATACCACACGGCAGGTGTGTTCATAGCTACTTACAGTATCTGTTTAGAAAAAGCATTAAGCTTCAGAATTTCAGGCTTTCACGTCTGCGAGATGGAGAGTATACAATAAAACCACTATTAGGATGCTCGTGAGATGACAAATGCTACCCCCCTACCACCACCAAACTTGGTTCATTATTTATTATTTGAAGCCCTTCTAAAAATGTACGACGATAATCTCCTATTTTAATAAATATAACAATCAAAAGATAATTTTACCTTTCTCTACGATTTAAGATCTTACAGTCCTTAGGACCATCATTCTGAATATTTGATACCAATACAAAATAATGAAGCTTTATAAGGGGTGGGAGGTAATACAGAAGGTCCATGGACCCAAACAAATTATTAAGTGTGTACGTGCACGTGTTATTTTCTAATTTCCTTTTAGGAGAGTCTATTTAGCAGGAATGTAAAGGAGTAATATTATTATTTAATTCAGCATCTCAGCATGGGGTTCATGTTAATGTGAGTTCATGATATCCAACTAGGTGCATATGGATTGATTATAAAGATTAATAAAGGGCTTCCCTGGTGGCGCAGTGGTTGAGAGTCCGCCTGCTGATGCGGGGGACGCAGCTTCATACCCCGGTCCGGGATGATCCCACATGCCGCGGAGCGGCTGGGCCGGTGAGCCATGGCTGCTGAGCCTGCGCGTCCGGAGCCTGTGCTCCGCAACGGGAGAGGCCACGACAGGGAGAGGCCCGCGTACCACAACAAAAACAAAAAAACAAAAAAAAAAAAAGATTAATAAAGGGCTTCCCTGGTGGCGCAGTGGTTGAGAGTCCGCCTGCTGATGCGGGGGACACAGCTTCATACCCCGGTCCGGGATGATCCCACATGCCGCGGAGCAGCTGGGCCCGTGAGCCATGGCTGCTGAGCCTGCGCGTCCGGAGCCTGTGCTCCGCAACGGGAGAGGCCACGACAGTGAGAGGCCCGCGTACCGCAAAACAAACAAACAAACAAACAAAAAAAAAGGGGGGGCTAGATAGGCAACAGGATAACTCTCCAAAGGATCCCATCTTTACTACTAAGTAATTACTATGAAATTAGGCAGGTCACTGGATTTCTTTTTTCCCAATTGTAAAATCTCCCTCGCATAAATCCCACGATTCTTTCAAAATCAGTAATGACAGTGTCAGTTGGCTAGTGCTGAGTCTGGTATAATATTGAACCCAAGTGATAGGATCCACTTCTGATGTGCAGTGCTATCCAGAGTGATCCCAGGGTCCCAGTTTTCTAAAATACTCATGTACTCACTTTGTGTGTGTACACTGTGTTTGTTCACTTGAAACTGGATTTTCATTTTCACTCCAGAAGGCCCCACTAGCAGGGCTGGGCACTGAGAATAAGAGTGGCGACAGGCAGAGCCTACCCTCCAGCACGCAGATTCACGCAGACTCAACTCCAGATCAACTAGTTCCTCCTCTAGTGAACACGTTCTGTGTCTCAATGCCAACTGTTAACTTACTAACCTAGATCATCCATGAAATTGAGAAAAGGCTTCCAGAGATGTTCTAGGCAAAATTCAGAAAACTACTGGGGAATTTTTGCCAAATATCAGAGTTGTTGTTTCAGGGATACGCCACTCAAACTACTGCATCTCTTTTCCTCTACCCCAAAGCATCGGTAACACCCAAATGACGTGCATTTTAAATGGTCATCACGGTTTTTGTTTTTGTTTTTTTTTTTATTAACTGCAGGGTCACAATGGATTTCTCTTTGTAATCTTCCAGATTCTGACATACTGAGTCCAGGAAAAAGAAACAACATGCCCAAGGTCTCACAGCCACCAGGCTGGGACCACCCCTGGGAGCTGCCCGCAGGCTCCTGGGCATGTTGGTTTTACTTGTGCCTTTTCTAATGTAAGCCACACAGATCTGAGGACTGAGGCTTAACTTTTTATCTGCTATAGCAACTGCTAGAGCAATCAGTTAAAAAAAAAAAAAAAAAAAGCATTAGAAGTCTTTATGTGGGGACTTCCCTGATAGCACAGTGGTTAAGAATCTACCTGCCAATGCAGTGGACACGGGTTCGAGCCCTGGTCCGGGAAGATACCACATGCCGTGGAGCAACTAAGCCCGTGCGCCACAACTACTGAGCCTGAGCTCTAGAGCCCGCGAGCCACAACTACTGAGCCCACGTGCCTACAGCCCGTACTCCACAACAAAAGAAGCCAGTGAAGTGAGAAGCCCATGCACTGCAACGAAGAGTAGCCCGTGTTTGCAGCAACTAGAGAAAGCCTGTGTGCAGCAATGAAGACCCAATGCAGCCCAAAAAGTCTTTATGTGGTCTACCTGGCAAACATTTAAAATTAAAGACAACACTGCTAAAATGACATTTCCTGATATTATGTCAAAGCATAATATTCGTTTAATTTGGTGATATTTTGAGTGATTTTTCTTTCTCTTTCTCCCAAGCCTACTCTAATAAATTTAGAAATATGAATGTTCAAAAAGTACTCCCCTGGAATAAATGAGTGACCGACAGCCCCCGCTTTTAAAAAAAAAAATCACTCTCTCCATCTCCTTAGTAGGTGACTGCCAACAATGGCAACACCTCTTGACAATGGTAATGTACGCCAGAAATGTGATGAGAGGCTGAAAAATGTGATGAGAGGCTGAGCAAATGATTATTTGCTAGAGTCTAAAGGTGACATGCTTATTCACTGTTCAAACCTCTTTTTGTGCTTTCATCCTCAGAATCTCTAGACTGTGCTCCCAACTGACAATGTGTGCAAAGCCCTAGTTGGGAGCAAATTTTAAGAATAAATGTCCTCCTCTTTCTCTTTCTTTTCTTTCTTCTCCCCCTAGAGGAGGCTTGATAGGATGTAAGCAGAGTAGGTGAAAAAGTAATCACAAAGGAAACATATATGAAAAGTAAATTTAGTAGAAATACTCAAATGATTTTCAAGAGGGAGAAATCCTAGGAAATAGATTTTTCAGGTGTTGACGCATGATTTTTTAAAGGTTTCTGGCCCTCATCATATTTATTTCTTCTTAGAAGGCTGGAAAGGAAAGAACATAATGGGAAGGGACCTCTACTCCCTGGGCCACCCTATCCCATCTCCATTTTGTCTGTTACCAAATGCCTGATCAGATCATTTGTGGTTAACTTGTGCGTATCGTTTCCTAAGTGATTGTATGTATGTATGAATGTGTGTGTGTATATGTGTGTGCTATTAAAGATGATTTCAACTGATTATTGGGCTGTTACTCAGGAAAGAAGCCTTGCCTCTACCCTATGGCAGTATGAGTTAAGACTTTTAAGGCTTAAAATAGACAAGAAACACCAGCAGGGAAAAAAAGATTAGCGAGGGTAGAGTCTACGGCCTGGACAATAGGTAGAGCTCAGCTGGGAACTGCTATTGAGATGCTGATCTGAAATTTTCAGAAATGTAACTCAACCTAGACTAGGAACAGGAATCAGAGAGATGAGGAATAGAAGCAGACGATGAGGGGAGGGAGGGAAAGGAGGAGGATCAAAGCTAACTTTTAAAAACAATGTTCTAAATGCTAGGCATTGCTCTAAGCGCTTTATGTGAATAATCTCAATACAACAAAACCGCACAGTAGCAAAAGAACAGATGTCTTAGGGAGGTAAGCAGGTGGAATCTGAACAGAAGAACACAGAAGACTCAAGTTGGTATTAAGAATAAAGGGCAGGCTTCCCTGGTGGTGCAGTGGTTGAGAGTCCACCCGCGGATGCAGGGGACGTGGGTTCGTGCTCCGGTCCAGGAAGATCCCACATGCCGCAGAGCGGCTGGGCCCGTGAGCCATGGCCGCTGAGCCTGCCTGTCCGGAGCCTGTGCTCCGCAGCAGGAGAGGCCACAACAGTGAGAGGCCCGTGTACCGCAAAAAAAAAAAAAAAAAAAGAATAAAGAACCCTCAAGGTAGGCTTTACTTCTGTAACTCTGGACCTTCTCTGTTCTCTCTGGCCAAGGTACCTGCAACTGACTACTTGTAAAAAGGACATAATATCCTTATATTAAAGCATTAACCATTAAGCATTTTTTATACCTCTTCAACAAGAGGTATTCTTCAGTTAGATGATATATCAGATATAATTTATTAAACTCTCATAGATAAATTAAAGTCTAAGAATTTACTCAGTACTTTGTATAAACCCAAGTGTTATGGCTTCCTCCCAATCATCTAGAGCAGGGAAATTTACAATCTAGTTGGGTTAGGCCTGGAACGTGGTAGCCACTGCATTCTCAGGACACTTTCAGCTAAGACTGTAACGAGCAGTTATTTTTCTGTCTTTGTGGCAATTGAGTCCCATCAACAAAAGATATCCTGTATCTGTTTCATTTCTAGCGACTCCTGTTGTAATGATCTAGAATACACAGGAGGGTTGTAAATGTCACAGCAAGATAACCACAAGGTCAAGAGTACCAAGAGAGGGACAGCGACGGGCCCAGTGTCCCCTACCTTCCCACATTGTGCACCTGCTACAATACCTTATTTTACATTTGTTGTTACATTGCTTTGTAATCCCATTTATGTAACTTAATGTTTGCTTTCCACTTCTCTTCCAAAATAAAAGATGTGGGTGGAACAAGGACCAAATATATCGCTTCTGCACACCTGAAACATTCCTACTTTACTCTGTGCACAGAAACTCTGTGCTCCAAAACGATTACAGACCGAACTGGAAAAGACCGTCGGTCAGCCAGGGCGTAAAAACGAACCAGAGCTTCACTTAATCAGGAATTTCCATTCGCACCACTAGAGGTGGCTACGGTATATGTGAAAGAGGACAGAGTGGGGAATATAAAGTCCCAGCTTCAAGGTCTGGAGCTACCTGCCTCCCTATATGGCACTGAGTAATCTCCATGAGCCTCAGTGATTTCACGGATAAAATGCAGATAATTTCTCTCACCAAGTCGACGGTAGTAAGAATTTGATGAAATAATATATATATTAAGGTATAAGGTATATTAATATATATATTAATGTAGATATGCAAGAAAAGATTCCTTCTTAAAACTCCTTTATATTCTGATTTATAAAAATATTTCTACATTTTATTTTTAAAAGATGTGGTCAAGTCGTTACTAGAGGGTATATGAAAGAAAAAATTTTAAGAGACTACTAACAACCATGAGTTACGAATACAAATAAAGACTCAGAATAAAAATTTTAAGGGTAGATTTAATCAGTGCTTTAAGAAACAGCATGAATTATTAAAACACTGAAACCATATGTCACAGTATTAATTAAATTATTTTGTATTTGCTTAAAAAACAGCTTGAAAAGAGAAAAAGGAAACTGGCAGCTGCGAATAAAGTAAATTTGAGGTGGTGAGTAATTAAAACTTCTTTCTGTGTTCATCGTGAATACTGTTAATTATATCACAAAAACTCATAAGCACCTAAAAACACTAAACACGGATCCTACTGGGAACCTGTGTAAAAAAAACTGGGAGAAATCTGAAAGGGAGGGTAGCCTAATTTTTAGACATTTTATAAAATGCAAATGCCACATCTGTTCATTCAGATCATGATTATCTAAAATATAATACAGTCAACATGAAATAGAAAGTGTTCTTCAATATAAATTACGCTTTTTGTAAAGTAATTGAAAGAATTCTCTAGTCACTCTTAGAAATATAATTTTTTCTAAATAACAACCGAAATTTGGTTTTGAATGGAACATCTCTTTGTGTGAAAAGGTCATAGGATTTCTTAATATGGGAAGTCCAGGAAATTCCTTTTTTTTTTTGTGGTACGCGGGCCTCTCACTGTTGTGGCCTCTCCCGTTGTGGAGCACAGGCTCTGGACGCACAGGCTCAGCGGCCATGGCTCACGGGCCCAGCCGCTCCGCGGCATGTGGGATCCTCCAGGACCGGGGCACGAACCCGCGTCCCCTGCATCGGCAGGCGGACTCTCAACCACTGCGCCACCAGGGAAGCCCTAAGGTTATTTTTAAAGAGAAGAACATGAAAAAGTAAGTGAGGTAGCCCTTTCCCCATCCATTAAAACAGAATAACCCATGTTAATAAAACATCTAAATCCAAATCCCACTGAATGAATTATCTGTGTAACCTCATTTGAAGCCAGCTTAACGTTATTTCTGTGACCTGCATTTCCCTTTATTAATTAATGTCAGATAATCATTTCTGATATAGTATACAATTTAGCAACTTTGTGGGCCGCAGACCCCCAGTGGGAGCAAGGGGACAGCACGTACAACGCTAAGCCCTGTCATATTCTTTCCCATACTCAGAAGGTTAGCTCGAAACTTTATTTTGAAATTACTATTTCTTTGTTTTGTTTGGATGGTCCGTTTATTTCTTCTTTATTTTTTAAGAGAACAAACGTTCACAGGCAAAAGACTACCAATGACAGACTGGGTTTGATTTCCAATTCTGCCTCTAACTAGTTAAACTAGGTGCACATCACTGGGTAAGTCACTGGACTTCTCAGTGGCTTCTTTCCCCATCTCTAAAGCGAGATCATAACAGCAGCTACTTACTAGGCTTCATCTGAGGGTTATGTGGATCATTATGGGAAGAGCTTAGAACACTACCTGGCTCATGATAAGAACAATATGTACACTAGCAATTATAAATGATCTTTCAGTTCCAAGAACTTTCTATTACATTAGTACTAGGATTAAAACAGGATCTGTGTTGATAATACTTGGTTCCACATTTATGTCTCTGTACTGAAACCCACATTGCTGACTGGCCTATAACTATGACATTTAATCAAATATAAGTAAACTGTACATTCAATTAAATAGATGACTAAAACATTTAAGCCTTAATTTGTGTTCATGTCCTACTTTCTACCTGCTTGGGGTCCCCTCGTAATTATCAGTCTTTGGTAATATAGTAATGTTCCTTTAAATAAAACAAATTTATATATCTAATGACACACTGACACAGAAAAGCTACATGCCCATATATGGGCAGCAGTAACGTTAAAAATGTTCTATGAACAAAAAATGAAAAAAAAAATGAAACAATAACATGTTGCTCTATATAATGAAAAAATATTAATGACGTAGGATGAGTCTAACTCAATTTCCTTCATATTCCTGATTCTCATCTTTTGAGCACTTCTGACAAAATTCATTTTGTAGTATCTGATGGGACCAGTTAATTAAGTTTCCTTTTCTGAGATAAGAATCATTTTCCTCAACTAATATAGAAGGTGGCACAAAATGTCTTTGCAATTGTTACAAGATTCAATTAAAAGCAGATGAGTTGAAAGACACAAAATTCTGTTTCACTACAGACATTATGGCCCAGAATATAAAATTTAAATGCTTTGAAAATAAAAAGTGGTTTAGTCTTGACTTCAATCAAAGAGAATTTAGACATGATCAAAACATACTTCAATTCCTGACACAAAGAATTTATCCAGAGTTTAAATGGATACAAAACATGTAAAGGCCAAGAACCATGTCTTGCCAAAAGTAATAGTAAATGTTTGTTTTTCCTTTTCTCTCTACCCCTCAAGGTAACCTACATTTATCACTACTTCAAAACACTGTGAAAACTTCACCTCATGAAACCTCATTGTAGTATATAAACAAATGATCAGGTATGTTATTTTCATAATCAGCCCTTGAAATTTAGTAGGAAACAGGACCCTTAATCAACAGAGACCTCAGGAAAAGTAATGATGACAATAAAAAAACACTGAAGTAGAAATACCATAAGCCAAAGATATCAAATTTATGGGAATAAACAGGTAATACGTAAATGCCTCCTATTTTCTATCCCTAGGGTCAGGAACGGTCAAGAAGTAAGTAAGCTCCTTGGTGTGGCATTCCTGGGTCCCTCAGGACTCGAGGACGGCCACCTCGAATATCCGTGGGGACTGCTGCTAGCACTGCAGGCAGCATTTGGCTCTGGGGCTGAACGGCTTTGATGACAGCCACTGTGCTGTGAAAGGTTTCGGAGGAAAAAAATTAAAAGATGGGAAACAGATAAATATAGTGAGCACACATTATGGTGTAAAGCAATAGGTACTGGCATTTAGGATATGCTAAAATCAAAATACATTTAAAAGATAACAGCACTGGGCTTCCCTGGTGGCGCAGTGGTTGAGAGTCTGCCTGCCGATGCAGGGGACACGGGTTCGTGCCCTGGTCCGGGAAGATCCCACATGCTGCGGAGCAGCTGGGCCCGTGAGCCATGGCCACTGAGCCTGCACATCCGGAGCCTGTGCTCCTCAACGGGAGAGGCCACACAGTGAGAGGCCCACGTACCGCAAAAAAAAAAAAAAAAAAAAAAAAAAAACAGTATGTTACAAAGGCTAAGATTTTATGTTTTCAAAAGACACTTTAAAGAGAAAGTTTGAACCAGATCTTGACGTATAATATAAATATGTCAGCGAACGAGTTCAAAGAAGTAATAACTTACCTGTTAGACCATAAAGATTTTATGAAACGCTGGGAGTATTTTGAAGCAGCATCAACAACAAACATCTAACTTCTACATTAGAGAAAAATGTTAATGTTCCAAAGCATCTAGCTTCAAAGAAAATCGAAAACCAAGATTCCACTGGGTTAATAAAGCAAAGTCTACTATTGTATATAAATAAAACTCATACAACCAACCTAATTTGTCTAGCAGATGTTGTAAGTCAAAGGAATTTTCCATTTCCATTCCATTCAAATATAAGAGCATGAGTAACCACCAAATAGTTTTCAAAATACATTAGTTCAAAACTATCTTCTATTTTCACACTCTATCTTATAACCTAGGAAACAGTTCATTTTCTGGACTGTAATAAAACCGCCACATCAAAGGCAGAATTAGAAATCTAGATCAAATCGTCTTCTTAGTGACAAAGAACTGAAAGAAACTGCGAAATAAACTGTTTCCTCCGGCCCCGGCTTTCTCTCTTCTAACTTAAGCTACCAATTCAATAATTATGACACAGTTGTTTCTTCAAAGGCATTCTCTTATAGTTTAGGTAAAGACTTCAAAGTCTCAGTATTCATATAAGGCACTGGCAGGTCTTTTATAAGCTCTCGCACTCATCTGTCTGCTGAAGTTTACCCCAGCTCATCACACTCCTGCTTTTTCAGTCCTTTTCTCTTCTCAAGGAGGTACAGTAAAAACTGGGCTCCAATTCTGTGACACTGACAGCTAACAGACTTCCGGTCCTCTAGGTGGAGACCACAAAATTTTAAATGTATGATTTCTGCTTATGAAATTCATGTAACTGGCACCAGAAAGGTCAAAACTGTGGTTTAAAGAAAGCAAAGTCTTCAAATTAATCAATTCTAAATTAATTCAATATTTTTGAATACTTCCAAAAGTGGTGAAGGCAAACAAGTCTACAGACTATGGCACCACAATCTCAACCTTGCATGGAGACATGCACTTAAGAGATCCTCCAAAACTGGAATACATACATCTCTAGTATATGGTTAAATTCCTATTTAGCCATTATTAAATGCTACATAGTTCTTCCTCTCCCTTGGAACTTTTTGGATGGGAAGGCAGAAGTGTAGCTGTGACTAGAACAAAAAATATATTTCCACTCATTGTAGACACCCATGAATCATTCAAGAAGTAACAAAACAAGGCTTAGACAACCTAATGCATGAATTAGGTTAAAATCACAAGTTGCAACATTTACTGTTAAATTCTCTGGTTATGTCTTGTTTTTCTGAGTCTCAAGCTAGCAAGAGAAGTCTTCAGTGGAAATCTCTATATCTTAATGGCAAAGAATCACAGAAAAAAAGAAAAAAAAAGGGAGGGAGGGAGGAAATGTAATTAATTTTATAGATATGGATAATTTTATAAATGTTTAATTTATCTCTTACATCTAGATGTTATGAACAGTGGAGAATGACATAAATGATCTGTGCTTCAAAAATAAACTATGAGGTGTTTAATGAAAGCAGCCTGATTTTATTCGCTCTTTTCTCTTTAAAGGAAATTCTGGCAAGGTCAGCTGACTCAAATTCAACACCTGTCTAGAAAATAACATGTATCTGTCACTTTCTTCCAAAATGAAAATGAAGGGCATAGCTAAAACACCTAATAACTGACCCCAAATCAAATGCCATGTATTTGTTACTATGGTGGCACAAATATGAAATTCTGCTTATCACAGACCTTCTCCCTAAAGCTAACAACTCTACTATCCAGGTAAGTAGAATATACAAGTTTGAAATGAAATCTAAAAGCAATAACAACAATAAAAAACAAGGCAGGAGAATGTACGTTTTATTAACAATCTGCAGCCCCTTCTCCCCACTCCTGGGCACGCACACACCTGTACTACAGCACAGAAGAGCACAACTGAGAAACCAGAGTCCACTTGTTTCTCAGAAGATTCTGGCTCCAGTGCCACTTCCTCTAAGACACGCTAACTCGAAAGATCTACACAAGGTACAGACTGGCAATACTCTTAATTATAATTATTTCCAAAGAATACCAGCGATACTGATAGGAGTCACACTTAGAATTTTTCAATTAAAAAAACACAGTGCTCTCACAGTGAAATCTCTCTACACTGAATCCCAATTTACGATCCAAGAAACATCCTTATGAATTATCTAAAAAGATGATGCTTGAAAATTGCTGTAATTCTAAATCTTGCAATTCTAGCATTTGGATGAGCCAAAGAAACCAGGTTCTGCCGTATTTCTGGTAGATCTTTCAGCAACGCACTACGCTTACATCACTTGGCCTGGCTGTGCCTATGGAAATCGCAATGCCGCTGTTCTACGTGGAGACTGCCTGGATTCTGGGACTGTCTCAACCTCACCTGGCACAACACACCTATCTCACGAGGTGTGTACCTGCCCAGGAGCACACTTTGGAAGCGCAGGTAACGCCATGCAAACAAAACATTTGCTTAGGAGGGACGGCTTTTGTTGCTTTTGCTGTTGCCTTGACCTCTACTCCCATGGATAGATTAAGGCTTTTAGTAGAAACAGACATATAATTCAGAAAACAAGGCTCAGTTTTTCTTTCAGAGAAAAATCAGAAAGCCAAAATTCAACGTAAAAAGAACGAGCAAGGAAATATGGTGTTAAATTGGCACAGATACTCCTTTTCCAGTTTAACAATCTTTGGTAGTTATTCTTTATATTTCCCATAGCACTCAGAACAGACTAATACGAGATAAATAATTAATATTCTGAAAGAACAGAGAGTCAAAAGGAAGGAGGATGGGTAAAGGGAAAGAGGGAAGAGAGAAAGGAGAGTTAATGGTGCTGAATGAATGTAGTTTTATGGGGAAAACTAAGCCAATGTGTTTACATGAATGTGTGCATAAAAAGAGGAAAATGGAAGAGTAAAAATGCTTTAAAAACTGGCCTGTCATACAGTTTCCAACTGTGGCTTTGTATTAATAACACCCACTGGAAGATAATTTCAACCCACCAGTAAGCCTATTTTGTCCTGAGTTCAGCAGTCCATTCTACATACAAGGAGCAGAGGGTTCCATCCAGTGGGGCTAGGATTAGGATCCTCGTCTGAATAGCTAAATGACTGAGGGCATTTTGTCAACTGTCAAAATATTTATTTTCCAAATCACAGTGCCTACCATGCTGACATCTGAAGGAAATAGCACAAAAATAGCAACACAGCTAAATGCTGGCAGATTTCTGCCTAAAGCAAAAGAGATATAGTTAAATCTACTAAATTTTGTTTAGAATAATACTGATTTTCAGGGGACACTGCTCAAAATCTCAGATTTGTAACTCAAATCAAGCTGCCCATCTTCATGGGAATTTATACACTCTCAGTTAAATCAGACACCTAATCACAAATCTTCTCACATCTATGAACAAAGAGGGAATTCAAAATCCAACAAATATTCATTTGAAATGTACTTTCAATCATGCCATATCCAATACGGACATAATTTCTTTTATGTCTTGATACGTTTAATATAATGTTTAGTATTTAACAACAAAATGTATTAGTATCACAAGAAGTATACGATGCTTTATTGTACTTTGGAGAACTCTCTCTACATGTTAGTACTGAAGAGTTGAGCTCTACCTAGTATGTGTGTACAATTCTTCACTCACCCATGTCACCCTGTCCTCTCACCCCAGATATCTCTAACATAGAGAAAATGTACTTATAAATAAATCCAAAATATATATGAATCCATAGTGAGTTCAGGTTTCCATGGCAAAGGGAAAATTACATTTCAAGGCTATACTGTCAAATAGATTTATCAAACACTTGCTCCTGTTTTGACTATCAATTCTGACAAAATTTTATTGGCCAACTTTAAAAATGCTTAAAATGTGAGACTGCAATGGAAACACTGATATAGCTGTAGATTAGGAAGCACAGTTCAGCCTGTTAAATAAATTTTGTCTTTTTAAATTCAAACTACAGAATTTCATTTCCCTGTACTCAAACCTGGAATTTGCATTTACACTCACAGACAGAATCCCTAGGACAGTGTGACGAAGCATACTTAATCATGTTTTCAAATCAAAATTTTAAGCTATATTCAACAACACTGCCTTCAAGAACATTTTGTCCACAATATTGTGTATTTAAGATTCAAAATATTTCTATATAACATCTCCTACTCAGCCTTGAAAATAAACTAAACAAGGAAAGCTGAAATTATATTTGAACCAACCCTGCTTTACCTCAAAGCTATGTCACTTTGTTTCTTAAATAATTAAAATATTTCCCAGAGACATAAATTATTACACCTTCCAAGATAAGGGTTCTAAGTAATTCTATAGTCACAATATTTCACACAACCTGTTCTCTGCAGGAAAAGTGATTCATCCAACAAACCACAGATGCCACTCATAACCTGAAGTTTCTAATATTGCAAGGGAGAAGGAATGCTGATTCATAGCATACCATGTTTATAACAAAAAAAGGAATCCAAATGGTTGTCTGCCATGTACCTGCCCCCAAAAAGTGAGTATGAAATTAAAGTGCCAAGGTAGAACTTTAAATTGCTTAGGTCATCATTAAGTTTCAAATGAGTCATCATGTTTCAGTTTGAAATAAAGGTTAGAAGTTAAGACCTACTAATGAAATATAAGCAAAATAATATTTGATTTTAAAATTAATTTTTAAGTCCTCAAATATGAATATGATTTTCCTATACTACATTTATTGCCACAAATATGCTCGTATGCAGGGCTATTTAGGCAGAAAATGGAGCTCAGGGGTTAAGATCAAAGTCTTCAGAGTGGCAAACTGCCACTTACTTGATATGACCTTGGGAAAGTCACTTAACCTCTCTCAGCTTCAATTTCCTTATCTGTTATTCTGAAGATAATGAAAAGCACTTATATAATGCCTGGCTTATTATATAAGCAGGAGCAATAAGTAGTAGCTGCTGTTATTAGTGTTATCGAAGGAGTCTCTGCAAATTGCACTTGTAAATTAGATGTGAATAAGAAATGGCTGTGTAATTCCTAAAATTTTACTTAAAAAAAAAAAAAAAAAAGCCTGAAGTTCAGACTTAGTTCTTTTTATAAATGAAAAACCATGATGGCGGAAGGAGAAACCAATGCCTGAAGAAGGTGAAACAGATCAAAAAACAACACATACGAAAAACAAAAGACATGAACCCAAGAGTAGCGACTAACATCCCGGAACACTTAAAGAAAACTGCCAAAGACAAAAGGAAATGGGTGGTTCCTTCGATAATGAATTCAAACATCAATACAGAGGGCAGAAAAATGACCCAAAATTCCCCCCAATCTACAAAAATAAAATAACCTAAGTAAATTACATTTTGTATGAAGTGACAGGTAGTGGGAAATTTTTAGCTTATTTGGCTTTCAGAGATTAAAACTGGACAACTAATGTCAAATATGTTGATACTTTGCTCTCCATAAAGATAACACAAAACATTTCCAAATGGTAGCATGACGGAGTAAGGAGGTGAGAAGCTCCCACACTTCCTTCAGGTTTACCCGTCACTTGATCCTAAGAACCTACTACGGTAGTGACAAAATAAATACAGAATTGGAAGCATTATCCTCTGAATTCTACCCTGATTAATCATACTTGAGTACATAAAATATGTAACACAGGTAATTTCTCTGAACATTTATGAGCGATATACTCAAAGTATCTGATATAAATTCATATTTAGAAATAAGTATAAGGAGCTATTTCTATTTTGTATTTACAGATGCAGAGTTCAATTACTCTGAATATAAATAAATTCTTAATATGTATTACCCAATAATTACGGTAACAAACGCTTATTCAGTCTTTCCCATACAATAAACACTATCCTAAGGGCTATGGATACTGTTTTCAACAAGAGAAAAATGGCCCCAATGTTCATGGAGCTTATATTCTAGTAGGGGAAACTAAAAATAAGAATACATCACATGATCATAAACATTATGATAAAAATAAATCAGGGTTGTGTGATAAGGAGTGATTGAGAAGCTATTTCAGACTGGTTGGACCAGAAAAGCCTGCTCATTAAATCTACCCACATAAGACTGAAATTTGATGCCAAAATCTATAGCAAGCAATTTTTTATTTACATATAAAAATAAATGCAAACATTTTGCTAGGCTATGAAATGATAATTCACCTCATCCAATGGGTAAATGTAAACTCTTCCCAAATACACACAGTAAACACTGATAAACAGATATGGTCATTTTACCTCCAAATACCATTTCCAACACATTCATAGTGAGTTTTCATAATAAAACAAATGTAGACAAATACACAACACTTTTAAAATTTATATTCATTTTACTTACGTATTATTTTGCTAAACTATAAATAGTATAATTTAAAATGTTTGATTTTACTCAAAAATCAAAATATACCAACAGAAAAACTTACTTTTAAACTCACCTGTGCCTGTACACAGTGCAGAAGATCTACAAAGTTGTAGCCAAATCCAAGAGAAATCTGCAATATAAAGAAACAAACAAATATGAATAAAAAATGCAGAATCCTGTTAGACTCATTAGAGTGGATGTGATTTTTTACAACCAATATACAAATAATACTCATTAATAACATCTCTCCATTAAATTGCATGGTAAATCGAGAAGACGACTTGCTACCTTACTTCTATTTGTACAAACTAATATAAGACACATAAGGCTACATTTCAGTGTGAATTATGAGGTGTCTACCCAACAAATTTTGAGTGCCCGCCATAACACTTATTACACTTCCTGGTAGCTGCCTGTCTAATCACTAGCACTGAAAGCTGAATAAAAGCAGAGGACGCCTGAGCTACCCATTTCCACACTGCACTCCTAGCCCAATGCCCAGCCCACAGTACACAGGAAATGCTTGCTGAATGAATGAACAAGTTAACTAATTAATTAAGTTCACATACTGATCTTAATTTGCTGTGATTTATAGTTTGCCTATATGGAATAGAAAGGCTTGAAATTATTGAAATAAAAACCTATGTCATGATTGCTTAAACAAAGACGTTTAAAAGTGAATAATTTATCTCAAAAAAAAAAATCTTGTGTAGAATGATGTAAAAATGATGCTACAGGGAATTCCCTGGCAGTCCAGCAGTTAGGGCTTGCTGCTCTCACTGCCAGGGGCCCGGGTTTGACCACGGGTCAGGGAACTAGGATCCTGCAAGTCACGTGGTACGGCCAAAATAAAAATGATGCTATATATGACAATTTGCATGAGTAAGAGTGGATAAGAAAAGGAAGAAATGAACATTTTCAATAATGAGGGCAACCAAGATTCATCTGGGTGTGTATCTTTGAGAACAAAGAACTTAGCCATGAAGGACTGTGCAGCACTTTCTCTGATCCACACAAGGATCACTTCCACTGTACCAAAGAAGTTTATTTATTTCCAAGATGCACAGTCAGTAATACGAACACAACCAATATGTGCCTATCATATTTTATGTGGATTAATGCTTACCACTCTTGTGTATATTATGGACCAAAGAAAAACTGCCTGACTGCTACTAGTAGTAGTATGTCTTTATTTTAACTACTACGTACTACCAGATTTAATCAGCTTCAAGGAATGTTTTTACAACTGCATTTTTTTCCTTCAGGTGACACCAATCAGTAATAATTCATACTTTGATTCATTATCAGACTTAAGAGTATTAACTTTCTGATGCGCCCTTTACTCTTTAGGATAATAAATAGAACCTAATAGTAGAAAAAAGCTAATGTCAATTTAATACCCCAAACTGCCATTTTTTCTAGGGCACTAGCAACATCTGATTTCATAAAGGGGAAAGAAATGGGAAAAAAATGCAAAAAAAAAAAAAATGCATTTTGGTTTTTGCCAGGACCTGATCAATCTGGAGACCATCACAGGTAAAGAAATGCAGCTAGGGTATTAGGCAGAGATGTTTCATGAAAAACAAAAGGAAATCCGTATGCAGATAAGAGGTTATCGCAATAAATAAAACAAATGGGTTCTCCCCAAGTGGCAGCCTGTGAGTGGTGAGCAGTAAACTGTTACGTAACAGGGGTCATCAATTCTTTCCAGCACTGCCGGCCTACTTAAGCCCATTCTAATTCTATACCAACAACTAATGTGCTCGAGGACATCACACTATGCAACAGTCAAGAGTTAAAACTTGTGATGTGAGTGTGAATGATGATATTAACAATTATTGCTTGATCTATACCACTCAGAAGGTTTTTATGAATGTGCTAATATAATGAGGAAAAAGTGCTAATGAATCCAAACTAAAGTAAGATACATAGGGACATGAAGATAGAAGGTGTGAATCATTTCCACAGTATAGTACGATACCTCGGTGTAACATTTTAAACCAGAAGAATTAACAAAATACTTATAAACACAGAATTATAAACTGTTTTCTAAGTCACTAAAGGAAAAATATAGCTATTTAAAGCAGAAGTACGGGCACTGACCACCTATAATAAATCGGCATCCCCCTTCTCATTTACGAGTCCAGATAGCTTTCAGGAAGCTACTTTAGGAGTTTCAAGGGATGGAGAGGGGAAGACCGCCCTGGGCCTTCTGTCACCGGCAGACTGACAGAAGGAAAGACAGGAACACTGCAAGAAAAGGCAGGGATACACGCATGTCGTTCTTTTCTCTCTTACTACCACTACTATTTCCACTGTATAAACTAAAAAGATAAACCTCCTCTCCATGAAGAGGGCCGCCTGGAGCAGTTGAGAGAACCTAGGGTTAAGACCATCGAACAGGTGAGGTTTCAAAACCTGGCTTTCTCGTGTGAATACTGCTGCTGTTAATATTGTTCCATCACTAGCAGCTGCTTAGGTGTGTGACCTAGGAAATGTTATTGTGGACTCAACTATAAAATGAGGATGATGATGTCCTCTTTGCAGCACCTTGGAAGTATCAAATGAGATAATTACATAAAGCACTTGGTACATGGTAGGCATTACACATAATTATGATTATGGCAAGTGTGATCCTGCTAAATGCTGCTAGCTGTGACAGGTAACTCAATAAAGTGACAGGTAATGTCAGGCCTACCCTACCCAAAGTAAAACTGATTTTCCCGGAGATGTCTTAATAGTGTCATCTGCCCATAACCACCCAGACGATGTATAAACAATGAGCCTGCTGGGAAAGTTTTGAATGGGGACCACTTTAAGACTACACCAAAAGCTGAAAGATACTACCCGACTTCAAATCTTACAATAAAGTTATAATAATCAAAGCAGTAGGGTACTGGCATAAGGATAAACAACGGAAGAGAACAGAGTCCAAAAACAGGCCCACACATTTATATCAATTCATATTCAACAAAGGTGGTAAAGTAATTCAATGAGGAAAGGGCAGTCTTTTCAATAAATTAACACAAAACAGGATGATAGATCTAAAAGTAAGAACTAAAACTACAAAGCTCGTGGAAGAAAGCACTTGGAGAAAATTATTGTGGACTAGGCAAAAAAATTTTAGGTATGACACCTAAAGGCATAGAGGAAAAAAAAATTTTTAAAGACCATAAAAGAAAAAAACAAAACTGAATTCCTTTAAAATTAAAACTTTTGCTCTTCAAAAGAAATCATTTAACAAATGAAAACACAAGCTAACACAACACTGTAAAGCAATTATACTCCAATAAAGACGTGTTTAAAAAAAAACAACAGAATAGAAAGCAAAAAAAAAAAAACAAGCCACAGACTGAAAGAAAATATTGGCAAAATAATTATCTGATAACATACATGTATTTAGAAAATATAAAGAGCTAAATAACTATCTAATAAAGGATGTATATAGAATATATAAAGGACTCTTACAATAACAAAACAGATAATTCAACTTTTTTTTTTTCTTTGCGGTACGCGGGCTTCTCACTGTTGTGGCCTCTCCCGTTGCGGAGCGCAGGCTCAGCAGCCATGGCTCACGGGCCCAGCCACTCTGCGGCATGTGGGATCTTTCCGGACCGGGGCACGAACCTGTGTCCCCTGCATCCGTAGGCGGACTCTCAACCACTGAGCCACCAGGGAAGCCCCGATAATTCAACTTTTTTAAATGACCCAAAATATGTGAAGACATCCAATGTACACAAAAAAGTACTGAACACCATTAGTCATCAGGAAAATGGAAATTAAAACCAGAACAAAATACCATAGCCTATCCAATAAAATATCTAAAGTGCTGCCAAGGATATGGAGAAACTAGAACCCTCACAACTCATCCTTTGCTGGTGGGAAAGTGCAATGGTACAGCCATTTTCCAGTTTGGAAGTTTTTCAGTATATAACCCAACAATTTCACACCAAGGTGTGTTTTCATTCCTCTTGGGGACAGATGACCATACAAAGAGTTGTACTTGAATGTTCCTATCAGTTAGATCCAGAATAGCCAAAAACTGAAAACGATTCAAAAGTTTATCAATTGGAGAATGAATTTTTCAGAATGTGGTACATTCATACAATGAAATACCACTCAACAATAAAAAGGAATGGATTACTGATGTATATTACAACATGAAAGGGTCTCAAAAAACATTTTGCTAAAGAAAGAAGCCAGACACAAAGACAACATACTGCATGATTCCATTTATTTGAAATTTCCAGAAAAACACAACTACAGAGACAGAAAACAGATCCATAGTATCCTGGGTCAGGGAATACAAGTGGGGACTTGACCGAAAATGGACACATTTGGGGTTGATAGAATTATTCTAAAACTGGATTGTGGTGATGCTAAGATGTATAAGAAACATGAGACACACAAAACTGTAAGAATTTACTAAAACTCTTCTTTTAATACACTTAAAATGGTATACAAATTATACCTCAATTATTTTAATGGTTAAAATTTTTAAATTATTTTTTAAAATGTACCTCTGTGTCCCTGCTCTTTCCTCCTATGTGATAGCTAACTGTGTGAGTAAAGGGGTCTAAGGACTAAAAGTAGTTCTAGTAGCAAATGGTGGTGTGAGCATTTGTCAAGTAGAGCATCAACTAGCACAAGTTACACATCATTACTTTGAGGCAAAAAAAAAAGAGAGAGAAAGAAATCGGGATTGAGCCTACATCACTCATTAAAAAGATTGCTGGCAGCATTAAAGCTACGGGTTGTGACTCCTTTAAAAGCAGGAGAGGGACTTCCCTGGTGGTGCAGTGGTTGAGAATCTGCCTGCTAATGCAGGGGACACGGGTTCGAGCCCTGGTCCGGAAAGATGCCACATGCCGCAGAGCAACTAAGCCTGTGCACCACAACTACAGAGCCTGCACTCTAGAGCCCGCGAGCCACAACTACTGAGCCCACGTGCCACAACTACTGAAGCCCGCGCGCCTACAGCCTGTGCTCCACAACGAGAAGCCCACGCACCGCAGTGAAGAGCAGCCCCCGCTCGCTGCAACTAGAGAAAGATTGCACCCAGCAACGAAGACCCAACACAGCCAAAAATAAAACAAATAAAATAAAAGCAGGAGAGAGTTAGGAAGAGATGTGCTCAATGTTTTATTTTATTATTATTTTTAATGAATAGTTATGAACAGAGCCAGAGGAAGGAAAGTAAGCCGGGAAGAAAATGAAGTGACGTCTGTAATACTAGCTAAGAGAGCACTTTCTGACTAGTAGGATGAGGAGGGACCATATCTTGCTGTTTTGGTTTAACACAACCACGAATAACAATAATAACTATCATTCAATGAATGCTTATTTCACGAGAGCTCTGGGCAGAGGGCTTGAAACGTGTTACCTAATTTAATTTTCCTAACAATCCTATGAGGCAGGTACTGCCACTATCATCACTATTTTGTAGATTTAGAAACTTAACTGAGACGTGAAATACTTCGTCCAAGGTCACAGAGCTGATGTGGCAGCAAAGCCTGGATTTGAACACAGAGTCTGCCTGCTGAGTTCACACATGCTCTTACCCACTAGGCTATTACGGAAGGTTTGATAATGTTATCACTGTCGCCAACTTGATTTGAAAAAGATGGCCCAAAATGTGATCAGCCTAAAAACCGCCTCCTTGAGTTTTTGGTGTAGTGCCAATAAGAGCAGCATATTCCCCACATCACTCACCCCTGGCTGACACTGTTAATAAATCATGACCTTATTTCTTCCTGACTCAAATGTAGCCTCACTATTTTCTCAAAGTTGTCACTCCAGTTAAAGGAAGTCATCAACAACAGTGTTGGTATGCAAATGAAAATATATTTGCCAACCGTAACAACTAACTTGATTTTTGATGGACAACAGAGTACATGGCATGTGCTATTGGAAAGAGATGACTAGCCAAAGGGGAGCCATACGGCCACCATACACCATGTTCCAACAGAGGTCCTATTATTGGTCTTCTTTGTTATTTAGCCAGCATCACCCCAGTCATCAAGCCAGTCAGACAGGTTGATAGAAATGAAGAGGACACATGCGGAAAGGAAGAAAAAAGCTAGAAGTACTGATCAAATTACTTGAGATTTTTCAACAGTCCCAGCCAAGCATATCTGAACATATACCCACCACAAGCGTAAACCCAAAATGTATGATTAATACAATAATTTATTTTTGCACTTTTTGCTTAAAAGCACAAAAACTCCCAGACAACTGAACATAAAACATACCCTTAACTCAGCATGTTTCAAATCATATAACATCAAGAGGAGAGCTATGCCTTCAAAACTTAACTATGAGAACTACTTCAGATTACTGAACAGGACATGGTATTTGACATATATATATTTTATATAATATAAAATGTCCTAAAAAGTTTTAATGTAAAGAATGTGTACCACACATGCAAGGTAAAATTTCTTTCCCTATTATTAAGTTAATGGTGCTAAAAATAACATCTAATCTACAGAAGAATAATTTATAAGTTAACTGATTAACTTCTATATATACTTCACACAAGCTTATGTTTCCTTTGTTTAAAGAGTTCAGACAATGACTCCTAACCAATGAAATTCTTTATACAAGGAATCTAAAACAATAAAACATATAACAAAAAAGACACTCACAGATATAGAGAACAAACTGGTGGTTACCAAGGGGGAGGAGGGAAGGGGAGAAGGGGCAAGATAGGGGTAAGGGACTCGGGCATATATCCAGAGAAAAACATGGTTTAAAAGGATGCATACACCCCAATGTTCATTGCCGCACTGTTTACAATAGCCAAGACATGGGAGCAACCTAAATGCCCATCGACAGATGAATGGATAAAGAAGGTGTGGTACATATATACAACGGAATACTACTCAGCCATAAAAAAGAATGAAATAATGCCATTTGCAGCAACATGGATGGACCTGGAGATTATTATACAAAGTGAAGTAAATCAGACAAAGACAAACATGACATCGCTTATATGCAGAATCTTAAAAAAAATGATACAAATGAACTTATTTACAAAACAGAAACAGACTCACAAACTTAGAGAACAAACTTATGGTTACCAGGAGGAAGGAGGGGGAGGAGTGATAGATTGGGAGTTTGTGATTGACATGCTACACTGCTACATTTAAAATAAAATGCCTGGGACTTCCCTGGTGGCGCAGTGGTTAAGAATCTGCCTGCCCATGCAAGGGACACAGGTTCGATCCCTGGTGCGGGAAGATCCCACATGCTGCAGAGCAACTAAAACTGTGAGCCACAACTACTGAGCCCGTGTGCTGCAACTACTGAAGCCCGCTCACCTAGAGCCCATGCTCCGCAACAAGAGAAGCCACCGCAATGAGAAGCCCATGCCACCACAACCAAGAGTAGCCCCCGCTCGCTGCAACCAGAGAAAGCCCGCGCGCAGCAATGAAGACCCAACGCAGCCAAAAATTTAAAAATAAATAAATAAAATAAAAAATAATACTTAAAAAAAATAAATTAAAAAATAAAATGCCTTTCTATGAAAAACAACAAGGGGGGGGTAAGGGATTCAGAAGTATGAATTACTTACATATAAAATAAATAAGGATATACTGTACAGCACAGGGAATATAGGCAATATTTTAGAATAACTCTAAGTGGAGCGTAATCTTTAAATATTGTGAATCACTGTTATACCCATGAAACCTAACAATCAACTACACCTCAATTTTAAGCGTAGGTATTTAATTTATGACTTCATAACTTTTCATCCATACTAAATATAAAAAATTCATAAGCCATAATTAAAATAGATATATAGAAAAGGATATATCCTCTATTTAAAAACTAAGCTACAGGTAGGTCGACATACACAGTCGATATGTATGATACAACGACAACATCAATTTCACACATCCCATACAACCATTCCTTTCAATTCTGTCTCTCACCGACTATGATCAGAGCCAATACAGTAATGCAGCATCAAACAGTGACTCTCCAAAGAGTAATATTCTTGCACAGAGAAAGACCTAGAAGAAAAATTCACCTCACATGTAGTTGAATATACATGACTCCAACTTGGGAGAGGACTAAAGATACTAAATTTGAAGTCACTAACCTGCAGACAGCATTTAAATCCGTACATACGGTTTAAAGGACGAAGAGCTGGGAATCTGGAATTCAGACACCCTAAGGAACTCCTCCTTTGAAAAAGTATGTAGGAAAGGAATTAGCGGAGGAGAATGACAAGAAATTACCTAAGAGACAGGAGGGAGAGCAGCACAGAATCTGAGAGAGGGAGTTCCCAGAAGGAGAGAGTGGACAACACTGTTCAATACTCAGTAATGAGAACTGCACAGTTTCCACTCGGGTTCGCAAGCAGAAATTGCCCATGACCTTCCTAAGGAGAGTTTCATCAGAACGATAAAGACGTAAAGCAGACTGGAGAAAGTTAGAGTGTTGACAAGTGAATAGGAAATAAGGATTTGGAAACAGTGTGTGCAAATGATCACTATCATGATTACCTTATGCTAAAATTTCTCTTCCCCTCTAGGCTGTGAGCATCTTGAGGGCAAGGGGTAAGGTTTCCTCCACCTCTGAGTAAGAAGATAACCTGAGGCTGGACTAGTGACTTTTAAACAACTCTCCTGCAGAAGCCCTGGGTCTTTAATTAGGGCGCTCAGCCCCAAAATTCACACAATAATAACCTTGAATAGAATTAGAGGGGAGAAAAGACACAATAATGTATTGGGCAGAAATTAATCTTCCTTAAAAATAAAAGGCTCAGGGATGACTCCCACCAAGATTAGAACATGCCAACCAGACAACCAACCAGTCCCCCCAAAATAAAAGGCTCCCAAAAACTATGAGTAGAATTTTAACTGTTTTCCTCCCAATAGCGTAGATCATTTTGCCTTGAATGTTCCCTATCATTCTCAGTGAAACAAGAACAGGTCCTGAAGCCTACTGTATACACCAGAATAGCAGAAGATGCCCACTGATTATCAATTTATTTTTTACAATAAACCAGCTTGAGAGGAAACGTCTACCTTCCTTAATAAAATAAAATATATACCCTGCAAATATTAACGACAGAGAAAAAAAATCTACTCTGGGGGAGGGAATAAGACTGTGAACTCCTCTCAGAAACTCACCTTCTCCTTGGATTTTCCCCCTAATTGATGATGCAAGGACTACTCTGACTGCTACAAAATGAGCCGAGAAGCTTCCCCTCATATCCCCAAGTGCAACACAGACAAGGTGGTATATTACCTCAGGACTGCAGGGTAACAAAAAGAAGTGAATCAGAAGTAACATTAAAACTATATGATCTGTCTATAGTTTAACCCCCAATACCCAGCAGTACCCTCAAAAACCACGTCACAGGGACCAGCAAAAACCTTCTGTCCACCAAAGCCCGTCTTCTGAGTTTGTTCCCTGAGAACCAGCCTCTCCCCAAACCGACTGTCACTGTCAATTCCCACCACGTCCAGGGAGGCCATGGCTTTCAACACTGTAGGACCACATTAAGATAATCATCATTTCAACATAATGAAGGGAATATTCTTTAAAACAAAACAAAAAAACCACACTCAGTATGAAGGAGGGTAGGAGAATGTCTTCTTTAAAAGGAAGGTGTTATATAATACCCATTTTATAGACAAGAAGAGGTAAGACAATTTGTCTAAAATCAAAGAATGTGTGACAGAGCTGGACATCAAACCAGTGGCACCTGACTCCAGGTCCTATGTTCCTATCACTCTGACTAGGCAGCTGTAATCCACTAAAGACAAAAAAAAGTAGCAAGCGCCAAAACAATGGTATTTTTTTTTTCAAACTGAAAACAGCTTATGTGTGTATAATGTGTTTACAGCTATAATTTTATATCACAGATATGTTTTTCCCCTTTCCTTTGAGTAAAATTCCAATTTTATGTGATATAATTAAGTGTAGCGATATTTTACAGAGTTCTGGAAAGAATATGGTATCCAAAAATGAGCACTAGACTACTAGGAGAAAAGCACTGCAACTTAGAGCAAAATGGACAGCTTATCCTTGGAGTACCGTTAGTATTTGTCTCTCTGTCTGTATGACTTCAGAGTCAATCCATGGTTCCAACAGTCACTCAGAAGAAATATTATCAAAAAAGATACTTCATCAGAAATTTGATTCATTGTGTGGGCTGATAAAGAGTTTCCCATTTTGTTAAAAAACTTAAAATGCAATTTTTCATTTTGCTATGTGTCTGGGTTTTGACAAAAACATTGAAGAACAAATGGAGAAAACTGAATCCTGTGGCAATAGCGCAATTCTGCCTCAAAATTTAGGTCTGGAAGAAGCCTGGAAATAATCTATTGTAATTACTCAGCTTTACAGATGGAAAACTGAGGCTCAAAGAGATTAGTGCCTCTCCTGACAATGGCAGTACTCCCTTTGACTAATGGAATTTCTATGAACCCAGAAACAAATATTATCCTAAAAATGCTGGCCTTGCCACCATGTCTGAACTGTGTGCTATGGAAATCATCATCAAATATGTGTCCGGGGCTTCCCTGGTGGCGCAGTGGTTGAGAGTCCGCCTGCCGATGCAGGGGACACGGGTTCGTGCCCCGGTCCGGGAAGATCCCACATGCCGCGGAGCGGCTGGGCCCGTGAGCCATGGCCGCTGAGCCTGCGCGTCCGGAGCCTGTGCTCCGCAGCGGGAGAGGCCACAGCAGTGAGAGGCCCGCGCACTGCAAAAAAAAAAAAAAAAAAAAAATATGTGTCCGCCTTCCCACCAAAGAAGGGCATTATGTACCCAAAAAGGTATGTGAGAAGCCTGTTAATTAGTTGTGAATCTAGAATTTTCAGATAAAATATCTAGCAATACAAAATACACATAAAACTTGCAAGATCTGGAGAGGAGAGGTCTAACGTGCCAAACACAGAACAGCAAGGAGGGCCACCTTGTGTTAAATATCAGGTGTCAGCGACTCTGATACAAATTTTACAAGCATTATTTTTAATATTTTCCATAAACAGGCATCTATCAATTCCACTCTGCAGAGGAGGAAGGTGAAATCAGGGAAGTTAAGTGATTTCCTCAGTTTAAAGCAAGAGGAAGACCTGCTAGTGGCATCTAGGTCTCTCTGAGCTCAAGACCGCCATTCTCCTGCACACACCACACCCCTGCCGCCCCCGCTGTTTCCATCCTGGTTCCTTCAGCCAGGTTCCACTCCTCTGCATTTCTTGGTTCACCCACTTCCTCATTCTCCCTAGAAGAACAGATCTGATATCAAGAAGGTGCTTTCTAACAGCCAGCTACTACAAAAACAGCCCCAAGCATCAATTCACCCAGTGAATTCACCCAATGAATTGCCCTGAAATGTTTCACTAACAAGATTATTCAATTATTGGCTTGTTGTGCTTATATAAGCAAAGAAAGTGGAAGAAATACTATGATGTTGTAGCATAAAAGTGAGTGAAGGAAAAAACTTAAAGGCTATGACAAATTGAGGACTTTATCTGACACGAGGAATCACATTTAAAAAAGAAAATACAACGATTCTAAAAGCTAAGGTGGGAGACAGCTAGGAAAACAGCTATTGTAGCTGAATTTTTCCTCAAACTAGGAGCTCCAAAGACTACGAATGCATATAAATGTCCATGAAGTTTTCTCATGTCGTATTTTCTTTCCGATGACAATCTAAATTATTCAACATAGGGGTCTGCTAATTCATATGGATGACCATTATACAGCCGATAGCTTACTGCCACTTAATTTCAGTACTTGGATTTGTGCTTACAATTGGATTAGAGACTAGTATTATTTTAATGTTTTTGATATCAAGTGTTGAGGGACAAAATTTTCTATAAGTTCAAGGAAAGAAAAATAAGGTGGGGGGGATGTGAAATACTGTCACACAGCCAATAGTATATGCTGAACTCAAAGGTACCTGACCTCAGCAGGTTGTAAACAGCAGGCTTGTCACAGCCAGACAACACTGCATGGTACTGATAATTTAAATCTTACTGATTTGGTAGTTTTATTTATATTTAGTTAGTAAATCTGATATTGTGTTATAGGTCCTAATGAAACTAAAATCTTTCTGCATTGAAAAGGAATCTAAGTAACATATACTGAAACGGGTGCTTTTCATAAGGGCCATTACACCAGTTAATTTTCCCCATTACTTACATAATAAATATGGCCATAAAATGTGATTTAAAAAATCATTTGTGTACAGCTTTTGTTTTTTAAAAATTGACAAATCAAAATAAGGCTCTACCAGTGGTTCCCAAATTGTGTCTCTGCGTGTAGCTTAAAAACAAAGCTTTTCCAGGTTTAAACCTAAGTGGAAAAAAAAAATTTAGTGCTTTAATTTTCTATTAAAATTGTTTTCCATAAAACTAAGTTTTATTAAATTTGAGGATTCTCCTTTATTAGATTATGAGCTTATTATTTTGTGGCATTAAATTTTCCTTTTATTTTCTTAAAAGGTGGTAGTAGTAGTTTTTTTTTTTTCTCATGTAATGACTTGACAAAATTCAAAATTTGGCAATCCTATGTGAATTCCCTAGATTTGGGGAAAATTTTTTAATAGTATATGAAACCAAAATCTCTAGGTACCACACTGGCCTACCTATTATGAAATTTTAAACACACACACACACACACACACACAGATACAGGAATTCCCCTCTGGCACCACGGGGAAAACTCATTTTGAGCATGAACTCCCATTCAGGAAGTTCTTGTTTCTACCCAAAGAAACGTTAACACTTTTCTCTCTGTCTGCCTGCCTGTCTGTCTGTCCATCTGTCTGTCTGTCTCTCTGGTCTGGGACTAAGGGTACTCAGGCGGTCAAGTCACAACTACAGCATGGAGACAGGAAGAGAGGAGCTATCATCAGGCCCCCAAGTACTTAGAAGTAGACATTTTGCTGAACATCCCAGAATAAACCACAGCCTAATAAGGTTAATAATAATGATGACAAACAGTACATCAAGAACAGAACTATGGAAGACTAATGATAGCAATAAACTCTTTGATACTCCTCTCACTGAGAAATGAAGTTTAACTGCCTTTCCCTTGAAACTAGAGTTGCCTTAGTGATTGGCTGGACCAACAGACTGCGGCAGAAGAAGTGATATTCTGGGACTGCAGAGCCTTGAAGCTCCAGCCTGGAACACTGGAACCCTCTATCTCACAGTCCTGAGCTGCTAAACATGCCTGACTACCTCGAAGCCACCGTACTGTAAGGAAGCCAAACCTCGCCATGTGGAGAAGTCGTCCAAAAAAGAGAATGAGATGCCCAGCCAGCTGCCCGCTGTTCTCTAGCCCCTAACAGTTTTTCGTCATCCCAGCTAAGACTCCAGACACCATGGAGCAGAGACAAGCCATCCGGGCTATGCCCTGTCCAAATTCCTAATCCACACGATGATGAGATGATAATAATAAGTTGTTATTTTAAGCAACAGATAACCAGAATAAAAGCGAATCCCTTTTTATAAATACTAATAAAGACTTTAAAACAAAAATGAAATGTCTCAGGCAGACTAGCTGGAAACTAGAATGTCATCCGCCACTAAAGAGGATTATGATGCATAAAGATAAATATAAATCCATTCATTCATTTATCCAGCAAATATGTATACTACCAAGACCTATAAACAGGGAAATACGCAGGCTCTGGAGATGGTTTAAAAGGAGAAAAAAAAAAAAAAGACCTGACTTCAAGGAACTTATAAAGTATTATGTATCTCAGTGTCTTCTTGCATACTTTTCAATGTTTTTCACAAAGGTAACATAGTCAACAATTCAGATCAAATCAAAATGCAGACCAATCTCATAAAGTGACCCCGGGTTTGAGTTCTTCTGTGAGAAGGAAGTGAAGATTGAATCAAAATCCCACAGAAGGGCATTTGTAGTTTGTAGTAACAAAACATGCTTCAGTTAACTGTAGTATAATCAAATGTTTAGATTCTCATTTTAGACTATAAATTCAAAGCATGCGTAACTAATCCTTTTTATTTTTTCTTCATAAAGTATCAGGTTAAAGAACCTTTTAAAGATATTATTACAAACAGGCCGAATAGAACTTTGCTACTTTACTGCAGTCAAAGTTTGGGGAACCCAGAATGAGCAAAGCAAGTAAGGTTCGAAGTGAGCTGCTGTTTTAACAAGATTTATTTCTGTCTAGGTGTGTGGCTAGAGTTTAAACAGAAACACTTACTATTCCAGTGACTAAAGTAATTTTAACTGCTTCTTTTATTAAAGCATAGACAATTTAACCTTTCATAATATTATTCTCAGGGTTCTAAAATTATTCACTCTTTTTCTATTTGCAGTATTTCTCTATTCAAATTTCACATGAAGCCGAAAAGAACACAAATAGAGAGAATTCTTCTCTCAGGTATTTTTAAATACAGGAAAATGTTTGATCTCACATTGTAAACGAATAAAATGGTAAATAAGTGTGTGCGTGGCCTCTTGGGCAAAAGACCATACATAGCATGTCTTAAAAATCATCAGCACCGAGCACAATGCCTCTGTACAAAGTACTCCGCAAATGTGTGCTGACTGATAAGACATTTATTTCTCACTTATTTTTTAAGTGTGGCCAATAAAAATAAGCAATGCTACTTTCTGTCTTAGTAAGCACTTGAGGCAAAGAAAAAAGGATAACGTTTTCAAGAGCGGTCACGGAGAAACATATCTTCCCATTTTTTTCTTCCTAACATTAGAGGAGGTATGGTAGTGGGTATGTTAACAAATTCTACATGCTCTAAACGTCAAAATAGTAAAGGTAAGTAATAGTAAAACAGTAACCTAACTTATAAACTGCCTTGTGTTTATCTTTCTCTCATAATTTCGGCTTTAGCACATGACATGGTAATGTGTCAGAATTTCTTTTTTAAAACATGACACAGAAGAATAAAAATTCTCACGGCTAAAAAGTAATTCATTAATATTTTATCCAATATACTATAAAATTCAAAACAGAGTACTGAACAAGAACATAATTAGGAACTTAAAAATAATACTAACATTCCATTATAAAAAGTAAAACAATATCTGGGAGGAAGATACACAGCAGGAATATCTGATTTAACAGGTCACTGTTCCCTCTCCTAGACTGGTCTGAAGGCCAGGATTGCCGTGTGGGTGCGTAAGGAGACCTGGTCGTCTTCCTGGGTCCCCCAATGAGATTAAAGGCCAATCATTTACCATCCCGAGCCCTCAGTTTCCTCAATGACAAGAAGAGAGAGGGGCACAATTGTCTCCAAAGTCTACTTCAACTCTAACAAAGTCTACCAACCTCAAATAAAGAGCCATTCCTCTAAACAAATAGCATCTTTTGTAACATCTTTATTGGAGTATAATTGCTTTACAATGGTGTGTTAGTTTTTGCTTTATAACAAAGTGAATCAGTTATACATATATCCCCATATCTCTTAACAAATAGGGTTTTAAGACACTCCCAACTTCCACTTCCTTAATTAAAGCACAATTATTTCCCTAATCTTACAGATAATCTACAGATAGATTCCTTTTCCCTTACTTTATCTTTACAACAATTCCCGGAGGTAGCCTGAGTCTGTAAATATTACGTGCATTAAGCAAATGTCAAAAGGGAGTCTAGGTGAGGTTATGTGATTTGATTAAAGTCTCAGCCAAAAAAGGACTAGAAATCAGATCTACTGACTTCTGGCTCAGTGCTCATATTTCCAGAAAAGCTGCTTTTAAATCCATGAGAACTACAAAATAAATTACATACTAGTAAAAAAGGAAGAAAATACGGTGCTACTTTTAAATGGCTAGATTGCTTCTTTAAATCGCAATGTCATGTGTCTTAAATATCCTCAATATAACACAATTTTAGGCCTTTATGTTTCAGAATTATTTTCAAGATTCCTGGAATTGAAAAACCCAGTAGCTTGAACACATAATAAAAATATCACCATATGTCAAAGTTTCCTAAACTGATGTATATTCCTTGACAAAAAGGGGCCCATAGTAAAACAAGTGTTGGAATATTTGTGAACTTAACACACATAAGCTTTTTAAGTTTAATGTGGCGTTTCACAAAGTTGTTGATCGACACACATTTCAGACTTTTTAAAAAATAACAATGGAGATTCTAATGCACTTTTGTTCCAATGAACCCCTCTTGGAAAATCCTTCCGTACATTTAAAAAATACAATCATTTGCTAAATAAAACACAAAATTACTATAGTTTGTCTTTACTTCCCCAGTAAGGAAACATACATATTTCCCATACATATTTTCATATTTTCTGAAAAAATGAAGTATCTTACAACTTGTTACTTTCAATGTGACAGTGCTTCTTTTTATTTTTTCCTGAAAAGTTGCTAATCTGATATTGTATTTAGAATCGATAGCAACTCAGAATAGAGAACTATGGCAAAAAAATCTTCTCATAATCTTAAAATATACTCTCGGTGACACAAATGACCTCATATTAACAGGTTTCCTCCAGTTATCCCACTAAATCAAATACCCAGAACTGATGCTTAAAGAATCTGAGGGAAGCTCTCAATTGAGATGCAAGTGTATTAGCAAAGACAGGTAATCGGGGGAAAATGTTCATTAGAGAAATAACAGTGGAGCCAATCTTAAACCCTTACAGGGATTTGTGTCCAAAATGGGGAGCAAACGTTTATAGTAAAGGTAAGACTAATCACCTTATCACTGATGCCCAGTTCACCTAACAGCAGTATGAAAGTAACTCTAAGTGTGGGTTTTGCCCTATTTATAAAATAGTAAACTCTGAGGCAAAGGCTAATTAGCTAATCTGAATTTATCTTGTGCTCATGATTTTATGACACTAGGTGAGTTTATTTAAGTCCCAAAGGAATTAGACATTTCTAACCCTTCCTCCAGACAACTCTGAGTTCCCTAATACAAATTAACCAAACACACTTCCTTTGTACTTCCAACTAATAATGTTTAGCACGTCCAAAAATACTTTCAAATGCTTTTGAAAATGTAAGGCAGCTTAGAAACTTGAGCTAAGTTTTTAGTAATGGTATTTTAAAAGTGGTATAACTTACCACTCCAAGCAAAGAGGCATGACTTGTCACTGGTAATGGTAACATGGGACGCTGAAAAGAGCTATTTTGAAAAAATAAGAGATTGTAGGTTCTAGTCTCAAACCTCACCCTTCCCCTCACATATATGAAACTTAATGCTTATATAACACACAAATCAAATTTTGGTTTAAAAATGAAAGAAATTATAGCAGAATAAGTCATGTATTTGCTTTTAAAGGTAGATCAAAATAATTTTTTTTTAAGAAATAGAAGCAGTCTGCAGTGTTGCCTAGAAGATTTTAGATATTTCAGTTCTTTCTAATCCTTAAATATTTACACAAGTTTCCCCACCCCCTCTCCCTTATATCTATTTTAGAATTTAGAAGGTCATTCTGTTAACCAGGCCATAAACAGCTCTCAGATACAGAGTAAATTTCAAAAGCTACTTGCTTGTCCATAAATACATGAACAAGTCATGTTTTAAGCACAGAATATCACAAAAAGACTCACCAAAAGGCATCAAAGTATGGTATGTTCACCAACCTACAGTTATCCTATTTTCTGCTACAGAGTGAATAAAAGTCACCTTTGCACAAGTGAGTTGAGACTTCAAGTACTCGATTAAGGAGTACTACACATCTAAAACCACTTAAGAAATAATAACAAACAGCATTTTTCTGGAAAGTCACATTAAAAAGATGAAAGTACCCAAACTCCATGGCATAAAAAGCCTCTATGAGAGAAACAACTGAAGAAACCTGCACTCTGCAGACTGCTAAACTGGAACCAAAACCCGGAAACATGTTCATCTCAAGTAAAACACTGGGAAGTGAGGGTCTTGAAATGCTCTTCAAATATGGAACCCAGCGGCATTTATTTCCTAAATGTAAAATATAATTTTTAAAAAGTAAGTCTAGTGGAAAAGACTGACATTTAAGCACTCTGAAACTATTTTTCATCACTTGCTAAGCTTCTTTTTTTAGAATAACTGTACTGTTATAAGGTGGGAAGAAGACCACTGTCCTTCTGGGCAGCCTTCTAACTTTGGGAACGTAGCCATCTCCCATGGATACGCTCTCCCTGGGCAGATGACAGAAACTGCAGCTCTGGCCTGTAATCAGTGTTCTCCAGAGGACACTTCCTTCAAGTCATCTTTCCTTTTATCTGGAGGCAGCACAGAAACGATAAACCCTGTGGACTGACGCTACTCATTCCTAGCCACTAGAGCCTTTCCATTCATTTCAATGCCCTAAATTGCCAACAAGGGCAATAAAATACTGGTAGGTGAAGAAGCTGTGGAGAGCTAATAAAGACAATGCACTGCGCCTCACCGATCACCTCTTGATTATGTATCCTTTAGAAATCGGGTAAGATATTTAATACTGGTTATAAAGGATGGATCATCTAGCTTGTTGATAATACAAAAGTCCATCCATCTGGGATTTTTTCCTCTTTTATTTTGGCTATTTCTTTGGGCATTCAACACCTCTAAGGAAAAGAAAGGGTTGAGAAAATGAGGTAAAATTCCAATCTATGAATTTCATTCCCAGTAAAAGCACTTAAAATACAAAACAAATAGAATAACCTCTTAGAGACGTAAAAGAAAATACACTAAAACTCTAAAAGTGGTTATGTAAGGATGGTGCCATTTGTGGGTAAATTCTTTAATGTCCACACCTTCTCAATTATAACCATATTTAAACCAAAACAGTGAAAGAACTGTTAAGAAGGCAAGTTAAAACTAATGATTTCAAATATTTTCACTATCCTGAGTTTATTTTCTATAAGACAAAGGGGACGTTGCCTATACAGCTTGACAGTGTAAACAAATATAAAAATATCTCATAATTATTCCCTTCCTCACTGTCTATGTGAAGGTGGGGAAAGGAATAAAGGAAATGAAAGCCATGAGTTCACACTCACAAACCAAAACCACAAGAAAAATAATCTAAAACCAGACTATAGGAGGCAGGAGAAAAGCAAGATTCTCTACACAAGAAGTGATTTTGCAACACTAATAGGGTAAAGCCACATTCCTGCCACAAGCTTCATGCTTTCAAACAGGCCACACAGCTGGCGGTCTTAAAAGCTCTCCAGACAGGAACCAAGATTGTAGGAAAAATCAGTAGGTCTCAGACCTAAACTGAGTCCGAATCTGATTCTGATGACACACTGCCCTGCTGGGGCATAATACGATGGCAGCCAAAAACTCAGTTCAGGAGATGATTATAACTTCCACAGAAAAGTCCTGAAGAACCACTGCTTTGAATGTGGGCCCCTTTAGTTAATAATGATCTGTCCAAAGTATTGAAAAAATGCTTTCTAGAGAGAGTCATCCACATGATGCATAGCACAGGGAGAATGCTGCAGAAAGCATCCAGAGGTAAACTATGTTTGTATGAATATTAAGAGACAAGTTTCCTCTGGAAGTCAAAGCCCCCTGCGGTTGAAAAGAAAGACTTATTAGATTTGGAGACTGAACTCGGTTTACAAGGGCTCAGGGGTTGTTTAATGAGAGGTTTTAAAGGGACCACGTTTTCACCAAGCACTGGGAGAGTCCCCTATGAAACTACTGTGACCAACTCCAAGAAGCTAGACCCCTTCCTACACGAATCCCAAACACTTCACCTCAACTGCCAGAGGACACTCTAAAGCAGCACTCCGGTTCTGTTTTTAGAACATTCAAGAAATTACTCATCCAAAAGAGATTTGAGGAGATACCTGAAGAGCTGGCTGTGCTACATACATTTTCTTCCTCACAGAGGAAGTAGTCTCACTAAGACATTCTTCACCAAACAGGAAGAAAAAACAGCGTTCTTTCCTATGAGGCTTGACATTTTCTATTGTTGTATCAGGAATTTTTTTCTTTAAGCTAGAATGTATTTTATAAATTCGATTCTTAGATAACGCTTTCCTCTTAAGTTAAAAAATATAAGCTTTGAAAAGTGCACAAAATGAGCAAGTGAATAATCTATCCACAAACTGTTAATAAGTTATTTATTTCATCACATCACCTAAATATAATCCTAAGAAAATTATCACATTGTCCATTAAATCTAGGTACACTGATAACCAGTTCTTACTGAAATCTCCTTCTTTCAACAAAGCCATTATGACTCTAGGTCTTAGTCAAGACTATTAATATGAGTTGATTCCTATTATAAAGATTTACTGGGCTTCCCTGGTGGCGCAGTGGTTAAGAATCCGCCTGCCAATGCAGGGAACACGGGTTCAAGCCCTGGTCCAGGAAGATCCCACATGCCACGGAGCAACTAAGCGCGTGCGCCACAACTACTGTGCCCGAGCGCCTAGAGCCCGCGAGCCACAACTACTGAAACCCGAGCGCCTAGAGCCTGTGCTCTGCAACAAGAGAAGCCACCGCCATGAGAAGCCCGCACCCTACAACGAAGAGTAGCCCCGGCCCGCCACAACTAGAGAAAGCCCGTGCACAGCAACGAAGACCCAACGCAGCCAAAAATAAATAAATAAAATAAATTTATTTTTTAAAAAAAAGATTTACTGATATTTAAGATAAACAGTAATTATTATAACACACATGGCATTGATACATGTTATGAGCTTGCTTCCTTTTCACTTATAAAGTAGTATTCATTCCAAGTACAAAAAACTGTAGATTTCAATAAGCATGACATCAATTATTGTATGATAATAAGCGATACTATAAGAGCAATATGAGCATTTACTAGCATTCAAAATGTTTACAGTTACAACCAGTATTTGAATTTAAGTAGCTTTTTCTCTAGTATCTTCATCCCTGAGATGTATCAAAAAATAGTAAATGTGTGCAAGGTTTGGAAATAGGCCATAATTCAAATACTGACTTCTGTCACTTACCATATGTATGATTCTGAATAACTTAACCTCTCTTAGTTTCTTCATCTGTAAAATGGGAATAATATAGACCATGTTGAGTTGTTAAGAGTGTAAATAAGAAAACATCTGTAAAGCACATACGGACGGGTTTGGCCCACAGTAGGCACCTAATACAGTAATTACTATAATCACTGAAGTTGCAGAGATCAACCAACTAATTCCTAGTAATAGCCACAAAAGCGAAGTGTTCAGGACCTTCAGAAATATTTCAAAGAATTTGTTTTAAAGATGTTTTTAGACTTGAACTTCTAGGTGCCACAAAGTCCAGATAGCATCTCTCATTAGGCTGTGTGGTAAGATTTTTCTATTAGGTACTTTCTTGATGTTAGTGAGAGACAAGCAGGTATTCCATCTCTACTTGAAACACTAGGACTGCCAACTACTGAGTCAGATTTAACTAACACATAAACTACCCAGACTATGCTAAACACCTGGGGAGGCTGCATCGAATTTTTCAACAGTTCGTCAGTGAATATTGTGTGTACGACTGTGCCCTGGAAACTTGGCACACACATCAAGGATCAACATAACCCCTGCCCTCAAAGAGTTTACCATCTAAAGGAAACAAACAAAAAGCAATCAAAGAAAAATGCAGGGAAGTACATTAATTCTTAGTAGCAGGCTAAAGATGGTTATGGAGAATGGTGGACAACTGATGTTAACTAGAAAAGCTTCTGAGTCAGTCAGCTTTGCTATGCTTCAAAAACAGGAGAGAAAACAATGGATGACTAATAGATGAAAGGCAGTTATAAATATAAATTACAATTTGGACACTGAATGTAGCCAACAGTAAGAATGCACATCAAAGTAGGATAAAACGTTAAGTAATTATCACAGTGAAAACAAAATCATCTGGAGAAGGGAAAGAATAAAATCAGCAAACTTTGAAAAAGTTATTGTTGGGGAGAATAATAGCCTAACCTGGAAATTTAATAAAATTTTTAAAGTATTTGATACATTAATTCCTTTGCTAGTTATTCAATTTAGCTTAAGAAAAATCATTGCCTAGGGATACTCCATTTATTACCAGGACCAAGTTTCTATAAAAACAATGGGCAAATCAAATTGCTGATTATATGGTTTATAATGTCTAACTCAACAGTGCCTACCAAACTATCTTTAAACTTTCTGTTATGTGGTGTGAGCCTACGAGTTTAACTGTCAAATTTTCCAGGAAAAGATAAAATCAATAAATAAAACTAACCCCAAAAAGGGTCAAATTTTTAAAAATAATACGTATATGTACACACAACTCTTCAGATATTATACAGCAAGTTAACAGCTATTCCCAGAGCAATCCTGATCTTCAGCGGGGATGAACAAGCTTCCATTAGCAAATGCAGGGTCCCATTCCCCAGGCCTAGACCCTCACTACCCCTATGACTGGTCCTATACACCACCGTAATTAGCTCTGCAACTTTTTTCTCTCTCTCTCCAAATGTCTTAATATAGCATTCCATTTTTCAAGATTGACATACATATGCCTAAGATACACACTCTTAGGACAAAATATACCAAGTAAGCTAGTGATTATTCCACTTCAAAATTCTCTATCTTCTCTGTCGTATATTGATAAGATATATGCTATCTAACTCCAAAAGGATATGCTGAGGTTTATTGGGTCGATTTGTTTCCAAAATCTAGTGCAAACTTTCATTTCCTTATTCCCTATGAACTGGTCAAGCACCAGGTGCCAGAGGTAGGAGAAGTCGTGTTAATATTATCCTTACTCTTACAGGATGTATTTGATAGATAAACAATCTCTGAAACAAAATTAATACCCTTTCTCACTCATTCCAAGAAGAGTCTGCTATCCCTAGAAATTGCTCCATAGAGATGTTAGAACAGGTCTTCTGTTTCCAAACTTGGCCTCATAACTGGAGCAGCTCTTTCAAATGATATCTGTTCTTTCTCCCTTTAATGAAACTATTATTCACTGTTCTTTTTAGATTTTCCTTTATAAGATTGTAAGATAAACAAATGTTCATTTTGGAAAACAGAAAAGTAGAAAAGAGAGGGAAATAATGTTCACTACCACCCCATAACCCCTGTAGCACCTTTTGTTAATAGTTTAGCTAATATTTTCATTTAGTTTATTTCTTTCAGGTGTTTTTCTATCCATATCTTTAAATATGATTAAATATAATTCTCTATAACAATTCACTACTCTGTTTTCCCTTACCATAAATGCTGTTGCTATCATAAGAATATCATTTACTTAACCATTTCTTCCCTGTTTAACAGCACTGTTTCACTGCTTAGAAACTGTATGATGGGAATCTTTGCACATAAGTCTTCATCTGGATGTACAACTACTTCCATGAAACAGAATATCAGGAGTAGCATTCCTATGTCAAAAAATATGATCAATTGTAAGGTTCCTGATATATGAAGCCAAAGTGATTTTCAGAAAATACCAGTTTATACCACAAACCAGTAGTTCATGAAAATACTCTTTAATCACAACCTAATTAACAAAGGTCAGACTCTCATTCATTTTGCTAATTTGATACAAGAAAATGGCATCTTATTGCAGTTTTCACTTGTATTTTTTATTTAAGAATACAACCCAGGGGACTTCCCTGGTGGTCCAGGGGCTAAGACTCTGTGCTTCCGATGCAGGGGGTGACCGTTTGATCCCTGGTTGGGGAACTAAGATCCTACGTGCCATGTGGTGTGGCCAATTTAATAAAGAAGAAGAAAAATATAATCTATTCTTTATAGAGGCTAAAATGAGACTTAGCTTTTCCCCAGGATCTTTGACATGGGTGGCCCCATGAACTTGGTCTGGTCTTTCGGGCCAAAGCTTAGTCACCTCTACTTCATCACCTCATAAATGGAGGCCATTACCACCTAAGCAGTAGACTGCTCTCCCTGGGACACACCTACCATCCCGGTGACAGACAGCTCAAATGGAGCCACCAGAAAGCCAGGCTGGACTAGTCTTTCCCTCCCCATAACTAGCAAGAGAAGCCAAAAACACTGGGCTAAGGTTTCACAGATGTCTGCAGAAACTTCAACTGTTCTTAATAATACTTTTCTCAATCCTCCTGGCACCCATGATACAGTTCAATGCAGTACGATTTCTGAGTTGCCTAGTACTTATAACACAAACTCTAAGTCTGTGTATATTATGCATATAAAGTACTCATGTTCTTACCCTTAATAATTAAGTTACTACCAGGTACATATCAGTCAGTCTGTGTATGTGTGTGTATGAAGGACACATTCTCTTGACCTTATTATCTAAGTTTTCTCACATACATGTGAAAGGATAAAGGCATTTCATTGCTATTAGTTCAAACTAGTGACAGCAATAAAACTAATACAAATAAAATCACGGAAAACTGACCCTTCCACTCTTCACATACAGAGAAAGGGGGAGAGACAGTTCAAGTGTTTTGATTCTAGAATCATACAGAGAACTTAAAGTAACTTGAAGGGCATGTCTTTTATAAAATTATCTGTTACATGGAAGGTTCAGATGAGGAAAACTGATAGCAGGTTTTTCTTTTCTTATGTTACTTACATATGATGAATGATAAAGATTGTTGGTCATAGCCTCAGTGATCTAATATTGAAGATATTAAGCCCAAAAGCTAGTGCCCTTGTCCCTTATGCAGAGTAAACGCTCTGGTAACTCTAAGCTATCTTCCCAACAGCCAGGATCTTCCAGGTACATAAAAGTGGAAGAGGAGAGGTGATGAAGTATTTAGTCTTCGATGGTTTTAAACTTTAAAATAAATTTATTGGTGGTAGTCCATAAACTCAACACTGACTTACATAAGGCAGAAATGGCCTTAAAAAATTAAAAGGCCTCAGCTACCTTACTGTGGTTCTAATAAATAACTCATTTACTGGGTTTCTCTAGAGACGGCACTCTTGAGTAGGACAATCAGTAACTCAGTCCTGTCCTGATAGCTCTTTACTAGCAACTACCCACTTCATTGCCTTTGCTTAAGCTTTCCTTGCCTAACTTCAAACTTTTCCATTTCTGTTACAAGATTACAGATTTTCTTGAAGTTTGCTCAAGGAGAGTCATTCATTCTGCTTTGTGTCATCTCTTTCCATACAACACAAGCACACATGAACAGTCTTCAAATGAACAACAATCTTGTCATCTATTCATTTACATTTTGAATACTATACTCGAAATAAATTGAGTAAAGTATGCCTGTTAAAAGAAGACTCAACAGAAAGCAAGACTCCTGTATGTCTCCTCTCCTCATAAATATACACCTACCTTCCCCTGAAATTCTTAAAAGATCCATTCAAATATTGTCCAAAAGATACTTCAAAGCTTGTTAAGCACCAAACTGCCTTAACTGATTGTATTTCAAAGATATTTACTTTAAAAATTCTTCAACCCATTCTCTATAGTTAAAAAAAAAAAATAGTGGCATCAATCACAACACTGACTGACAAAGTTAATTCAGTTAAAAGCCAACCAGTTAAATACAGCAGCAGTATGATCCGACAATATGACGGTGTTCACGACTAACCAAAACCCTCCAGCTAAAACAAACGTATTAAACAATAGAAAGAAATTTACCTGACTTTCCAAAGTCACTTTTAATCTTACTAGAGAAAGCAATCATACAGTAGATAATGATTAAACATGATGTATTAAAAGACTCTAAAGAACAGAACAAAGATAGATAGATAAATAGACAGATAGGTTTTTAAAAGCTGCATTACCTACCAAGTGCTTCCAACAATCCTCAGTGCTTTGGGAGACAGCATTTTAATGAACCAGCCTATGTATCCCATAGGCTCAACCCACATTTCCTGACTTCTATGACAAAGATTGTCATTAACCTACCAAGATCACCAGGAATGCAGTACCAGTGTGGCCATACTTAAACCTTTCATCTATTTGAGCAAAACAAAAACACTGTGAAACTGGAATGGCAGGTCATACAACTTAGCACTATTATACACTGGTTTCAGATGAGACCGCCTGACTAATCAGCGTACCTGAGACTCATACAGGAACGGCAAACACATGTAACTTGCACAAACTTGGAAAAACAACTAATCAATTCAAGTAATTTTTAGCAGAATAACTTATTGTAATACTCTGAATAAACGTCTAAAGTCCCATAGATCATATGTTATTGCTATATTTTGATGCAAAAAAAGACCTAGATTTTCTATTCATAAAGGTCTTTACTGAGCTCTTCTATAAGACAATTAGTAAGTTTGTTACATTCCTGGATACAAGTTTTCTCGTTCTCACCAATTCTCCTTTGTAGACATCACTTGTAAATTTGATTTCTTCAATAAAGATATTTATCATTTTAAATTCCTTTAAAATTTCCCTTAAATAAAATTTTAAATGAAACAAGTGGTTTCTAGAATATTTCATTGTCCTTATTATAAGAAAAACTTTATTAATAAAAATGCAATCAAAGCTTCCTTACAAAGATAGGAATTAGGGGGAAAAAAAACCCTCAGTAATATTCAAGTATTCAAGACCATGCACATGACCATTAACCTTTAAATATGAATAGAAATATACATTTCATGTTAAATATCTTTTCATTCTAAAACATAACTTTTAATTTTCATTTCCTTGATATCAAACTCGATACCCTACCAGAATAAATAAAATTTAAAAGGGGAAAAGATTAATAAGACCAACAATGTTGGATGTGAAGCAACTAGAACCCCATACATTGCTGATGGGAATGAAAACGTGTACAAAAACTTGAAAAACCAATTGGCAGTACCTACTAAAGCTCAACATTATTCTCAAGCCCCAGGATTTCAATCTTGGGTGTATACCCAAGAGAAGTGAGCATAAAACGTGTATAAGGGGCTTCCCTAGTGGCGCAGTGGTTGACAGTCTGCCTGCCAATGCAGGGGACATGGGTTTGTGCCCCGGTCCGGGAAGATCCCACATGCCGTGGAGCGGCTGGGCCCGTGAGCCATGGCCGCTGAGCCTGCACATCCGGAGCCTGTGCTCCGCAACGGGAGAGGCCACAACAGTGAGAGGCCCGCGTACCGCAAAAAGAAGAAAAAAAAAAATGTATAAAACTAAAAACACGTAAAAGAATGTTCATAGCAGCTATATTCTTAAAAGCCAAAAATGGAAATGACCCAGATGTCCATCAATAAGATGAATATAAAAATGTTAATACAGTCACATAATGGAAAGCCATATAGCAATGAAGAAGAAGAAATAAACACTGTGCTACAACATGGATGAATCTCACAGATGTAATGCTGGGGTAAAGAAGCCTGGTATCAGAGAGTACTTTCTATATGACTCTATTCTTATAGAGTTCAAGACTAGGTAAAACTACTCAAGGAGGAATCAATATCTATGGGGATAGACAGCAGAATAGTGGTTATCTTTGGGAGGATACTGATGAGAGAGGGCACACAGAGAGTCTCCTGGGGTGCTGGAAATGTTTTCTGTAGGGATCTGGGTAGTATTCACAAAGGTGTATACATATTTACACATATATACAAACTCATCTGAGTCATAGTCTGTCTTACCCCTTACTGGCTTCCTGATCTTTATAAGTTACTTAACCCCTCTACTCTTAACCTTTTCCTGTATAGGATGGGGATAATACCTTTGATACAGGGTTGATATTTAGATTATAAAACATTCAAAAAATGGCAATTACTATTATTACCTGTTTTTTTTATTTGCATCATCAGAGGAACATGGTGAAAGGATTTATGAAAGTCAATAGTAAAAAGAAAGAACCTGCAGTCATGGGAAAAAATCAGACACAAGTTTTCAAAATCTGGACAGGTCTGATGCCATATAGTATAAAAGCAAAAACACAACTCAAAAAAATTCAAGAAAAGGAGAAATTTATGTAATCTTAAAAGGCGTGAATGTGTACAATACACTTATGAAAGATTTCAGTTGAAGTGGTTAGGTGAAAGCAAAGCAATTCTAACACCTAAGGCTTACCTGGAAAAGGCAGTTATACAAAGCAAATAGCTAAGAAATTAATAATTTCTTATTAATTTTAGTACTTTTCTCTCCTAAATAAAAACTTTTAATTAGCTAATTTGTTTTAAAGCCTCTCATACTCCCATTTACTTAAGAATGGTCAGCACAGAAAATAGTTCTAACACTGAGGAGGGATTTATTTAATCCCAAATTGCTCATAACAGCATAGCTTTTAATTATAAAAAGCAAATTCCATGTTTAAATTACAACTTTAGCAAAAGTGTTATATTTTTAACATATTTTTTACTGGATTTTTTTCTTATAATAATGGTCAAAAGTAAAATTGTTACTTATGAATTGTTTCTGCATATAGAAACAACAGCATAAAGCTTTCTTACTAAAACCAAACAAAATAGAATTCTAACTTGACCAACGCAATGCCACAATGCTAAATTTAAAAGCTTAAAATAACCTAACACAATACAGTACAGCACATAAGTAACTGCAAAGGGTCATTTCAATATTCAAACTTTTACTACAGCTTGCACGAGTCTTTGAATTTATTCTGATTCAAAATTCTAGCTTGCTCAAATATAAAATGCTACTAAAAATGTTAAACTAATTTGAAAAACTACTACAACTGTATAAATTATACAGAGATGTTTTCCTTTTTACAGTTCTCTTCAGTTCACTAAGAAAATTTATAGCTAAAAGTAAATGAGATAATCCTGCTTTAAGCAAGTATGTCTAAAATTACTGCTATGTATTAATTTGTGTCAACTTTTTAAAAGCCTAACACTTTGATGTTATTTTCATAGCTACATTTTTTTCTGGCATTAAACTGCATACTAGCAGAAAAACCAAAGTAAAAATCAGACTTCATCCAAGTTCATTTTAAGCTAAGCTTTAATTTCCATTTAAGCTTTATCTTTCAAGGCTCACATTTAAATTTTCAAAACAAACCTCATACTCCATAAGGTAGCAATCAAATTATATTGTTAACAAAATCATTAAGATGTTACAGTCCCGGCAAAGGCAGTATGAAAAAAATGCATTTTCACACGCAGAAACAAGCTACAGTTTTAAACAATAAACCATGACTTACATCATGAAATGAATAGAGATGCTGAAAAGGTTAGAATGAAAGTCCCCTTCAGGTCAACAGGATTTACTTTTATATTCGTGTTTCATGAATTCCTTTACTAAGGTTTGAAAAAAACACCACTTATGAAAAGCAGTCACTATGTGATGATGGAGGCCATTTTAAGACTTGTAAATCAACTCTTTTACTAAAAGCACGAGTATACAGTAAACGGTAACTGGAATTCAAAGAGGTCGGGGATGAAGCCAACACAATTGCTTGTAGCTACAACTGGACAAAGTAAATACTCCAAAATTTTCAGATCTCTAGCAGTTTTTTTAAAAAGCTAGTCAATTTTTTTTTTTTTCAGTTAAAAACACAACTACACTTGTATCTGAGCAGAGAATATCTGTGCCGAGTTTAAGCCTACTATGAACTCAAATGGCTAGATTTGTAAGCAGGTTTAAAACTATGCTCAGTATTAAAAGAAAACCACCTACACGTAAATATGTTCCACAATACCACGATACACTACAATATGACTGAGTCTATGTCAAGAATGCTGGTCTGACTAAAACTTTTTCCCAATTTATTCCTAATTCTAGATATAAAGATGAGTCTTTTTCTGTGGAAATTGATAGAAAATTCTACCAAAATCCCCTTTGACTGCTTTAGTCATAAGTTTTGCTGTTGATAACTACCGTTTTCTGGGGAGGGTGGCAAGTACTTCAAAAAAAAAACGCAAAACTTATAATGTGTATTAAGGTATATGACATAAGATACATTGCTATTTAAATACATTTTAACAGCAAATGTCATGCTTCAATCAAACTAATATTTTTTCCACTTTAAATAAATCACAAGTGACCAATGCTTGCTTTGGTGCTCTGAATACTCTAAGTCTATTTAATCTTTAAAGATCAAGCTCCAGGAGTCCATAGTTCAGGGAAACACATGCTTTACAAAACCTGGGAAATGGTTGCTTAATACAGAGAGGAGTAAAAAGCACTGAAATCATCTTGGAGGTGGGAAATACATTATTCTTCTTCACAGAGGACAGTGCCTATATTTCAGTCATTACCTTGAATCATCAAAGCAGGCTTGAAAGGAAAATGTTATTACCTTCATTTTACAAAAAGAAACGGAGAAAACTGAGTTTAAATAACTTGCCTAAGGTCTCACTGCTGGTGGCAAAGCAAGGATTCAAACCTAAGATTTCACATTCCAAATTCCACCTTCTTTCCACTCTACCTTTACCCACTGCAATATTTGGTTGTCGCGTTTATCAAAGAGCTTGGCAGGACCAGTCTTTGCCAGCTGCTTGCAAGGCATGTTCAAAGACTGGACTCATTTATTAGCCGACGCCGATGAATGAATGAAAAGACTCAAAAGCAAATTGAACAAACTCAAGGACAGTCGCAAGCGTGCACTATTACATCGATGTGTATCCCGCCGTATACAGCGCCGGTGCTGTAAAATCCCCGCGGGGCTGCATCCTTCCCAGATCCCCCAGCTCTCCACTGCTACTGGATAGAAGGGTCTCCGGAACCCTCGGGGGCAAGTGTGAGGCAGTGAACTCTGCTCTGTCCTCAGCACCGGCCTGAGAGGTCAAGGCTCTCGCTTAGTCAAAGCAATGATTTCCCTTATAACCTGCTCAGCTGGGTTCTCTTTTGCAGACTGCCAGACGATGCGAATGTCCACTCGCAGCAAAACTGTCACAGCGCGTTTCTGAAGCATCTGCAGTTCGCCAGCGTGCCGAGGCATGGAGGTTTGAGAACCACTGGCCTGGGCGCCTCTGAGGACGTAGCCAACCAAGCCGGGACACTGACAGTGAGCTCGGCAGTCCTGAAAGCCACCAAGCCCTCCATCAGCTTGTTCAGCCAGGCCATTTCACAACTACATGCCCCTTGCCTGACCAACATGGCATACCTATTTTCTAAGAGTGGGTATTACTGGTCAGTTATCCTGTCATGCAATAAATTCTTTTTCACACATATGCTTATTAATTGTGAATTCCACTTCTTCCTTCCTTCTTTTCACCATTTCCTCTACTTCTTATCAATCCTCTCCTTTTTCTTTCTGCTACTACCCTCCTCCAGCTCTTCATAATTCCACCATTCAATAACCTCTTCACTAACTAGTCTCTCTCTATAAACAGTCTCTTCTATATACTGCTGCCTAACCGATCTTTAAAAGGAGCTTTCACACGGGGAGCGGTAGTGTTTGGGGTTAGCAGATGCAAACTACTACATATAGAATGGGTAAACAACAAGGTCCTACTGTATAGCACAAGGAACCATATTCAATAGCCAGTAATAAACCATATGGAAAAGAATATGAAAAAGTATATATAAAAAAATAAAATAGCTTTCATCATGTCCAACTCTTTCAATAGCTCTACACTGTGAACTAAATCCAATCTTAACACCTCTGCCTAACTTTTAATGCCTAATTTGTATCCTCCCTAAATTATTTATCCAACCTAATTTCCTACTTCAGATGGACACCAAAGAACCAAATCGGCCTCTATAATTAAAAAATCACAAATCGGACCAAGCCAGCCCTCCTGCTTCCTAACCCTACGTTTGCCAACTTGACCTCTGAGGGTATCAAAACATGTCATTCCTACATTGGAAACTTTCAACAACTCCCCACAGCTTATGTAAATTCAAACTCTTCAATTAGACATTGAAAACTCTCCATGATCTGGCCTCAAAGTATCTTTCCCATCTTCTTCTTCCTACAACCAAGGGACATCCTGTTCTCTAATGACACAGGGGTCTCAGCCTTTCCTGGCAGAGATCCATCACCCTGGCCTTCCCTGTATCTATGTGTCACGGTGCTCAGCTTGCATCCAGATCCCTGTTGGCTCTACCTGGTAACATCCTTCCCGTCTTTCGAGGCTCTGCTCCTACTCGTGACCCGTGATCTCACTTCTGAAAATTAGATCTCTCTAGTCTGTTTCACACAAAACCTTTCTTTATACAGCTTATGAGGCCCTGTCTTGTATTTCAGTTATACTGGTCCACATGTTTCATCTCCTCTTTTAGAGCATGAAGCTCTTAAGGGCAGGGGGTTCCCGCTTGATCTTTACATCAATCCTAACAACTCGTCGTACGTAGCTCAGGACCTTTCTTGAAATACCGGTTAGACATCATAAATGCCTATAAATGGAGTGTATCTGGATCCCTGGCAAAGCCATCATATACTCTAGCTGGTAGACATGGTAGGAAATAAAATATAAGCAAAATGACCAAAAATTATCAAAAAGTCTCAAAATTATCAAAAAGTCAAGACTTTTAAACGTGGAGACTTGTGACAGCACTTAATATTTTCATCCTGCTCTGGTGGCATCAGTTACCTCTGCCCACATAAACCGTGGTCATTGCCTCACTCGCCCTGAACATGGTCCCCTCATTCCTGCCTCTGTGAGCTCTGCGCACACGGCCCCCCATACTTGCTCACCCCTTCCTTCAACGTCCACAATAAGCTTTCTCGAGAACCATGGAACACATTCACATTTGTGCCGCAACGTCTGCTCCCTAGAGAGCAGTGCTGAGGCCGTTGCTCTCAACCACGGCAGAGCCAGCTGCTACCAGAAAGTGTCTGTCTGCCAGTGAAACCACTGCACTAAAACAGCTGAACAGATTTTACACGGAATCTGTTGTCATCGTTGTTTTAATTGTGGTAAAATACACGTAACATAGAATTTGCCATCTTAACCATTTTTAATAAAAAGTGTACAGTTCAGTAGTGATAAGGGCAGTCACACTATTGTGCAACCCATCTCCAGAATCCTTTGCGCCTTGCAAAACTGAAACTCCGTAGTCGTTAAACAGTGACTCCCAGTTTCCACTCCTCCCTACCCGCTGTCCCTGGCGGTCACCATTCCACTTTCTGTCTCAATGCATTGACCCTATAGGTACCTCGGGGGAGGAGTATCATGCAATAGCTGTCGTGTTGGGACTGGCTCATTTCACTCAACATGCTTTCCTCAAGGTTCATCCATGTTGTCAGAATTTCCTTCCTTTTTAAGGCTGAATCATATTCCACTGTAGGTAGAGACCACAATTTATTTATCCATTCATCTCTCCGTTAACATTGAGTTGCTTTCACCCTTTGGCTATTATGAATAATGTTGCTATGAGCACAGGTGCACAACATAGGGTTTATTTTGTGAAAACCCGAGTCACCCCTGAGGGGCTGTGTGAAAAGCGGACAAAGGTACCTCCAAAGGGGGAAAAAAAGTCACCTTACAAAGCAGCCAAAACTTAGAGACAAGTGCCCCTTACAAATACTGATGGAGACAGGCCCGTATGCATGAAGATGCCAGGGACCAGGGGCTGCTCACAAATTAGGCCTCAGCGCTAACATAAACTCATTACTATTTTTTAATACGTGGTATGGACCAAATAGTGACAACTTTTAGAGTAATCCTATGTACACACACACACACACACACACACACACACACACACACACCATGGCCCCCCCAGCCTTGCTGAGGAGAATCACTAATCAGAAACAAGCAAGTCTCCGCTACTGCTCGTCTGGAGCACGCTAGGAAAGTTGTCCTTGAGAAAAGGAGCTCCTCTAACAGTGGCACTTGTGATACTCAGTGTGGGGCTCACATTTCCCATCAGGCAACAGTACTGTCTCTCTCCTCTTCTTCCACGTTCCCAGCTTCAACCGTGAACTTGGACGTAGCTCTCACTCTTAGCCCCAGATCTCCAGGATGAGAGGGTAGAATTCATTCTTGATCCAGAAAAGTTTCTTCTGCAGGACTGCTCACAAAGCCGGAGAGGGCCACTCACAGCCAGACGCTGTCACACTGCATGCCTCCCAAACAGCAAGAAGAGCAAGATGGTGAGAATTCCTGCCAGCACACCCCTCCCAGGGCTCCTTGTCTGGTCAGCAAGAGCGTGGGAGGAAGGGGTCTGACAAAGAAAAGAATTCCGACTCAACTTTCCACAAAGATCTTTCTGGATAGGAGCAGAGGATACTGATTAAGAGCACAAGTGGTGGGACTTCCCTGGTGGCACAGTGGTTAAGAATCCGCCTGCCAATGCAGGGGACACGGGTTCAAGCCCTGGTATGGGAAGATCCCACATGCCACGGAGCAGCTAAGCCCATGTGCCACAACTACTGAGCCTGTGCTCTAGCGCCCGCGAGCCACAACTACTGAGCTGGCGTGCCACAACTACTGAAGCCTGCACGGCTGCAGCCCGTGCTCCGCAATGGGAGGGGCCGCTACAGTGAGGGGCCCGCGCTCCTCGCACCTGGAGGGGGCCCAAATGCAGCAGTGGAGATCCAATGCAGCCAAAAATAAATAAATAAAATAAATAAATTTTTTTACAAAAAGAGCACAAGTGGTGGAGGCAGACGGCTGAGATCTGCACACCAGCTGAGGGACCTGACTCCTTTGTGCCATCTGCAAAACAGGGGTAATGATCATACCCACTTCAAACCGGGGCTGCTATCAGGTTTTAAGTAAACGAGTTAGTTGTGTTTTTTTTGTTTTGTTTTTGTTTTGGCCACGTGGCGCTGGCACTGTGGGATGTGGGATCTTATTGCCCCAACCAGGGATCGAACAGTCGCACCCTGCAGTGAAAGGGCGGAGTCTTAAACCACCGGACCGCTGGGTAAGTCCCAATGAGTTGGTATTATTGAAGCACTTAGAAGAATCAACACTCGTCCCGTGGTAAGCACTATACAGGCGTTTGTAAAATAAACAGGTAGCTGAAGTTCTATGAAAATGACCAATACTACAAAGGTACAATGAAGTCCAGGTACCTCAACCAATTTTTCAATGTGTACATTTCTCAGCATACACATGCAGAGCCACGAATCAAAGTATCCATCACTAAAAAGTCAGTAAAACAGATTGGGATGATGCATGCATGGGGAAAAAAGTGTCTTCATTGATTTGTTGATTACTAATAAATATTATTTAGATAAAGATAAGAAAATAGATATTACTCATGAATATTTCTATTTAGTATTTATAATATTACTTGCTAGCTTCATACCTGCTTATATTCTTTTAATTAGTGAATTCTAACCTCTGGTAAAATAGAGCCTGGGGATTAAGCTACAAGATTTTTCACAACCCTGGCAGATACATAGAGAAAGGACAAAAGAAAGACCTTAGGCCAAATTTTCCAATACTCAGATGCATTCCATTTAATAATACAGTCAATACCATGCTGTCTCCTCTATGTATTTCGTGCAAATGTTACATTTCAAGTATACACCGACTTTCAATTCCGTACAGATCTCTTTTTCTTCTATGACAGTGACTTCCAAGGTACAGTTGATAAAACCTCCTAGAATTCTTTTCTCTCGAAAAGAAAGTAAGGACTTTTTGGAATCATGCTAAGATTTGAAGTTGCTTTTTAAGTCTGTGTTAACTACTACAGAACTCAGTAGTACACCTGATACTTCATATGAAACAGTATCACATACAGAAGTAGTTATTCAACCAGCCAACCTTTTCTAAATGATTTGTCTGTTTTGACAAACCAATGACAGTTAAATTAAGTTCCTTGTAATTTTAAAATTCAAAATATCTGAACTTTTTTAAATTAACCACAGTAATGCAGCCATTTTCAGGATTGTGAAAATTAAATAGAAAGCAAAACAAAACAAAAAACCATCAAACAGTCCCTTAGGGCTTGTAGAAAATCAGAGCTTCTCTTATCATCTTTATAAGTCAGTTTTGAAGATCTAAGTTTTCAGAAAATTCAAAATAATTCTATAAATTATTTCCCTTAAAGTTTAAAACTTGCAAATACTGCTTTATGTTCTTCACAATGTTTATATCAATTCAAATAAAACTACTTTTGTGTTAAGACATTTTTAGCTTAATACTGCATTTTCCTTACTTTGAAGGAAACCTAAATAAGTTAGCTTCTTTCTCTGATTCTACACCTACAAATACATCTTTATTTAATCATCGTAACACTAACATGATTGCTAGATTTTCATAAGCTGAATTACTGCCAACCTGACAACATGCTGGAATACATTAGATACTGCAGGTGTGCCAGAACACACACATAGTAATATTAATCCATTATTATTTCATGCAATTTGTTCTTTTTCAATGACAGATTTCTCCCTATCCCACAAATTAACATATTTTTCTCCCTTTGCAATTACTTACACATACACACACACACACACACACACACACACACACCCAACAGAGTTAAAAATCTCTTCTGGAATATTGTTTGGCTAAGCAGCAAAATTTACAGGTAAGGTAGATTTCAAATATGCTTTTTAACACATATAATATATAAGTAATGTCACTGGATAAAGTACATGAAGATAGTATTTCAGAAATAACAGCCTATAAGCCACTAACCATTAAATTATATTCTATTTCACTACAGGCACTAAGCAGAAAAGATAAATATTTAATATCCTCCTATGGTCAATAAATTTGAATTATTTCAGCAGTCACTGCAAATACATTATTAGCAAATGCCTCTAGTTATGACCCATAGGTTAGTAAACAATTTTCAAGGGACAAAGCCACTAGTAGAACTGAAGTTTATTCAATGTCTCAGATCAAATGTTCCTTTAAAATTTATGTTTTTAACAATGAAATCGGTGCAAAGTTTCTACTTCTGCCCTTTCTGGTCCTTATCATTTTGCCACACATAACACACTTCCAGAATGTCACAACTAAAATAATGGATGAATCTTCCCATACCATTACCATATTAAAGATAATCCAAAAACTCAGAGAATCAGTGATGATTTACACTGGCACATTAACATGGATGACCAGTGTAAAACGCTGAGAACAAACAAGCCCTAACTTCTCTTTCATTAAGAATCTGAGTTTGGGGAATTCCTTGGCGGTCTAGTGGTTAGCACTCGGCACTCTCACTGCTGGGGCCTGCACTAAGATACCGCAAGCCTCACGGTGCAGTCAAAAAAAAAAAAAAAAAAAAAAA
>NW_020172626.1:2196636-2226060 GCF_003031525.2 Neophocaena asiaeorientalis asiaeorientalis
AACCCCCCAGGCTGAATAAAAAAAAAAAAAAAAAAAAAAAGAATCTGAGTCTTATCCGAAGCTTTCACTCTAATTCAGAGTTAAAAAAGTGAAAGATATTCAACATGAGTTTCACAAAGAAAATAATCTTCCTAGAAAAAAGTGTTTCCAAAATCCATTTTAGGGTTGACTGTTTGGAACTCGGGGCACTCTCTCCCATGAACAGTGTTATAAATGGTTATGAGGTGGCCTCAGACTAGCAACAAAGGCCTTTTTAATCCACATATTCTATTTGTACAGTACTAGCATACATTTACAGTTCTGTAAAAGCTAACCGCCGTGAGTAAAAACATTCCAATAAGAAAACTCAGAATCCCCATCAGGGGTGTCAGGAAGCTCCTACGCCCCAACCTGGCTGCAGTGGGACAGAGGTCATGACCGGCCTGCTCGCCCCTGGACCCTGAAAGGAGAATGCCGTGTCTCCTCCCCCCGCCACCCCGGCAGTGGGCAGGGGTTCCCGCAGGGCCAGAGGGGAGGCATGCTGGGGACAGGAGATGGTCTAGGAAAGATGATGGCGCAGGAAGTGGTGGTGAACGTTTGAGAGTGGCTGACGACCGGGTCGAGGACAGGAAGTTTTGAGCTTGAGGGGAGACAGCCACGGGTAAGAACAGTGGGTCCAGTGGGGCTAACCAGTGGACGACCAGTGGCCTGGGCCAGCCTGCTGCCTCTTTCAACTCCCTTCACTGGTCACCTCTGCCCAAAATGCCACTCCTCTGGCCGGCTACAAAACAGACACAGCCTTCTCTCTGTGTTCCTTAACTACAAACCCTCCAGATCGCTAAGGATTTCTGCCGCTAATAACAACAACAGCTAGAGTGTTAAATGGGCCCTCTTATGCCTTGACCAGTGCTGAGTCTTTTTTGGAGGCAAATGAGACAGACTTCATTCCAGGAACTGGGACCAGGCGGGAGTGGAGGAAAGAGGATGGCTGCTCTCTGGACCAGGGCAGGGATAAAAATGAGACTGAGGGGAGAAAAGGTTCCAACACTGGGCCACAGAACAGAGTAGAGGGCTCCCAAACTGTTGGAAGGCTCACAAAACAAACCCAGATTACGTAAATCAAGGCCTGCTTTTATTAACAAAACTTCAGCTATTCAAAAGACAAAACGGAGTTCTAAATAGTATTATAAAAAATAAACACTTAACTGTCTCAAAAAGGCAGTTAGTTTACTTCTTGTAAAATGTGTCTCAAGTGGAGTTAATGTTAACATGCTCTTTTCAACTGCTGATGTCAAAGCGGCAGTTTTGTAGTAAATTACAGTGGCCGAGATCATCTACAAGTAATTTACTGTCCAAGTTCTCCAATCACACCTGGAAACAGTTATGGCTGTCATGCCATGTATGTTAATAGTTAGGAAGCTGGGCCTGTGGATTAACCACATCTGAAAAGTTAAATTATCATTTCATATAACTCCAAAGGATCACAAATAACGCAATATGGTTACTCCCCAGGGGTAAAAAGGCAATGTGTGACATATGGGGATATAGGGATAAATAATCACTCCAAATCACAGACAGTTTTTTCAAAGAATTTATAAATGTGTCATGCACGCTTTATAAACTTTTCTCTGCTCAGAAGTTGTCTTCAAATTCAGAAATATGATTTTTCAGCCAGATAAAATTTCAAAGCATTTTTTAAGAAGGATACTTGGATTAACAGTACGTGCACCCAAACACTACCCTAATGTGTACTTTCTTCTCTCTACGAGGGCAGGCAGGGGGTACAGAAACCAGTCGACACAAAAACAATGAACAGCGGCCGTCTGATAGCAACTAAACCTTAACTTATAGAAATACATATAATGCTTGGACCCATCCCAAGTACCTTGTAAAATCCTATTAAATGATGAATTGCTCATAATTTAGATGTGTTTTAGCTGTAAACTTCTAAATTTAGCACAAGCATTAAACCCCTCTCTCAAAGAATCTATGATAAATGTCAACTTACTCTGCATAGTATTTTCTGCTACTGCTCTCCAAATCACAGATTTTTTTTTTTTTAATTAATATTCACCCACGGGAGCTCCCTGGTGGTCTAGTGGTTAGGATTCATTGCTTTCACTGCCGTGGCCCAGGTTCAATCCTTGATCAGGGAACTGAGATCCCACAAGCCACGAGGCGTGACCAAACTTTTCAAAAATAAATAAATAAAATTAATATTCACCCAGACTCAAAAGAGATCTTCTCCAATACCCTCAAAATGTTTTGAGTGAGTGAGGCCAAAAAAAAAAAAAATCCAGGTGATTTGCCTAAGGTCAAACAGTGCCAAAGGCTGGAGCAAAAAGTGACTTCAGGTTCACACAGCCAGCTAACAAATCCCACCCCACCCCTGCTACTCCTGTCCAAATACAAAGAACTGCAGTGCCTGCTGTCTTTTCATGAAATGACACTTCCTTCTAAGAGAGTTACCTTGGGCTTCCTTGGTGGCGCAGTGGTTGAGAGTCTGCCTGCCGATGCAGGGGACAAGGGTTCGTGCCCCGGCCCGGGAAGATCCCACATGCCGCGGAGCAGCTGGACCCGTGAGCCATGGCTGCTGAGCCTGCATGTCCGGAGCCATATGGGAAATGAGAATCCATGCTATTGTATATTCAAGAAATAATCAACTTATGTGTGTTCATCAACAGAACACACGTGGTTTCTTGTGACACTTTGAAATGCACAGATATCTACCGATGGATTCCTGACTGTAGGTGGAATCTTTACTGTAAACGTTTAATAATAAAATGTTTAATCAGGAGTAGAACATTTTCACATGCATCTCCTTCTCCAAAGCTGCAAAGATTCTGCTTTTCTGGCCCTCGCTCTGGCCACGCCACTGCACCTGCCATTCTGACCTGTTCAATGACTTTTTAATAACTGTTCACAGCCACTGGGCATAAATATCAAAGTGTTTGCTAAACAGTAATTACTTCTCCTTCTCCTAACATCCCTATTTACAGAGATAAAGAAACTGAGATTCAGATCGAGGCCTGTGTCTGCACTGAGGGCAGTATTTTTATGTTGCCAGAGCTTAAAATGCTGATTACTGTTGAAATGATTATCAATCTGAACATGAGCTGCCTGCCTTTCTCCTTTAAAAAGATAAACACTGTCATAAGAAATTGTTTTCTTTTGCAAAATAAGGAACTTTGCTTATCATATATATCTATACCCAAAAACCTCACTAGACGAGACACGCCAAGCAGGCAGCTGGCCCAGTGCCTAGATCATACTAAGAACTCAAAACATACCTAGAAAAGGACTGGCCTGGCGAGTCCATCTCTACACTCAAGCTGTTAGATTGAATAGAAACCTAACTTTTATAAATGGTAGCAGGTTAATGCTTAATATAATTCCTATGTACATCTGTTCACTGTATTACTGAATCTTTTATCATGATGGAATGTCATAAATTTAATTTGCTGACAGGCTGGTGGACAGTTTAATTATGATTTTTCAACTACAAAAGCATGATTTTAATCTTTACCAATACCACCCATGTAAAATATACTGGCAGATTCACATTAAATTTTATTCACATTAAAGAAAACCACTTAGACCAATTTAATCTCCCCTTTTTAATCATCTTCATTCTGCAGACTAAGGGACAAAGATAGTGGGATTTACTTCTTACATTTATAAATCCATACTGAATTCTCATGCATTAACTTCTATCTTAAAATTTAAAGTATCATCATGAGTTGTTGAAATCTTTTATTTAAAAGAAATAACCAAAAGAGGGGGTGAGGGCTAACCTAGCCCTGCTACCACATGAGAAATCAATCAACATCGCTATTGTGACGCCTCAGGACTCACTGCCAGCAGAGCTTCATTAGCTATAAAGACAGCACCTGTTAGAAAGAGCGCCGGGAATTCCCTGGTGGCCTAGTAGTTAGGATTCAGCACTTTCACTGCGGAGACCTGGGTCCGATCCTTGGTCAGGGAACCATCCTGCATGCTGTGCAGCCTGGCCAAAATACAAAATCTAAATAATTTAAAAAAAAAAAAAAAAAAAAAGCCAGCGCCAATCACCCCAGGAGCCTGACTTGTACACCTGCAGCTACATCTCTAGAAAGGCTAATTTTATGGAGCTTCTATACTGTTAACTCATTCTGGAGTAAACTTCTTAGGAAGAGAGTGTAAGAAGTTTCACTGAAGGAAACTATAAACAACAGTAGGACTTCCCTGGAGGCGCAGTGGTTAAGAATCCACCTGCCAATGCAGGGGACACGGGTTCGAGCCCTGGCCCAGGAAGATTCCACATGCCACGGAGCAACTAAGCCAGTGTGCCACAACTACTGAGCCTGCACTCTAGAGACCGTGAGCCACAATTACTGAAGCCCGTGCGCCTAGAGCCCGAGTGCCTAGAGCCCGTGCTCTGCAACAAGAGAAGCCACCACAATGAGAAGCCTGCGCACCGCAACGAAGATTAGCCCTCGCTCGCCACAACCAGAGAAAGCCTGAGCACAGCAACAAAGACCCAACGCAGCCAACAAATAAATAAAATTTAAACAAACAAAAAAACAACGGTAATCATTTAATTATTTTCAATCAGTATTTGCTGAGTGTCTGTGCTGATTGCTGAGGCAGTGAAAAAGAAAAAGCAGGGTCAGAAACAGTTCCTACCTACTGGGAGCTTATAATCTAGTAGGCGGTATTAAGCAAGTACCCAAATGGCTAAAATACAAAGTGAGATAAGTACCCTAGAAAGAACAAAGAAAAGCATTCTGCAGGTCACCAAACCCAGTCAAGAATGTCAAGATTATCCTTGACAAACTTCCTTTCAGCTGGCAGAGATGAGGGAAAGGGTATCCACGGAAGGGCAAACAGCTGGACAAAAACTCAAGTACGCAGAACAGAGATAAAACTCTCAGGCCGGATACAAGCGTGGTATGGGGAGTGAGGAGGAGACAAACCAAGGAAAGAACGTTTTGGCAGACTATTCTGGAAGACCTAGAAAGCTAAGGAGTTTGGACCTATTTGAGGAGGCTGGGGACCACCAAATAACCTGAAGCTAAAGAGTGGTCTGACCGCAGTGCGTTAGCAAGTTAAACCTATTTCAACGTGGAAGATGAACTGGACTCGGCCAAAAAGCCCAGGAGGTATTACAGTCGTCTGGTACGAAGCAAGGAGGGTCTGGGTGCAGGTGGTGACAGCAGGAATGACGGGCTCGTCATGTTATACACGCGGGGCGGGCAACACTGTGAAGGCAGAATGCACAGAGCTTGGAAGTAAGAGTCAAAACGACTGGGGTTTTGAGCCTGGATGAGTAGCAGTGCCAATTAATAGAAACCAGGAAATCTGGAGGAAGAACTGGTTTGGGTAGAGGGAAGTCAGGAGTTTCCCGTTGGTTGTGCTGCACTGAAGGTGTAAGCAAGACACCCGGGGAGAAATGCCAAGCGAGCAGTTAGAGCTTAGAAGAAAGGTCAGGTTCGGGTTATAAATTTGGGAGCCATCGAAAATAAAGGCAATGGCAAAAGGTTGGATAGGATGAGATCACTAATAAAAAGAGCATTCTGGTTTGGAAGAGAGGAAAGAATGTTTGAAAATTCCTACCTGTGGGGGATGGACGGAAAAGGGGAAGAAAAGCTAGCAATGGACACCCAAGTATTGGCCAGAGAGCGAAGGAATGAAGCCAAGCTCAGCTCAGTTCAACAGGAGTCAACGGGGCCTGTCACATGCGAGCACTAGCTGAGAGGTAAAGTGATGAACAGCGAAGTCCCTACTTTAAAAATGTGATGTCAAGAAAATCAAGCCAAAAAACAGTTGCAAAAAGAACTCAGGAGGACATAATTATAGCTACAGATACAGCAGAGACTTTTAATAATCACAGAAGAAAACGATGAGCAACTTTATGCCAACAGTTGAAAACAATGTAGAATGGATAATATTCTAGAAAAATATGCATTATCAAAATTGCCTCAAGAATAAATTAAGAGGGACTTCCCTGTTAGTCCAGTGCTTAAGACTCCACGCTCCCAATGCAGGGCGCCCGGGTTCAATCCCTGGTCAGGGAACTATTAGGTCCCGCACGCTGCAACAAAGATCCCACAAGTGGCAACTAAGACACGGTGCAGCCAAATAAATAAATACTTTTTTAAAAGAATAAATTAAGAAATAAATTACTTACAAAACAGAAATAGATTCACAGACCTAGGAAATGAACTTAGAGTTACCAAAGGGGGAAGTCAGGGGGAAGGTATAAATTAGGACTTTGGGATTAACAGACACACACTACTATGTATAAAATAGATAAGCAACAAGGACCTACTGTACAGCACAGGGAACTGTACTCAGTATCTTGTAATAACCAATAATGGAAAACAATCTGAAAAAGGATACACACACACACGTGTGTGTATAACTGAATCACTTTGCTGTACACCTGAAACTAACACAACATTGTAAATCAACTATACTTCAATTTTAAAAAAGGATAAATTAAAAGACTGTAATAACCATTAAAAATGAATTTTATGATCATATCACTAAATGCAAACTAGAAAAAGAAAAACTATTTGGCAGACGAGGGGCTGAGGGGGACTTCCGTAAGCTGATAAAGGCCATTCAGAGGCCCACCATCACTCTGGGTGGTCTCGTCAGGCCAACTCTACTTCCCAAGTTTTAACAGGAAAAGTGACTGCATGTGCAGTCAGGTCAGCATTCCATCAAATCCTGAGTTCCATCTGACACGAAGGAAGAGCTTCATGTCATTTTTCAAATGGAAAAAACAGATTCTAACTATCTCAAATTTTAATATTATTCTATTTTGCATACATATCCTGTGAATCTAATTTTCAAGAATTTTTCAATCTATACTCCATCTCGTAGTACTAATTTCCACAAGTTTACTCTCTACTGTATAAGAGAGCTCTTTATTATCCTAAAACTGACTCACAAAATTTCTAGAAGCACTCTTACCCCACCCTCAATTGTAGCATGATGGAATTTGAGGAATTTATCCAAGACCCCTATTTTAATAACCTCAATTACATCCTCCTCCTCAGTATTATGCTCTAAGGAACAAGTATTCGTAGTACACTGCTTTAAGTCCAGACACTTCATATTTTTAATTAACAGAACATCGAGCACTTATCTCAGGTATGTACAAAGCATGGTTTTGCACAATGGCCAGATAACACACTGTTCCCACACTCTTCCAAAGAATGCCTAGCATATCACGGATGTATTATTGATGTTCTTAGCACAATATTTAAAGAGAATCATCTACAACAGCTTATAGATAGTTATCCGGGTTAGAACTAAATTCAGGACTCCTCAGTTAATAAATGTAATTCATCTGATTTTCCCCTAAACAGACCACTGAAAACTATCACACACTCAGTTTACTCCATTTCTGCTCACTCATCTGCAATTAGGTTTTTTCCTGGAGTATTTCATCACCCTAAAAAGCTAAAATTTGACTGTACACACACCCCTTTACACCATTTATACAAATATGAAATGAGATTAGTCCTGGAACCATTAATTCCTTGGAAACCCATACAAAATTTGAAAAAAAAATTTCTTCCAGTGAAGTGACAGTTCACCACCAACACTTCCTGTTTCTAAGCCAAGGTAACTTCATGAATAAGCCATTTATTCACCGTCTTACAGGAACCCAAAAAGTTTTATTCCTTTTGGATTAGAACCTTGAAAGGTTTTATAAAGCTTACATAAATGAGCTTCACTGTTTCTCTCTCACCAACGTACTCTGATAATCCCCTAAAATAACACCAGTTTACCAATCAGGCAGGCTTTTCTTTCACAAAACCAGACTCAGTTAAGTTTTTGTTCCAAATGCCACAATATTAAAATATAGCAAGACTAGCTGACAGGTGCTTTTCTGTGACTCTTCTGCAAGCTTTCTTATAATGGGACATATATTGACAACCTATCTTTATATTAACATAATTTGTATAAAGGGTGACAGGTTGTACATTCAAGCCAACAACTCCAGAACTCTACCCATTCGTTTTCTCCAAACTACTGAGTGAACCACTTTAGTGATTGACTTTATCTGTTTGCTAATTAAGCCAAGGATATTCTATCCTTTCAACAGTTCTGTCTGCTTCTGATTTTAAACAAAAATTTAGATAAAGATTCCATTTAAACATATCCCTATTTTTTCATCCCTGAGTATATAATTTACACATGAACATCAACCAGTTCCAAGAAGTACTAAATGCATCTTTACCTGGGCTTTTTGACTTGAGAGGGTTTATCTGCATTCCGTTTTAATCATTACAAGTAACTCTTTGATCTGATTTTGGCCCACTACATTTCTTTTTTTTTTTTAACATCTTTATTGCAGTATAACTGCTTTACGATGGTGTGTTAGTTTCTGCTTTATAACAAAGTGAATCAGTTATACATATACATATGTTCCCATATCTCTTCCCTCTTGCATCTCCCTCCCTCCCACCCTCCCTATCCCACCCCTCTAGGTGGTCACAAAGCACTGAGCTGATCCCCCTGTGCTATGCGGCTGCTTCCCACTAGCTATTTTACATTTGGTAGTGTATATATGTCCATGCCACTCTCTCACTTCGTCCCAGCTTACCCTTCCTCCTCCCCGTGTTCTCAAGTCCATTCTCTACGTCTGCGTCTTTATTCCTGTCCTGCCCCTAGGTTCTTCAGAACTTTTTTTTTTTTTAGATTCCATATATATGTGTTAGCATACAGTATTTGTTTTTCTCTTTCTGACTTACTTCACTCTGTATGACAGACTCTAGGTCCATCCACCTCACTACAAATAACTCAATTTCGTTTCTTTTTATGGTGGCCCACTACATTTCTAATTTACATCTTGCACATTACGCTTTCTTAATTGGGCAGTGCTTGCTTTTTGTAAAAAAGAAAAAAAAAAAGAAAGAAAGCTATCTTCTATAATCAGGGCTCCTTCCAATTTTTCAGGTCATGAGAAGTTTCTACCCTTGCACGTGATCCAATTAATCTTATATTTCATTCTTTTTCAACATACTCAAAACAGATTTTTAAAATAAGCTCTAGTATGTTTTTATATCCTTTTAATTAACTTAATATTTATCAAGCATCTACTATAATCCAGGCAAAGTACTTGGAGTACCTGGTGTTTACAGTACAGTGATAACTCTCTTAATCATGAGGTTAGTACTATTCTTCTTCTTTTTAAATGAGGAAGGTGAAGCTCAGAGTGCAGAAAAAAATTACCCAATATCCCGAAGTTTATATGTGGCAAGAGTCAAAATTGGAACTCAGGTCTTTCTGACTCTAAGAATTAGGTTCTTCCCATCCTACACACTGATATAAAGCTAAATGACACACAGTCCCTATATCCAAGAAGGTCACAGGCAAGTAACAAAACAATCCCAACACAACACATAAGTCTTATAAGTTTTCCTAACATCATTTTGTAAATAGGCTGACCAGACCAAATCGCCACGTTTCCTTCCTACTCAATCTGGTCATCCTTTATAGAACACTTACAGCAGATAACACCCATTAAGGCTTATTTTGCTACTATGCCTAGTAGTGTTATAATAGATCATTCAAACCACCCTACACTTTAATATGTTCTCATATTTAATGATCCACTATTTTTAAGAGCTTCAAACTTCCCTAATTTGAAAATATGAGGTTGTTAGATCAAACTATTAATGCAAATTGAATTTTACTTTACAAATACTTTTTAACAAATTAACTACAGAAATCTAGCTTAAAGTTATCACAGTGACAGTCTATTACCATCAAAGAGAACATATTTAGAAAACCCAACCAACTTGGGTGTTGAACACACAGTCAGCTAAAGCAGCCCTTCCTGATTTAATGCCACGCTACTTACTGGCCACCCCCAACAGACTCCTATCTCTTTCTACTGCCCAACTTTTTGACAAATTTTAGAAAACTCATTAAAATTTTATGAGTCTCTTACTATAGGTAGAGTGTATAATAAACGAATTTGGAAAAAATCAATGCTCTGTCCTTAAGAGTGTCTAAACATTGGCAATAGCAGTTTGTTTGTGTTTTTCAACACTGATACTTAAATGCAAACCTAGCACTTAGGTTTTGGTGGCTAACACCGTTTTCTGCTAGAAGAAAGCAAAGTTCTTTGGAAAGTAGTGAATTCTATGCCTTGGGGCAAGGAAAACTCAGGTCTGAAATGTCTTACTGCCAGACAACGAGGATACCTTCAAGGATGGTAGGGATAGTGCTGAAAGGAAAGAGAAGCCAGTTTAAAGCAGGTCCTACTAGACAAGTTGTGATATCAATCGTGATGTCAGAACTTCAACAGCAATAAAAGTTATGACAATGAAGAGGATAATAATTATAATAATTTTATATAACTTTGTGGAAGCCATAACTTTTTAATGCTGAGTTAATATAAAATGTACAAAAATGAAGCTGAAATCCAAAATAAGAATAACTACCATTGGATGCTTAATTTATTTTACTGACTTTAATAAGGATTATTAAAATACTTGGATATTTGATTTCTTCTATGCATTTATCTCTCTATAAAAATATTATTTGTGTCTATCTGTACCAATAGCAATGGGTAAATACAGCAAACTATGAGTAAGCCAAAAGAATAGAAACTGTTCCAGAAAGGACTGATGGGTGTCAGTGGTCAATGCATTCTTCTCTTTAGAAATTTGGCTCTCTGTTCAGATCACACCTGCTAGGAGAAGAAACCGCTGGATAACTTGACAAATTACGATAAGATAATAATGAGGCATCTGTATGTTTCCTAATATACCAGATCAGTGTATAATAATGACATGGTGGAGGACTATGTAATGCCGGCCAAGCAAAGCAGAGGGTACCCTGATCTGGAGGAAAACGCATCATCAACCAGATGGACTCACATAAAAACCGTGGGCTTAACAGTGCTGCTGATGTGAAACATCAAGTCCAATTAAAAAAAGGGACCCAATGAGATATCCAGGGACTCGGGTTGAATCACTTTGTGAGAAGAAGTCAGGCTGTGCCCTGTCCAAAAACCAAGTGTTTGCCAACCAATTCCTCTAGACTCAGGAAACATGAAAATAAGCATTTCAATTACATTTAGAAGATCTATGAAGAAGTAAAGAAATAATGAAGACATATATTAAACTCATGGTGTTGCTAGTTCATAACAGGCTTAAATATAATATTCTTTTAAGCATTGTAATTGTTATTTTTGCATGTCTTATCTGTTTAAAGTATCTAAAATATTCAAAATAATCAGTCCCATTAAATTGCAATAAAAAATGTTTAAAAGGGTAAAAAAAAAAAAGGACCTAAACCATCCTTAAAACAGAGTTTAGATAAGCCAACTTTTTCTTTAAATTTTGTTTTTTAGTCTGGAAAATCTTTTTTTAGCGTAATGAATGGGAGAGAACTTAGAAATAAAAATGATGTTACACATTTCAAAAACTGTCTAGGTTTAGAGACGTCAGTGATTTGACCAAAGTCATAAATGTCCTTAATCTCAGAACTTGCACTAGCACTCAACTGCTGGTCTGTCAGTGGGATCTCTTTCCACTATGCTACACATTGTCCACATCTTACAAAAAATCACTACCAACAATAACAGCAGCTAACCTTGATATCTGCCTTGTCTAAAATTCTAAGGTAATTATGCTTTGACCTACACAATTGAAGTATATTTGATTATGCAACCTTGCACACTGTCCTCTAATTAATTCCTCTGTATACGTCTTAACTCGTCAGTAAGACCTTTAGATATGTCTTATAAACTAACCCTTATAAACTATTAAAATGGTAAATGTAATTTAACCATTGGACTACTTTAAAGTCAGTTTCATTTTTAATCTCCTTAATTGCACACAATGACTGCCAAGACCTTAGCTCTGGATTCCATCATGTTGCTGCAAACACTGAAAGAAAACCATTTCTCCTCTAAAAAAAGGAATCACTCTCTTTATTTGCACAATCTACCCTCTCCCAAGGGCATGACAAAGGTTTTGATTGTAATTTCAAACCCATTACAAAGCATCACAAATAATATGGAAACATATGTCATTTCCATCTTTTCTCAGACTGTAAGAGCACTGTTTTTATAAAAATGATTTAAATAGTTATTTTAAAATATCATCACCATATAATCATGCGATATTTCCAAACACCAAATCATAAATCTAATTGAATTTTATAACTATTTATTTTCATGTTTTGTCAATATGGCTTTAGTTTAAGTTATTCTCAAAGGATAGAAAGAACAAAATTCACTTTAAATTATAAATCAATTAGAAGCCTGTGCCTTCTCATATGGATTCTCCCAAAGGCAGTTCTTGTAGAAAATTCAGAGGTGACCTGTGTGCATTCTTCTCCTTTGTAGGCAGTAACAAACATACTCCTCAAAAGACATATGCTTTGTAAATATGCTGTTTTAGCACAGGACAGCTGTATTCTACTATACAGTCATCTGAAATGCATTCAAAAATGCGACATAAAAAAAAAAAGAAGAAAGAAAAAAAAAGTGACATAACCCTAGTATACCAGTTCAAGGACTTGGGACACTTTGCCTCCATCTTTGATGAAATTTAAAACAATATGTTTCTAAATTACAGTTATAAAATCACTTGACAATGGATCCACAAAAAAAATACTGCAATCTCTTAGATGAATAATATTAAGACTTTAAAATTAATAATAATTAAAACAAGCACCTACTTAATGCTAAAGGTCTCTATGAAAAATACATTTGCCTAACAGCAATCTTAGAAAATAACAGAACTAGCCAAAGCAATCTTGGGGGAACAGAACGGAGCTGGAGGAATCAGACTCCCTGACTTCAGACTATACTACAAAGCTACAGTAATCAAGACAATATGGTACTGTCACAAAAAACAGAAATATAGATCAATGGAACAGGATAAAAAGCCCAGAGATAAACCCACGGACCTATGGTCAACTAATCTATGACAAAGGAGGCAAGGATATACAATGGAGAAAAGACAGTCTCTTCAATAGGTGGTGCTGGGAAAACTGGGCAGCTATATGTAAAAGAATGAAATTAAAACACTCCCCAACATCATACACAAAAATAAACTCAAAATGGATTAAAGACCTAAATGTAAGACCGGACACTATAAAACTCTTAGAGGAAGACACAGGAAGAACACTCTTTGACATAAATCACAGCAAGATCTTTTTTGACCCACCTCCTAGAGTAATGGAAATAAAAACAAAAATAAACAAGTGGGACCTAATGAAACTTAAAAGCTTTTGCACAGCAAAGGAAACTACAAACAAGATGAAAAGACAACCCTCAGAATGGGAGAAAATATTTGCAATTGAAAAAAATGACAGGGGATTAATCTCCAAAATATATAAACAGCTCATGCAGCTCAATACTAAAAAACAAACAACCCAATCAAAAAATGGGCAGAAGACCTAAATAGACATTTCTCCAAACAAGACATACAGATGGCCAAGAGGCACATGAAAAGCTGGTCAACAGCACTAATTATTAGAGAAATGCAAATCAAAACTACAATGAGGTATCACCTCACACCAGTTAGAATGGGCATCATCAGAAAATCTACAAACAGTAAATGCTGGAGAGGGTGTGGAGAAAAGGGAACCCTCTTGCACTGTTGCTGGGAATGTAAATTGATACAGCCATTTTGGAGAACAGTATGGAGGTTCCTTAAAAAACTAAAAACAGAACTACCACATGACCCAACAATCCCACTACTGGGCATATACCCAGAGAAAACCATAATTCAAAAAGACACATGCACCCCAATGTTCCTTGCAGCACTATTTACAATAGCCAGGTCATGGAAGCAACCTAAATGCCTATCAACAGACGAATGGATAAAGAAGATGTGGTACATATATACAATGGAATATTACTCAGCCATAAAAAGGAATGGAATTGGGTCACTTGTAGAGACGTGGATAGACCTAGAGAATGTCATACAGAGTGAAGTAAGTCAGAAAAAGAAACACAAATATCGTATATTAACGCATATATGTGGAACCTAGAAAAATGGTACAGATGAACCGGTTTGCAAGGCAGAAACAGAGACACATGTAGAGAACACATGGACACCAAGGGGGCAAGTGGGTGGTGGTCGTGGTGGGATGAACTGGGAGAGTGGGATTGACATGAATACACTAACAGGTATAAAATAGATAACTAATGAGAACCTACTGTATTAAAAAAATAATAATAAATTCAAAAAAAAATAACAACTTAAAAAAAAAAAAAAAAAGATAAACCCACGGACCTATGGTCAACTAATCTATGACAAAGGAGGCAAGGATATACAATGGAGAAAAGACAGTCTCTTCAATAGGTGGTGCTGGGAAAACTGGGCAGCTATATGTAAAAGAATGAAATTAAAACACTCCCCAACATCATACACAAAAATAAACTCAAAATGGATTAAAGACCTAAATGTAAGACCGGACACTATAAAACTCTTAGAGGAAGACACAGGAAGAACACTCTTTGACATAAATCACAGCAAGATCTTTTTTGACCCACCTCCTAGAGTAATGGAAATAAAAACAAAAATAAACAAGTGGGACCTAATGAAACTTAAAAGCTTTTGCACAGCAAAGGAAACTACAAACAAGATGAAAAGACAACCCTCAGAATGGGAGAAAATATTTGCAATTGAAAAAAATGACAGGGGATTAATCTCCAAAATATATAAACAGCTCATGCAGCTCAATACTAAAAAACAAACAACCCAATCAAAAAATGGGCAGAAGACCTAAATAGACATTTCTCCAAACAAGACATACAGATGGCCAAGAGGCACATGAAAAGCTGGTCAACAGCACTAATTATTAGAGAAATGCAAATCAAAACTACAATGAGGTATCACCTCACACCAGTTAGAATGGGCATCATCAGAAAATCTACAAACAGTAAATGCTGGAGAGGGTGTGGAGAAAAGGGAACCCTCTTGCACTGTTGCTGGGAATGTAAATTGATACAGCCATTTTGGAGAACAGTATGGAGGTTCCTTAAAAAACTAAAAACAGAACTACCACATGACCCAACAATCCCACTACTGGGCATATACCCAGAGAAAACCATAATTCAAAAAGACACATGCACCCCAATGTTCCTTGCAGCACTATTTACAATAGCCAGGTCATGGAAGCAACCTAAATGCCTATCAACAGACGAATGGATAAAGAAGATGTGGTACATATATACAATGGAATATTACTCAGCCATAAAAAGGAATGGAATTGGGTCACTTGTAGAGACGTGGATAGACCTAGAGAATGTCATACAGAGTGAAGTAAGTCAGAAAAAGAAACACAAATATCGTATATTAACGCATATATGTGGAACCTAGAAAAATGGTACAGATGAACCGGTTTGCAAGGCAGAAACAGAGACACATGTAGAGAACACATGGACACCAAGGGGGCAAGTGGGTGGTGGTCGTGGTGGGATGAACTGGGAGAGTGGGATTGACATGAATACACTAACAGGTATAAAATAGATAACTAATGAGAACCTACTGTATTAAAAAAATAATAATAAATTCAAAAAAAAATAACAACTTAAAAAAAAAAAAAAAAACAGAACTTTACTTACACAAGAGTAAAAAAAGACGTTTGTCCTTCATGTAGCACAGATTTTGGAAAAGAATGTGATGGCTTATTATACTCAGAGATTTGAACAGTTCCAATATAATAAATTTATTTATGGGAAAAATTAGGCCGATCAAAGCCTACTGTAATTAAAGGTGTTTTGGCACAGATGTTGGTCCTCAAATGTTTGCTTTGTCAGCTGTCTAAATCCACACTGACATAACAGTAATTAGCACACTGTCTATAATGTTTTAAATGCAAATTCAACAAAATTAAGCTATTATATATTGGGAAATGAATACTGATCAAGCTATCAAATGTACTTCTCTATTACTATAAAATGTCAACCATATGTGTGGCACGTGTCCAGATCAGCCACGCTCAGTATGAAGAACATGCAAGAATATTCAAAACCAGAAGAGAGACTGTGCTGATCTAAGCTAATAAAAACACACAAACATCCACCTAAAGGGGAACAGATTGTGATGCTTAAACAAAGGAATCAAAGATAGAGTCTTCAAGCCTGCCTGTCTCACAAACACTTTCTAAGACAGATACTCGTCCTTTTTTTTTTTTTGAAAATTTTTATTCGAGTCTAATTGATTTACAATGTTGTGTTAGTTTCAGGTGCACAGCAAAGTGAATCAGTTATACATATACATATATCCACTCTTTTTTAGATTCTTTTCCCATATAGGTCATTACAGAATACTGAGTAGAGTTCCCTCAGATATCTGTCCTTTGTTTATTTGTTTTGACATTTATTGAGCCTCTGCTTTGTGTCAGACACTATTTTAGGCACTGGGGACAGATGAATGGATAAAATGAAGAAGGAGCCAACTACCCTCTTGAAACTTTCATTCGATGAAAGGTGCAAACAGGTTTTCTGTCACATACTAACTCTGAAATCCTGCCTGAAGCAGGAAGCTGAGAAGGCTTCTAAGGCCATGTCCAAAATTCAACAGAAAAGTTAGGAGCCAAGGCAGCAGCAATACGTCGTATGGACACAAGGAACAGTGAAAGACGAAGGGAACTTAAAGTTGCTGTCCCCATCCTAAAGAATTTTTTTTTCATCCTTCTGTCCTACATATACAGCACAAAAACATTAATCTAATAGTATGAAGTTTCTCAAACTGAGCTGACCTCTTTTGTGATTCTGACTGCGACTGAGTGGTTATCTCCACTTCAGCAGAAGCAGAGGAATACCGTATTTAAAGGAAACTATTTCTACACAGGAGCTGAATGTTTTCATGCTTCTCTGACTGAACATATAATTACAAGAATAATTTTTACCTGCCTTCTTAGAATTTACAGAGACAAAGGGAGAGAATGATTTCATGGCCTTTGTCTCTCTTTAAAAGTTGATCTCTTATTTCCTCTCAATAAATGTTCCCGTAGCGAGCACAAACAAAAACTTTAAACTAACCATTCTTACAGCAGCAAGGAGCAGTAACACAGCCCCAACAGCTGTCCTCCTAAGAAACTGTGAATTACAAAATATTCTGTTATAGAAACTATGGTTCCAATGCTTTAAAATGTGAAAAGGGGAAGAACAAAGGCTAGAAAGTTTCATACACTACATATTTCAATACTGAAAGCATGTTTAATAATTATAAGTAAATAACTTTGTTCCCAAAAGCAAGTAAGTCACACATTCCTGCTGATTAACCCTTTAAAGCCAAAGTCCCTGAAAACAAACTGATTTCCCTGTTAGTCAACTATTACACAAATTGATGTAAAACCAACAGCACAGGAGTAATAATTTCTCCTTACATTTCTATAATGCTTTGCCAGTTTTTGAGGTATTTTCACATTCATTACTTTAAATGAAGTAATGATGGCATGACTAAAATGGCTAGTTGTTTTCACAAAACAGGGAACATCATTAAATCTGGATCAGAGTCTTCTTTTCTTTGCCCTCTCCCTACATTTTGCTGTCTCATATGTTTTCTTTTAGAGTTATTATATATGGTGTTTCCCCTAATAGAACTCTTTTTTTCCCCTACCACCCAAAAGTGAAAGTAGTTTAATAAATTCTTGCTCAATGAGTTCCTGGTGCTTGGACTATACTTCTTCCACGTTATTTTGGCTATCAAATTCTATCATTCAAAATTTATTTTAAATATCCCTTCTGCCAGGGTCCAAGATCAATGTACAAAAAACAACTGTTTCTATATACCAGCAATGAACAATCTGAAAAGAAAATTACGAAAACAATTCCATTGCATCTAAATAATAATAATCTAAAATAATAAGCATCTAAAATAATCTAAAATAAATAAGCATCTAAAGTAAAATACCTAGGGATAAATTTAACCAACCAGGTGAAATATTTGTACAATGAAAACTACAAAACACTCCTTAAAGAAATTATAGAATTAAATAAATGGAAAGACATCCTATGTTCATGGATTGGAAGCTTAATATTATTAAAATGGCAATATTAACCCAAAGTGGTCCAATGATTTCATGCAATTCCTATCAAAATTCCAATAGGTTTTTCTGATACTGGAGAACCAATCCTCAACTTACATGAAATCCCAAGGGTCTCCAAACAGCCAAAACAATATTGAAAAAGAAGAACAAAAGCTGAAAAGCTCACACTTCCCAACTTCAAAAGAAAGAACAGTCTATTCAACAAATAGTGCTGGGACAGTAGGCAATAGGATATCCACATACAAAACAATGAAGCTGAACACCTACTTCACACCATATACAAAGATTAACTAAAACGAATCAACAACCTAAATATAAGAACTAAAACCATAAAACTCTAGAAGAAAGCACAGTAGTAAATCTTTGTGGCCTCAGATTTGGCACCAAAAATAAAAGCAAAAATAGATAAACTGGACTTCATCAAAATTTTAAATGTTTGTTCATCAAAGGATATTATCAAGAAAATGAAAAGACAACCTACAGAATTGGAGAAAAATATCTGCAAATTGTATATTTGATAAGGACTTAGTATCTAGAATATATAAAGAACCATTACAATTCAACAACAAAAAGACAAACAATCCAATTAAAAAATGAGCAAAGGACCTGAACAGACATTTCTTCCCAGAAGCTATAGAGAAGGCCAACAAGCACATGAAAAGATGCTCACTACCACTGGTCATTAGGGAAATTCAAATCAAAACCATTATGAGGTATCACTTCACACCCACTAATATGGCTATAATCATGAAAACAGATACGCATATTGGTAAGGTTGTAGAGAAATAGGAAACCCCATACATTGCTAGTGGGAACGTAAAACGGTGCAGCCACTGTGAAAAACAGCGGGCAGTTCCTCAAAAAGTTAAACACAGAATTACCACAGGACCTATCAATCCCACTCCTAGGTACTTATCCCAAAGAAGTGAAAACAGGTACTCAAACAAATACATGCACACACATATGTTCATAGCAGCACTATTCAAAATAGACAAAAGGTGAAAATAGCCCAATTGTCTATAGATGGAAGAATGGGTAAGCAAACTGTGGTGTATTCATACGATGGAATATTATTAAGCTATGAAAAGTAAACTACTGATACATGCTACAACATGGAAGAAGCTTGAAAATACTGTGCTAAGTAAAAGAAACCAGACATAAAAGGTCACATGTTGTCTGATTCCTTTTACATTGAAATGTCCAGACTAGGTAAATTCACAGAGACAGAACACTGACTGGTGTTTGCAGGGGCTCTAGGGACAGGGAAATGGGGAGCAGCTGTTTAATGGACAAAGGGTTTCCTTTTGGGCTAATGAAATGTTTGGGAACTAGACAGAGGTAATCTAGTTCCTCTATCAACACTGTGCTTGGGGCTTCCCTGGTGGTCCAGTGGTTAAGAATCCGCCTTCCAATGCAGGGGACGTGGATTCAATACCTGCTCAGGGAAAGATCCCACATGCCACTGGGCAACTAAACCCGAGCACCGCATCTACGGAGCCCACGTGCTCTGGAGCCCACGCACCACAACTAGAGAGAAGCCCACGCACCACAACTAGAGAGAAGCCCACACAATGCAATGAGGAGCCCACATGCCACAACGAAAGATCCCATGTGCCACAACTAAGACCCGACACAGCCATAAATAAATAAATATTTAAAAAAAAGAAAAAACCCAAAACATTGTGCTTATCATTCTGAGTTTTATTTGCATTTCAAATACATACACCCGCCCTAAAACTTTATTTTGTGTGTGGATCATTTTATCTTGCCTAATTCTACAGTCCTCTTCTCTCCCCATTCCATCATTGTTATGCCTCTTTCTCTTCCTAGACTAACCTTTATTTTGCTTGAATAAACTTTCCTATAATCTTTTAGGAAAGAGAAGTGGACACAAAAACTTTAAGACACATAGGTCGAAGTTATCCCTACTCTGAATTAACTATAACAAACACAGTTAAATTATTTTTTATTTGGAGTGTATCAGCATTCTACACAACATAAACAAATCTACTTGATGTAATTAAGCAAATTTTAGTACATTTTAAATGTCTCTAAAGTCAAATCAGTGTCAATGGGTAAATTACAGAGCCTAAAGTAAAACGGTAATGATAGACAGGGAAATAAGGAGTTTTGAGTTGTCACTTTTACCCACGTGTTTAGCTTTTAGACAAGTTATTAGCTGAGAATCTAGCAACGCACGTTTCTTCTAGCACATTTTAATGAAAATTCACTATTTATGCCTTCAAGTTATTAAAGTCAAGACAAAACAACACATAAATTAAATGCTGCCCTACAAGTCTTAACTGAATTTAATTAGCAGTACAAACAGACCCCTTATATTTAAAACGTAGTTAATTACAGTACATGAGACTTCAAGAGAGGTCATTGGAAGATTTTATGTTCATGGTTATTTCATCCCACCAAAAGGTTTTCTCGTAACACACCTGTTTAAAAGCCACAGTTAATACAAAACCATTTATTTCCACATAATCAGAGGATTGAAATATCTCTATTATTAAAAATGTTATTTTAAAAATACTGATTCTAGTATGGCCTTTGGCCAAACACATCGCTTACATAACAAAAACTTTTCAAAGGCCAAATTTTAAAAAAACTTTAAAAGATGAAATTCAAATTCTATGCCCAAAGTCAAAGGCCAAAGCCACCCTTGCTGATAACTCTGCATTGTTAAATAAAAGTATGCTGATCCCCATCTCTTATCAGTTTTTAACAATAGCTTCTTCATAACAAAACTATGTCTCTACAGAGCTTGCATTTGCAATGAAAACTTTAACTCTAGGAAAAATGAATGGGGAAAATTAAATTATGTTTGTGAAATTCTAATTCATTTTAGATGTGTGTATATAAATTCTAGCTCTTTAATGAGGAAAAATGAGGACCTTTTGACATATATTATCACCTATCATTGATGCAAAAAGAACAGAAAATGCTGTTATCTTTAGCTTTCCCTAAAAATCTATTTTTACAGAACTTAGAACTAACCTATTCCATTAATAGAGAAATCCAGAATAATCCAATTATATGTAAATACATTTCTAAATGTCTACCATTTGCGAATGGAAGGCCAATACTTACAAGAAGTTCAATCATTTAGATAAATGGACTACACATTTTAACTCTATAGAGCGGCAGTGTAACAGTGAAGTAGGGGTTAACTGTAATCAGAAACCAAGCCCTCCTTAGGAAGGATCAAGAGGAAATGGTAACTTTTGGAAAATCCCAAACATTTTAAACACAGGAACATATCCAGTTTTGACAAGCTATATGACCATGGTATAAATGCTTCCATCTTCAGTAGCTGTTAAAACAAGCAGTCCTTTCCAGCTTTGACAGAGAACAGAATTCATTTCCCCTATACAGCTGCATTGTTTCAAAATCTGTTAAACATAAGTGTGACAGGATTGACTTTTTGGAGCACTGATATTTACTGTGTTGTCCTAAAGGACCTAGGACCTAGTTTAAAAATAAATAAGGAAAGAGTGTGTGTGTGTGTGTGTGTGTGTGTGTGTGTGTGTTGGGAGAGATGAAGGGATGAAGGGCAAAGTTAAAGAAAAGAAGGAAAACAACAGGATAATCAAAACCACACGTGGACATTAATGCACACAGGCATATTTAGATACTCTTTTTAAAAAGCTTTTTTTTTGGTATAGTATTAAAATCAATGCTCAGAACAATATATCAAAGAACAATTGATAAATGAAAAGATAAATCACATCCTGGGAGAAAATATTTACAAATCAACACATCTGATAAAAGACTTCTGACCAGAATATGTAAAGAACTCTTGAAACTCAAAAAAAAAAAAAAAAAGAAAAAGAAAAGGAAAGAAAACAAACCAATTTTTTTTAATAAGCAAAAGATTTCAACAGGCTCTTCACCAAAGAATATATACACAGTAAATAAGCTCACCAAAGCACGCTCACCATCATTAGTCATCAGGAAAATGCAAACTCAAACCACAACTTAACAGACTACTACAGACCTGTTAGAAGTGTTGGAAGAAGAAAAAAACTGACAATAATACCAAGTGCTGCTGAGGGTACAGAGCAACCAGACCTCTCATACGGTACACTGCTGGTGGGAATGCAAAACGGTACAGCCACTTTGGAAAACCATAAAGTTTAACAAGCTAAGTTTACAAATAAACAAGTTTAAATTTACCTCACAACCTGGCAAGCTCACTCCTGGATATTTATCAGTGTGAAATGAAAATTTATGTTCATATAATCTGTAGGCAAAAGTTTACAGCAGCTTTATTCATAACTGCCAGAACCTGGCAACAACCCATATGTCCTTTAACTGGTAAGTGGACAAATTGTGGTACAACCATACTATGGAATATTATCGGCAATAAAAAGGCATAAACTGATATGCACAACAGCCAGACCCACAAGGCTGTGTGACTGCATAGAATATGACATTCTAGAAAAGGCGAAAACTACAGAAATAGATCAGTGCTTGTGAGGGGCTAAGGGTGATGGCTGAAGTTGACTAAAAAGAAGCACAGTAAAATTGGGGAGTAGTAGAATTGTTCTATATATAGTAGTTATGTGACTATATATTTGTATGTATTTGTCAACACACACACAATTGTACTTTTTTTTTTTTTTTTTTTGCAGTACGTGGGCCTCTCACTGTTGTGGCCCTTCCCGTTGCAGAGCACAGGCTCCGGGCGCACAGGCTCAGCGGCCATGGCTCACGGGCCCAGCCGCTCCGCAGCATGTGGGATCTTCCCGGACCGGGGCACGAACCCGTGTCCCCTGCATCGGCAGGCGGACTCTCAACCACTGCGCCACCAGGGAAACCCTACAATTGTACATTTTTTAAATGGACTGTAGTGCGTGTTAATTTATAAATTTTAAAAATGCTCAATATAGGGTCAAGAAGATGTTGGCCATCATCAGGAGTGTACTGGAAAAAAAAATACACTCTTTATCTTATTATAAAACTTTTTTCCATCACTTGAATACTATATGCAGTGTACTGTTGGGTCCAGCAATGGAAAAACATAAATAGAGAAGACTCAAAGATTGGTACAAAAATCATAAAGGGAAAGGGCGTTGATATATGGGACTCATTACAGATGGAAAGACAGGGACTGAAAGCAGATGTAACTCAAGTCTCTATTACCAGGAAAAATATGGATGGAGAGAACATTATTTCAGTTGCCAATCCCAGAACACTGGGGGAAAGACATCATTTAAAGCTTTTGAGTTTTACATTTAAGACTGAGAGCAAACTTAAAAACTCATTCATCAAATACAGTATACGGAGTGGGGAGGGGAGGGGAGAGAAGAAAGAGTATAAGGAAAACACATAAAATACTTGGGGAAAACGTCTATCAACCTTTAATTTGAAGGTAACAGCAATTCTGACTTTTTAAGGAAAATTACAATTTTTTGGAGCAAAAATGTGGCGAACTGGAAACACCAAAAAATAGAGTCAAGGGACCTTGGAGAACTAAAGCAGATGATATATACTTAAATCCATAAATGCTGAAGTGTAAAAATGCTAATAATAGTTGTTATCATACTCTGAGCTATAAACAATGAGCATGTGAATTTTCAAGCCCGTATGCTAATCCCCCAGATGATTACTGTCACGGGACCATAAATCAAAGAGCTAAGCCCTGAAATCCAATTTGTCCAACACCACAGTCTAAGCTCTTTTGACCACTCTATTATTCCATTTCCCCACAATACTTAAAGAACAATTTTACACTAATAGACATAAGGAGCAAAACAATATTCAGCAACTATCAGAAGGTTCTACAAAGTGAATGGAGTTTTGTTTTGGAGTCTGTGCACATCAGCATAGGAATTCTGTGGTAGGGATGACGTTTTCTGTTTGTATGCTCTGATGTAGTCACAAGTGTTGGATGCACATCTAGGAGGGTTTCAGTACAATGGCTGAAGGACGTGGTTCTTCACCAATACCTTGTGCTGGTCTAATACTTTCTAGTTTTTTCCCATTTTAACATATCTCATTTGAGGCAAACAATTATCCAATAGGGATAGATAAAATTGACACAGAAAAACATGTTCACTTCCATCAAATGAACGCTTATGGAACATCAACTTATATCATAGATGACTTCATTAAAACAGATACAACACTGAAGGAATAAGCCCAAGGAATGAAGTCCTGTTCTGGTTGAAAACAAGGAATCTCTACATAGAGTCGATCCTATTTTTTCCTTACTCTGAACATCTGTATAGCTTCTAAATCATCTAATTCAGGACCAGATTATATAGCATACTATTCTTTTTCAGCACAGAGCGTATTCTTTCACAGGAAACCACCTCATCTTATGGACTTCTGGAATGCTAACAATTGAATCCCATATCTTCCCATGCTGCCCATTTTCAGTTCCAGACAAAAATTTGTTTTAAATTTTATTGACATACAGTTGATTTACAATGTTGTGTTAGTTTCTGCTGTACAGCAAGGTTATTCAGTTATACATGTATATTCTTTCTCATATTATTTTCCATTATGGTCAGACATAAATGTTTTTAAAACGCCTTTCAAGCGTTTCACACTACAGATACCAATGTTACTTCTGCCTACAGAAACCACTGTTGGTGGCAGAAGAACAGGACAGTTCTCTAAATTTTCTTTCGAAACAGAAAGGAAGAAAAGCAAAGATGAAAATTAGTAAGTAAAGATGACAATAAAAGAAGATAAATAAAGACACAGAAAGATATTAATTACCCAACAAAATCATTAGGTGAAAGGCCCCTTAACCATCACCATTCGTTTCAGTGAAAGATGGAGGCGAGGCACAGCTGGGGGGAGGAATGAAATGAGCAAATACTGAACTGAATTATGCAAGTCTGCACCTGGGGGGTATGGGGTCGGGGAGATCTTCAAACAGCAGCTACCCAAGCCGGAGCCAAGGGCCTCCCTACCAGCGCCAGAACTCTCCACGCTGCCTCCCCTCAAAAGCCGCAAGATCCATTCCGGGTCTCCACGCTGAATCTGTGCAGATTCCAAAGACCCCATGAAAGCCCTCATACCACCAGTGCTCTTGTGACCACATTCGAAGGAAAGAAGTAGTATTTGAAAAGTGAGGTACGTGGATCAGAGAGGACAGAGGTTGGTGAACGTATGCTGTTCTAAAGCAGTGAAAAGGGAGGGGGAAAGATTTAGGGTACGGGTTCACAGAGCTTGTACAACAGGAGCTGCATAACATCTAACACAAACTGTGAATCTAAGAAATAACAATATTAAGCATATTAAGTGTTTCCATGTGAACTGCCTCTAATATGGGCTTAGTCACAACTGACTATTCAGAAAGGGCTCAAGACTAAAATGTTTAGTCCAATACTCAAGGGCTTTGGTGAGGAAAAAAAACTGTATTTTAATTCTCTATTACGAGGCTTTTTTCCTAAGCAGTCGATTCAGACTTATATTCCACTTACCTGCACGAGTACATGTACGTAAATAAGATTCAGAAAACAAGAAAAACCACTCTACAAAATTAAGCATCCATCGTTTTCTGGTTTTTTTTTTTTTTTTTAATAATTAATTAATTAATTAGTTTGTTTGTTTGGCTGTGTTGGGTCTCCGTTGCTCTGCTCGGGCTTTCTCTAGTTGCGACGAGCGGGGGCTACTCTGCATTGCGGTGCGCGGGCTTCTCGTTGCGGTGACTTCTGTTGTTGCAGAGCCCGGGCTCTAGGCACGTAGGCTTCAGTAGTTGCGGCTCGTGGGCTCTAGAGCGCAGGCTCAGTAGCTGTGGCACGCGGGCTTAGCTGCTCCTCGGCATTTGGGATCTTCGTGTCCCCTGAGTTGGCAGGCGGATTCTTAACCACTGCACCACCAGGGAAGTCCCAGCCATTGGTTTTTTTCAAAAAGTTACTTGGAAGCTTGAGGTACTTACTGAATGCTTGCTGTTCTTTCCTAGAATTCTGATTCTAGCAAAGATGAGATCCCGGGAAAACTCCAGCAGCTACAATCCACACACTTGAGCAGAATACAAGTTAAAACTCTGACCTTGAACTCTTAGAACAGAGACACCCTTTACCCCTAAATGTGATAAAGGTTCAAAAAGGCAAAACAGAGGTGCAGAATATTAGTGGTCAGTATACTCCAAATCTGTACACAACCACCTGTAACTGATATGGCAAAGCAGAAACCTATAGTTCTCCTACAGAAAAAGAAAAGCAACCCAATCATGGCTGATTGTGTATACGACCTTCAAAACACCATACCAACCACGGGTGACGAGGGAAGATTCTTTCTTAGAAATAAATGCAAGTTACTAGTAGCCCAGATTTTTCCCTTCAACCATTGCTATTCCTTTAATACAATCTCCTAAACCCATTCTCGTTTCCTTCTTCTATAACGTTGACCTTGTTTCAGCTTCTGTGTTTCATTATAAGACACTGAATACTGTTTTGAAATGAAATAAATTCAAAATAACAGCATTTGTGAAATTAACATGAAAACTTTTGTACCGATTTCTGAAGCTCTGTGGGAATAATGGTATTAAGTGCTACTATTTTTTCCTTTTTTTCCTCAGGAAGTGGACTGCATTTTCAGATACAGCAAAAAGACTACCAACAGAGTAATAGTCACACCAATAACATATATAAGTAGGACTGCTGGGAGTATAACATAGATTTTGGAGTTACTGCACAGAAGGACCAATAATCACAGGACTCCAGTTTTTAGTAAAAACCGGTTCACAGGTACAAACAGTTTCAATTTAAATGTCTGATAATCAGTTTCCATGTATTAAGTAGTACCATTCAAAGTGTTTGAAAATCCTCTGTAAAATAATCACATATCTAACATGTTAAGGATTTTTTAAAAGCTATTTTTAAAAAGGAACTAAAGTGAAAACCATCATACAGACCCTGCTGAAATAAAAGTAACAGAGGTGACAATAAAACATACCCAAGCCATACCATGATTTCAAGAAGATACTATTCCCCAAAAATTAGCATGTATAAGACTGTATTCTCAACTATAAATGACACTTGATCAACATTTCTAGCTCTAAAAATCTGACTTTATGAATTCTGTGTTTTTTGTGGTTTTATTACGTGCAAAATACTGTTAAACAGAAGTAGATGCTATAGAAATGAACTCAGTATAGATTCAGAAGTAGAAGACACAGGCCTCTGCTCCCAGGAAGTAATAAGACAAATAATAAAAGAGCTTACTAATGTTCTAAGACAATGCAAGGTACGCAGCTTATATACCAAGTGGGAGGTGTAGAGAACAACAGCAACGATTTTATCAAAATATAAAATAAAAGCGTGCTGGCCTGTTCTACAAAGCTAAATGAGGCTTAATCTCCTAAGCTGTAAAGCACAAATAGGATTTGGACAGGCAGAAAGACTGCCAGAAGCAAGGATCAGTCAATACTGACTAAAGAAGTTTGGCTGAAGTACAAGGCTTGCGTGCATGGCAACGGGGCTATAAAATACGCTGGACCAGGACTTCAACCTGGCCCAGTGGCAATTATAAGACGTTGAAAACTTAAGGGAGGAATGAGAGGTAGAGTTTTAGAAAGCATCATCACCAAGGGATTTGAGGAGTAGATCAAAACCAAAAAAGTTAAATGGTACATCATCAAATAAGGTAGAGAAATACAGCCATTATTTAGGTTTTCAAGTCAAACAAAATCGACTACTGAGGCTAAAGCAACTGATTATCTGTATCAATGAAATTTATCAACTCTCCACTTTATTTTTCATATAAAACAGCTTAAGTATAGTTTAGATGGTTTATTTTATGAAAACCTTCCGCTGTATTTCTAATGTGTCACATAACTATATTTATGTAAAAATCTACTTTAATTTAGAAAAATTAGGACAGGTGTTATTATCGGTCCTAAGCCTTTCTCAAAAGGACATAAATGCTGCTTTACAGTTTCGTTGATTCTGACAGGCCGAAAGGGTGACATCTGAGCACCAGAAGAAATTATGTATTGGCTGGTCAATATAACCAACCCCTCCTAAGACTGAGCAGTTCACTTTGTCATTCCCCGTGGGAAAGTCTAGTTTGTAATGTACCTAGTTTGTTTATATTAGGTAAATATACTGTATAAAAACAAAATTAACATCTTTGACATAATGGCTACTAAACTGAAATAGTAAATGTCATTAAACATTTTCCAAAAATAACCATAAAGTCTAAAAAAGAAAAAAAGAGGGGTTTAAGATGTTCTTCATACTTTCCATTTCTGTTCCATTAACTACATTATACATTTGCTAATTTCTTTATATTTATCAGTGTACCTAATAAATTTCAGTAACATTTTAATTCTTTGTAATTTTTTACCTATTCTCAAAATGAATAAATTTCACTTGAAATTCATAGTTCATTTGACACACTCATTCTGAAATATTCCACACAAGTTCAATTTTTGAAAATCATATAGCTTAAGCATACTTTGGAAGATGTCCATTTAAGGAAGCCCGTAGTACAAGTGGTTCTTTTTTTTTTTTTTTTTTTTCGGTACGCGGGCCTCTCATTGTTGCGGCCTCCCCCTTTGCGGAGCACAGGCTCCGGACGCGCAGGCTCAGCGGCCACGGCTCACGGGCCCAGCCGCTCCGCGGCATGTGGGATGTTCCCGGACCGGGGCACGAACCCATGTCCTCTGCATCGGCGGGCGGACTCTCAACCACTGCACCACGAGGGAAGCCCTCGTTCACCTTTTTTCCCCTCAGAATTATAAGAATTATTTCAGAATATTTCAGAATTGAATATTTTAAAACACACACAATGAAAAGGTGACAGCTAGGAAAACAGACAAGTGAATTTTACATCAGAAAATTTTAGACTTTCTTTCACGAAATTCTCTAGAAATTATTTCCTACTTACGTGTGGAAATTATACTTTAAACAGTAGCAACTATGAAATTAAAACGTACTGTATTTCCATAAATACATATCCTACTTCAAAAGACCCTGGTATATGAGACTCACACATATGTGTGTGTGCTTGTTTACATCCTTTCCACAACAGATTTCTGGCAGTTAAAAAAATGACTGGGGCAGTAGGAGAATCGGCACACTGGGTCTTACTTAACCCCTGCTCTTCCAAATGCCTTCATTTAATTATGACTGTGGTTCTCAGCCACAACAGCTACACTTGGACACATTCTAAGAGAATGTTTCATATGCAAAAAGATAACTCTTCTGGAAAAAAAAAATCCAAACTTGTGTCAGAAAATAATGGATTTAAGGTGAACACATCTGCTTCCTCCACTTGTGTTGCTTATTCTTTGTTTCTAAGAAATAATATTGTAAAGAGGCGAGAAAAAGAAAAAATGAGAATGACAAAGTGGGGGGAATACCCTAAAGGAACAGAGGCTACAATTAGAAGCTCATGATAGAAAGAAAATGCAAGACAATAGTAAAAAAAAAAAAAAAAAAAAAAAAT
>NW_020172626.1:2226109-2258112 GCF_003031525.2 Neophocaena asiaeorientalis asiaeorientalis
AAAAGAAAAAAAAAAAAAAAAAAAAAAAACTGTAGTTTACCAAGAATAGTGTTGGGATCAACATTTAAAAATTCTAAACTAGTGATTTAAAATTAAACAAAAATCTCACATGATCTTTATTAATGTGCAGGGTAATAAAATTAAGTTACCTTAAAAATAAAAGGGAAGAACAATGGAATATATTTGACAATACTAAAAACTGTACACTTAAAAATGGTTAAGATGGTAAATTTTATGTGTTTTTTACCACAATAATAAAAAAATATATAAACTAAAGGTAAGGATTGCATAGACCAATATAGGATTCTCGTACACTAAAAACAGAGGCATCACATTTGCAGCAACACAGATGGACCTAGAGATTACCTTACTAAGTGAAATCAGACAGAGAAAGACAAATATCATATGATATCGCTTGTACGTGGAATCTAAAATATGATAGAAAGGAACTTATTTACAAAACAGAAACAGACTCACGGACATAGAAAACAAACTTATGGTTACCAGGAGGAAAGGAGGGGGAGGGATAAATTAGGAGTTTGGGATCAGCAGATACAAACTACTACATAGAAAACAGATAAACAACAAGGTCCTACTGCATGGCATAGGGAACTATATTCAATATCTTGTAATAATATATAATGAAAAAGAATATATATGTATAACTGAATCACTTTGCTATACACCAGAAACTAACACAACATTGTACATCAACTATACTTCAATTAAAAAAAAAAATTAGAGGCATCAAATGGTTAGGAGTTCTTGTTCAAAATATACAGCCTTGATTTTGTGGAAAAATACAAAAAAGAAATTTCACTTATAAAGATACTAAAAAGGTGGTAAGTGATTTATAGAAATTCCTGATATTCTAATAAAAAGGTATTTTATTATCATGGCTATCAACAGAAACCTTGATTCTATGAGTACTAATCTGTAGAGTTGGGTTTTTTGATGTGTTTTTTTAAACCACATAAACACAAATCTACTATACTTGGGGAAATACATCAGTCCCAAGAGGACATAAGGACTACTGCAGCTTTTAAAATACATTCACTTCATTGGTTTCCTCAAAACCCTGAAAAGGAAATTCCCTATCACTTCGGGCCAACATCAGAGGACGTCATGAGTGAGCTATTCTAAAAACTGTTAAGCTTTAAAAAGTCCATTATTAGATAATAAAATAAAGTAGATTCCTTTAATGTTAAATTATCAAGCAAAACCCATTAGATTAAAAAAATAATAAATTTTCACAAATGTAGATTGTATATGCATGTAATATTTTTTATGGCATTGGGAAGAAAATTGTACTGGGCTAAAAATTATCTCAACTATTCTATGTCATGTAATCCATTAAGCCAAAGAAAAGTGGAAAAATTAGTGAGCTAGATTACTGAGTTAATGGAAGGAAAATAAAACGAGAGGAAGAAAAAAGACAGACATAAGGGTACATTCATTTTGAAACCCTACAGACAAAAAAAAAAAAAAATTCCAAGCAGAATTTTAAACAGCTTTTCTGGAAACCAAATTCTAACACTCTAAAAGAGCTCAAAGGTCATCTGCCCATATAAAAACCACTACTAAAGTTTTCTCAGTTACTGGAAAAGAAGGAAAAGGAACACTATATTTAATACAGAAATTAGAATTTAGTATTTTAATATGTGTTATTAAGTGTTAAGAATTAATTAGGGGCTCTGAAGAACTAAGCAACTGAGGAGCAATTCACAAGTAGAACCAACCCCCCCACCCTCCAAATCCTACTCTTTTTCACAAGTACTACATATGCTCGTTTTAAAGCATTTTATGATTTAGCCTATGCCGCGTCTGTGTCCTGGGAAAGGGGGAGAACAGCAGAATTCACACTCTTCTCATTGGCACTACCTCCATCATTTAAAGAAAGCATCCAAAACCATGGCTGTCCCAAAGCTTGTACTGTATGAACTGTACTAATAGGCACAAATGCGTAAACAAGTGTGAACAGTTTGCTGAGCTTTAACATGTAAACGTGCATTGCTACCAAAATTAACGTATACGTTTTCATCATTCCAGAAAGTTCCTTCATGACCCTGTATAGTCAATTCCTCACCCTGACCCCAGTCAACCTGTTGTCTGATTTCCATCACTATACCTTAGTTTTTCCTTTTCTAAATATATAATGGAAACATACAGTACTCAACTGTCTTCTTTTAATCAGCATTAACCTTTGTGAGATCCACCCATGTGGTGGTTATGTTTATCACTACTTTGTACTTTTTTATTGCTGAATAGTATCCCATTGTATGAATATTACAATTTATTCAACCATTTACCCTGTTGATAGACATTTGTGTTTTTCCCAGTTTGGGGCTGTTATGAATAAAGCCCCTAAGAACACTCACATCTAAATCTTTTTGTGGACATGTGTTTACATTCCTCCTGGGTAAATGGTAATACAGTAAGTACACATTAAATAAACGTCACAAGAAACTTTCTAAGAAACTGCCAATCTGTTTTCCAAAGTGGTAGTGCAGCTGACACTCCCACCAGCAAAGAATGAGAGATCAGATTTGCTTCACACTCTCCCCTGTACGTATTGTCCGGTTGTTTTTAATTGAGCTAGTCTATCTCATTGTGGTTTTAATTTGCATTTCCCTGATGATTTATATTGAGCAGCTTTCCATGTGCTTATTGGCCATTTGCATATCTATTTTTTGTGAAGTATCTGTCTAAATCTTTCGAACATTTTAAAAATTTGGTTTCTTATTGTTAAGTTATAACTGGAGTTCTTCACATATTCTAGACACAAGTCTTCTGTATTATGAATATTTTCTTCCAGTATGTGGCTTGCCTTTTCATTTTCTTAACAGTTTCTTTAGAAGAGCAGATGGCTTTGATTTTGATGAAGTCCAATTTATCAATTTTTTTCTTTTGTAGTTAGTGCTTTTTGTGTTCTAAGAAATACTCGCCTATCCCAAAGTTATGATTTTGTCCTGTTTTCTTCTAAAGCTTTTATAGTTTCAGCTTTTATATTTAGGCCTGTGAGCCATTTCAAATGAAATTTTATGCAGATTATGAGGAAAAGGTCAAGAGGACAAAGTTCATTCTTTCTCATACAAATATTTATTGTTTTAACATCAACTGTTGATCAGAAAGCAACTGACCATATATGTATGGGAATGTTTGCAAGTTCTATTCTGTTCTATTGATCTAAATGTCTGTCATTATGCCAACACCATGCTGTCCTTACAATAAAACCTGGAATCAGGTAGTGTAAGACCTCCTAGGTTGTTCTTCATTTTCAAAATAAATTCTAGCTATCCTAGGTCTTCTCATTTCCACAGCCTGTCAATTTATATATTTTTTTACTCACCGCTGAGTGGGAAAAAAGTAGCTTGGCAAACAATATTAAAAACAGAATCTCATTTTAGTTCAACCAAATCTATAAATAAAGGTACATAAAAGAAACAACGCATATATAAAAACATGTAGGGGCTTCCCTGGTGGCACAGTGGTTGAGAGTCCGCCCGCCGATGCAGGGGACACGGGTTCGTGCCCCGGTCCGGGAAGATCCCACATGTCACAGAGCAGCTGGGCCCGTGAGCCATGGCCGCTGAGCCTGCGCGTCCGGAGCCTGTGCTCCGCAACGGGAGAGGCCACAACAGTGAGAGGCCACGTACCGCAAAAAAAAAAAAAAAAAACATGGAAAAGAATTCTCTCTAAAGGGTGAGTACAAGAGATTTTTTTTCTTTTTAGTGATCTGTACTTTCCAAAATTGGCAATTTTAAGGGAAAAGTTATAGGTAACTAATGGACATAAGCCCATCAATAACTTAAATGGGGGAAAAAAGAACTGATGCTCAGTCATCCTATTTCTTCGCCCTTTATCTCACATATGATCTGTAAATGCAAAAAAAGGTACAAAATGATAAACTACAAACTATAGCTCTCCTTAGGAGAGAGGATTGTTGTGCTAAGAATAAAGGAAAGACTTTTGCTTTTCACTTCATATACTTCTCTAATGTTTGTATTGTTACAATGACCATATTTTATATATCTAAGAAAAATTAAAATATTCATCAATAAAGATAAAATGTATTTATTAGCTGAACTGAAGCACTGATGAAAATATTATCCTAGAGAATGACTACCCAACTCTACGTCATTTAAATTATCAGTTAAAGAAAAGCCTTTTCTTTATGTATAACTGAATCACTTTGCTGTACACCTGAAACTAACACAACATGCTCCACTATAAAATAAAAATTTTAAAAAAAAAGAAGAAGAAGAAAAGAAAAGAAAAGAAAAGCCTTTGCTTGGCTAGGAATTGGCCTCTGGCATCAGGTGAGATAGCTGCTTCGGCAAATCCAAAATGAATTCATCGTATGTCCTTTGGAATCAGAAGCACCAGTAAATACTATTTCAGTAACCCCCCTAGGATAGCTAGAAATTAATGCTGAAGGCAAAAATAATGAGATTTAGAAGATAAAGGGCAGTAATTCGATGTTGGAGATCGTATTGTTAAACATAAACATCATCACAGGTGATTGCGCCAGCGCTATTGGTACTCAGCCCATACTTTGTGATACTGATTCAGACTTAGGGACTGATCAGCAAATCAAGGTGAATCACTAACAGTAGTGATTCTTACACACCCAGGACAGTTCACAAACCTGCTCAAGTGTCAAACTACTTGAAGGTCACAGTACTCTCTGAGGAACTCTGCCCTTACAGAACAGCATTAAATGTCAATCCAGTTGACCCTTGAATGACACGGGGATTATGGGCGCAGATCCTCCACAGTAGAAATTCCACGTATAACTTACAGTCAGCCCTCCCTGCACACCGCTGGGTTCCTCGAGATCCGCGGTTCCGCATCCACAGATTCAACCAACCACAGACTCCGCAGTACTGAAATCCGCATAAAAATGGCCATGTGCAGTTCAAACTCGAGTTGTTCAGGGCAATTGTATATCTAATTCCATCCTATAAACAAACCTTTGACTAATAGAAGATGAAACCATATTACATACATGAAACATAGACTCTCCTGTGTTCATGAAGGAGCACTAGTGAATTAAGCATGAATTCGCCTACTAATACCCATTGGCTCTTTTCACTTTCACTTTATCACCTGCCGAGTATTGAGAGTCACCAAAAGCTTAAGGAAAAATCCTGGGAGAAGAAATTCAAGGTGAGAATGTTCTACACATTCACTTATTTGGGAAGAAAACCAAAACCCTTCCACTCAATTATAGCAATGAAATATCTCAGGCCTCAAGTACGCTGTCTGAACACCATCATTCATTAACATAACAATAGTGAAGAGGGTGTATGAACAGGAACAGGGGAGGAGCAGAATAAGTATTTCCAAACAGAGAATGCAGTGACAGTTTTCCAATACTCATCAGAAGGCACACTACCATTTCCTATTTTAGGAATAAACACCCTCAAAATTTAAATAGGCCATTAGTTGGTCTCCTTCAGGGAGAGTAACTAATATTATCTAACATTTCTAACCTTTCTGAGCAGAACCCACAGTAAAAATATATTTTACACAGTGACTCAGTACATTCACACACACACACACACACGTACACGAGCATGTGTGCACAAGCGCCTACCTTTGTACTCACCTGTACTTTGTGCAAATGCACTCTGAAATTTTTGTATTATAGTCTCTAGTTTTGTTTTTACTCTGGTTATAACCCACTAAAGTGATAACCCACTAATAGGTCATTAACCTACAGTTTGAAAAATCCTAATATGGAAGCAAGAAGGAAGGACATGAATAGATTTAACACCTTTGAATTGTTAGATTATGAAATAAATACAAACGCAACGTTATCTTAAAGTTCTGTGGATGGATGGTACTTTACACTAAACTTCCATAAAAAAAAAGACCAATGAAATTCAATTTTCATAGACACAGGTAAAATCTACTTGCCTTAGCCCAAGGTAGCAGTGCTACAGATAAACACAGCACTTATTTAACACTATTTCCCATCAAAATGTTATTCAGGTATATCTTTCATCTTCAGTTAATGAACTCGAGGCCCAGGCTGGGAAAGAGCTGCCAGAAAAAGTCAATCTCAGAGTCACTGATGATGCAAGAGCTCAGCTGGCCTGCTCTTGACCCCCGAGCATCCCCCAAGCCTCAGCTAACATGGATGGCATGTCACCATCAATCTAAATTTTGAAAAATATATATTGATTTTCCACAAATGATGATAATGGGTTTTTCTGCAATAAATGTGCTTATATAATGTTTTCTTCTATACACCAAGACTGTGATCAACACAAAGAACAAAAAAGTGCTTTATGTATTTTTTTAAGACCTATTAGTTAATCCAGCTCCCTAATGAGTCAAAATCCATACCAAGACATAACAAAAATATTAAGGAAGCACCTCTAATAATTCTTACATTGTGAATAACATGTACTCTTAAAGTCCTGATTACATGAACATTTTTCAAAATATCTTTTTAAAAGAAAACCTTATTTCCCACATATTAGAAATCTCCTACAATTTTAACACATTTCTTTGACATAACTTAATTTAAAAAGGAATAGTCTCATATAGTTAATTTAATTAGGCATAAATAAGTAAAAATTAAATACCTAGTGTGTTACATTTATTAGTAGTATCCACTAAAAAGGATTAAAATCTCTTAACATTTGGGGCTTCCCTGGTGGTACACTGGTTGAGAATCTGCCTGCTAATGCAGGGGACACGGGTTCGAGCCCTGGTCTGGGAGGATCCCACATGCCGTGGAGCAACTAGGCCCATGAGCCACAACTACTGAGCCTGCATGTCTGGAGCCTGTGCTCCGCAACAAGAGAGGCCGCGATAGTGAGGGGCCCGCGCATCGCGATGAAGAGTGGGCCCCGCTTGCCCCAACTAGAGAAAGCCCTCACACAGAAACGAAGACCCAACACAGCAAAAATAAATAAATTAATTAATAAACTCCTACCCCTAACATCTTCAAAAAAAAAAAAAAAATCTCTTAACATTTTGCTTATCTTTGATCTGTTTGGCAATTTGAGCCATCTTTCTAATCGAAGTAGGTTGAACAGCTTTAAAAAAACAAAAACCCTTTACCACATTATTTTCAAATAAAACTATCTTTCATGCTATTGCCTGATGAACTAAAATTTTTAGTCTAAAATTCCAGGCAGTGAATTGCAAAGAATGTTTCCCATTTCCACAGTACTGCAAGTAGAAATATGTAAATTAGTTCATGGGCAGAATCATTAATTTAGATAGATAAAAAGTAAAAACACATTAACGGAACACCAAAAATGTGACAGTTCTTGCACAAAATCTAAGATGAGACAGCTGCTACCACTGGAGCTTATAAATCCAAATTAAATGGGCAAAAGGCAGAGAATTTTAATTCTTCTGTTTTCCAAGGAAATCACAAGTCTGATAGTGCTCCAATCTCTAAACTAACAATTATAAGTCTGACTCTCATTTCGCTGATATTGGCCTAATTATCAGAGCCAAAATCATAGCTGGGGTTTGGGTAGGAAGGAAAAATTCTGACCCAACTGAGAACCACAAGAGATCAAGTGAAATGGACTACCGCTGGTTATCTATTTCCTGGAAGATTTGGGTCAGTAACAACAGCCTTAACAGATACTGCTTACACCCTTTATCAACAGCCTTGAATAAAATAACCACAAACTAATTCTAAATAAGATCTAAATAATTACTTAGCAATGATTAAATATGCAGACCGTCAAACATTCTTAAATATTTTATATATCAATTGTTGAAAATATGACAGGGAAATCTGGCTCTAAGTTGAGAGAAACAGAATCATGTGTAAAAATGAGAAGGGACACCAGCATTTTTGAACACCTACCCAACGCCATTATAATGTAGCAGATCAATGCATGTCTCTGCATAGTTGGCTGAAGTATCAACTGCATGCAAAATGAAATGGGGAGGGGGCTGGAAGAAGTCCATCTTTTCAAGGGAGAGAGTTCAAAGCTTTCAGTAGACTCTCAAAGGGATCTGGTAACACAAAAAATAATTTCACTGATTTCTTACATAATCCTAAGGAGTTTATTATTACTTCAAAAATGAGGAAATGGAGACTCAACTAATTTAAAAAGCTTTCCCAAGGTCAACTTTTATTTTCCCAGTAAAATAAAAGCATATGAGAATGCAAGTTATTCTGGTTCCAAAGTCCCAGCTCTTTACCTCCTATGCTAAAAAATGACAACATAAGATGAAGAAACTGTTATTCAATCAACACTGCAAAGAGCAACCTGATGACGATGACTTATAACAACAACAACAACAATAATAGTGAACATCTATTAACCCTAACTCTGTACTAGGCGCAGTTGTTAGTGCCCCATTTAGTCTTCTCAATAAGAGAAGCAGATGGCAGACACATTACTATGACCCCACATAGCTCCCAGGTGGCAGAGCTGGGTCCTCAGACTCTGCCCTTAACCTCTATGTGAGTGACCTTCGTCTCATGAGGACCCGAGATTGAAGAATAAGGGTAGAAAATGGAAGAAGGCTTTCCTTAATAAATTTCTTTCTAAGTAGTATTTTAGAAGATAATTATTATATGGTAATTCCTCCTTATTTTAGCTAAAATGCAATAGCATGTAAGACTTAGGTAAATCAAAAATAGTTTTAGGGTGCTTCCCTGGTGGCGCAGTGGTTGAGAGTCCACCTGCTGATGCAGGGGACACGGGTTCGTGCTCCGGTCCGGGAAGGTCCCACATGCCGCGGAGCGGCTGGGCCCGTGAGCCATGGCCGCTGAGCCTGCACGTCCGGAGCCTGTGCTCGGCAATGGGAGAGGCCACAGCAGTGGGAGGCCCGCATACCGCAAAAAAAAAAAAAAAAAAGAACGAAAGAAAATAGTTTTAGGAACAATTTTCTGGTTCCTAAGATTTGCATAAACTCAAAGCATTATCCCCATCGCCTATCTAGGAAATCTATCGTCTTTCACTATAATACTTAATTTGATGAGTACAGGAGAAATCCTATGTTTAGAAATGTTTATTCAACAGGTACAGCCTACGACAGGAGAATCAAAGTTCTCAAAATTCCTAAAAAAGACTTGTCAAGTGCTTTCACTCAATCTTTCTAAAGCCCTAGCAGAAGTATCCCTTTTCTACGAATGGGTCTGGACAAAAGCATTATTGCTTGATGGAGTCATCAGACCGCCTATCCTCTATATAGCTGTAGTTCATGTTATCACTGGTATTTTATGTTTCCGCCACAATTTTACTTTATTGGGGACAGTCACTGGGAAAAATGAACCCCAAGGAAAAACGTCTTCTTCATGCCAACTAAAAATGTTTAAAAGTTACGTATTAAAACCAGCAACAAAACAGAGTAATTTGTCTTTATCCTCTACAGAATACTCTGAGCAACTTTTCATTCTATCAATTATCTCCCTGTGACGCTCTAGTTATTAGCTTGCACATCAACTAAAACTTGAATGGTGACCAACTGCTGGTTACAGATTGAAATGCTGTCTTCTCACATTAAATTCCCATCGAAGGATATAAAAGTGTCAGTAATTATGAAGTTTGCATATAACTCACCAAGGTTCAAAAAAAGGCAGTTGGATTAGTTCTGTTTTGAATATGCAAACATGAGTACTCACCATACAGTTTGTGCCTTCTATACATAAGATAGGAAACAAATGTCAAGCAGGTTCTTAACATGAGGGAAAAAAATGAAAAGTATCAGTAATGCCGTGAGTCAAGTGCAGCCTAAACTGAGCCATAACTCATTACATATGTAAAAGCTTTAAAATTATCTTTCGGTCTCAGTTTCTTTAGTAAAGTCACATGAATTACTTACCATTTACCTATACACTTCACGTAACTTACTAAAATGAGATCCTACTAGGTTCCACTAGGAATCAGTTTTAGAACAAGTTTAATTCTCTCTGTCCCTCAAGACAAATTCTAATTCATTCTCTGCTCTCCTCCTCTTCAACTCCTCCCCCAAGTGCCCCCCCAATACACACACACACTTTAAGTTCCAAACGACACAACGCAAATAAGACTTATTTTCACAAGAATTCCACTTTCAAACTAATTTTTTTCATTCACTCAACAAATTCATTACCATCTACAATGTGCCAGGCACTGTGCTGGGCGAAAAAGACAAGGTTCCTGCCATCTAGAGCTTAGACTGCAGCGTGATTATTAATCTAATGTCCACCTTCCCTGGACTTAATTTGGACTACACGTCTGCTATTGGCACTCCTTTAGTAGCAAGGGGTTCACTCTGTGAGCCTGACAGCAATGTTCTATGATTATTCCACCACGAAGCAAAATATTTAGAAAACTGAAGAGCCCAAGATTTTGTTCCTTCAGTCAGCATTGGTTAATTCATATATTAACACATGAAATTCTGTTCTTTATAAAACTGCTTTATAGGATGGAACGATATGATCTGGGATTTGCTTCAAGATGGGGGAGGGGAGAGGTAAAGGTAATAGAGGAGTTGGTTCATAGGAGATCACTATATATTATTATTCTGTCCACTTTTACATAGGTTTAAACTTTTCCACAGTAAATTTTTTAACTGTAAAAGACCTACCAAAAAGAATTAATTTCAGGAAGCTGCACAGAAAGACAGCACATGAACAATGGGGGTATTTCAATGTACTTTATTTAATCCACCATGGGATCCTGAATCATAATCCTAATTATAAATAACAAGTTTCCACTGTTTCAAACTGTTCGTTTGTTAAACTGAAGGTAGTACTGCTAATCTCTCTCACTGAAAGTATCCTAGGAGCCTGTGATAATGGAGAACCCTACAAAGGTACCAAGTTGGTGCTATAGAGACACTAATACTGATCATGGAAAAGTATTTTCATATTTTCTTTTCCCTCAGCCTCATAGATGATGAAATGGGGTTGTTATTGCAACATCACACAATTACCAAATGTAAAATAGTATTGTTTAAGTTATTCAAGCTTATAGAGGTAATAGCAGAAATGAAAAACTGAAGCTGAGTAATGAAGTATGCAGTACAGGGATCAAAGCTAGATGATTTTTAAAACATAACACAGTTTACTTGACATTTCTCAACCTCTGAAGCTCTCGTTTAGAGTCAACAGCTGGTCCAAATATCATACCGTTTAAGATCTCATGGCTATATTTAAATGTGACCATAACCACAACAAATAATATACGTAATGGCATTTTACAGGCTGTAAAGCATTTAATCTATATTTTCTCATTCGGTCTTCACAAAATCCTGTGAATTAGGTGAGTTACATGGGAATGTTTCTGAAAACTAAGAATCTGCCTATGCCTCCAACTATGGGAAGAGGAGCCAGAAGTGGTCCCAAAACATCTATATCCAAATTCGTTTCACTTTCCATTATCCCAAGCTGCTAAAGATGAAGGAGTTTATTATTTCATTAAAGACACAAGACCTAAATACATACCAAAACATTAGAACATGAGATAAGCTATCAGTAGCCAAATGTGTGGTCTGGCTAGTAAGTACTGATGGAAGAGCAGGAAGGGAGAAAATCATCAATGGGCCAAGATACTGGTAAAGGGGTCTTAGAGTCAATGTCACGTAAGCCATAAAGAAGCCCACCTGACCTGAGTAGCTCTATCTGCGTAGAGCACTTTCACAAACAAGAAACTTTCAAGTTTGTAACTGAGTTGAAATAATAAGTTAACTGGCTAGAATAAAGGGCTGTAAAAGCATACGGTGAGGCTTACATTTAAAATACATTTTTTTGCACGGCAAAGGAAACCACTAACAAAATGAAAAGGCAACCTACAGAATGGGAGAAAATATTTACAAATCGTACCTCTGATAAAGGATTAATATCCAAATATATAATGAACTCATAACTCAACAGAAAAACAATCTGACTAAAAACTGGGCAGAGGAACTGAATAGACATTTTTCCAAAGAAAACATACAAATGGCCAAAAGGTACATGAAAAGGTGCTCAACGTCACTAATCATCAGGGAAATGCAAATTAAAACCACAATGAGATGTTACTTCACACCTGTTAGAATGGCTGTCATCAAAAATACAAGAGATAACAAGTGTTGGTATGAACGTGGAGAAAAGAGAACCAACCCTTGTGCACAACTGATGTAGCCACTACGGAAAACAGCATGAAGTTTCCCCAAAGTTAAAGACGGAACTCCCGTATGATCTAGCAATTCCACTTCTGAAGGAAATGAAATCACTATCTCAAAGAGATTATCTGCACCCTCACGTTCATTGCAGCATTATTTACAAAAGCCAAAACGTGCAAACAACCTAAGGGCCGATGGACGGGGTAAATGAATTTTTAAAATGTGAGACAGACTGATAGGTAGGTAGATAGATAGACCCAATGGAATATTATATATTCCATTATCACATATATATATCATATATATATGATATATATATATAATTAAGCCATAAAAAAGAAGGAATTCCTGCCATTTACAACAACATGATGGACCCTGAGGGCATTATGCTAAGTGCAATAAGTCAGACAAAGGCAAATACTGTATGATCTCACTTACATGTAGAATCTAAAAAAAATGAACTCATAGAAATAGAGAACAGACTGGTGGTTCCTGGTGGAGGGGCAGGGAGGGGTGCCGCCACAGGGGGAAATGGGTGAAGGTGGTCAAAAGATACAAACTTCCAGTTATAAGATAAATTCTGGGGATGTTATGTCTAGCATACTGACTATAGTTAACATTACTATAGGGCCAGTGAGCCACAGCCGCTCAGCCTGCGTGTCCGGAGCCTGTGCTCCGCAACGGGAGAGGCCACAACAGTGAGAGGCCCGCGTACCGCAAAAAAAAAACCCAAAAAACAAAAAAGCACATTACTATATAGTTGAAAGTTGCTGAGAATAAATCTTAAAAGTTCTCACCACAAGAAAAAAAAAATTGCAAGTATGTGTGGTGATGGACGTTAACGAGACTAATTGTAGTGATCATTTTGCAGTACAGGCATATATCAAATCACTATGTTGTACACCTTAAATTAATACCACAGTATGTGTCAATTATATCTCAATAAAACTGGAAAAAAATTTTAAATACACATTTTTTTAAAAATTTCAACAAGTAAGGAAAGGAACAAAGAAAGAGGTCTTGGTCCCGATGTGATCAAAGTCAAGGAAGACCAGGGAACACAAATATTCCATGTTGGGAAGGTTCGAGTATTTGTCGCTCCAAGCCCACCAACAATATCTAGAACACACGTGCAGCTCCTTAGATATTGTTGCTCATGAATTTGAGAATACGAAACAGGGAAGGAAGTTAACACATATCTATTCTGAATGAAAATTACAGTGTATCTGTAAAAGGGAGTCTGAGCCAAGTCAAAGCATGGACGAGTTTCTTTCTCAACACACCAAGTTAGCAAATTGGTGCGCACCAACTGCACCAATTTAGTCAATTACTAAATGATATCACATGCTCCAGAAGGGTTAATACAACTGATTCAAAAAAGCAGTGTGTCCCCCAGAGACTCATTTTCTCACCTTGATTCCCTGTAGAATCAGCTGTGTTAATAATAATGCTTTGCAATTTTATATCACTTTTCCTGCTAAAAGCTCAAGTATGAGTTGATATGGCACATCACAAACTACACAGATGGTACTCCACAGTTTCCACAGCTCTGACTGAATAGCTCATTTGACTTACTAATAAATGTTCCTATTTCAAGATTAAAAACAAATATGAAAACTTAAGGAAAATGGGAGAAGGAGAGTAAATTTTCATATCCAGTTCAGTGGCATCAGCGGAAAAGGGAAACGCTGAACAGAGTACCCAGAGCATCAGATGACAGTGCACACAGGTGTCTGCTTCCAGAAAAGTCCTGCCAAGCCACCAAGCTACTGGGAAATGAAGCGAGGACTAGGCAGTAAAGAGGTTGTGCTATTTCCTATGTGAGTGTGCAACAATCACACCTAAAAGGAAAAATCCTCTCCAAGGAGGAGATAGACCTGCCATTATCTTGTCCTTCTGTTTTAGTCCGTTAACCGGTAACTACTCACTGAACGTAGACACGTGGTCAGAAGCTTGACAAGAAGTGAAATGACATATCAGCCTAAAGCATAACAGGGTTACTGAGACTTATAAAGCATATTTAATTAGACTCCTTCAAACCACACATTTGTAAATGGCTATACTCTACATGGAGAGGTAGACTACAGTCATCCTAGAACTTTCCTTTATGCTGTTCACAAATGCTCTGCTCATACTCTACTAATAAGAGAAGGCGTTTATTCCTTTGAACTTCATGAACAGAGCTTCTAAATGTTCTTCCCTGGCAGCTATATCTAACTACTTCATCTCTCCCTGTGGATCTGGAAATTCCCCACGAGGGAATTTAGCTATATAAAGTTTTACATCATCTCTGGGTAAATCACTGTTCTCCACTGGGGTAGTAAATGTTGGCAAACACAACTAAATACAGGCGTCCTCCATTATCATTTACAACACGTCAACTGATCCATGGAACAGACCAGATCTTGAAAAATTCTGAGGCAGCTTATCCCTATGAAAAACAAAACTATTACCAATGGTCAGATTTAATGAAACTGTAAAATGGAGACCACCGAGGTAGAGAGAGGCTACAGAGACTTGCTTTCCTTGGTGACTGAAGTGGGTTTGCAGCATCTACTTACAGAATTATATTCAAGCTCCAAGAAAAACAAACACCTGATTTTAGTGAATTATGTCCAACCATTCTTAGCAAGAGCTTCTTTTTTTTCTGATAAAACTACTGTATTTGAAGCCACAGGATGAACTGGTCAAAAGTGACATTCAAGTCTTACGTAGTAATTTTCTCAAAAGAAAAGGGGTTTTAAATTGTAATCAAAACCAGTCAAGTGATTCCAATATTGAGCTCCCATTAGATATTCCTGAGAAATCTAAGTTATCCCTTTGCAGAGAATACCATTGTCCACTTACTTCTAAGACCAGCACTTAGATATGTCAAGCAAACATTCAATCTCCCATGTCAGTGAAATGTGAATTTTATGTATTTTATATTTCTGATATTTTCGATATGATAATTTAAATGTTCTACCACCTCTGAGTAGTTTTAGAAATACTGCCCCAAATTTCTCCAAAACATAAGGAGCTTTAACTCTCTTGATTTAAATCACCCTCCTCTCAATCTCCTGCATAAAATAGCACTACCAGCTTGGAACTACATGGATTTAACAAGGACAAGAAAGTTGGCAGACCAACATTCAACTAGTCTTTGTTCTCTCTCCCCACCCCCGCCTGTTGAGAACCACTGAATTAGAACTACTAGGGGCTAAAATGCTTTGTGATCATATCAATAATAATAATCATTCCGTAATCAGAGTAGTAGCCCATTTACTCTAAACAGTTGATAATTACAAGACAGTTTATAACGTACCCTTACAGACTCTATAATACAGAGTGCTGTGTGACCCTTTGCATTTCTGGAACATGCATTAATTAATAAAGAAAGATGGTTAAAAAAACTTGACCACAAATAATCTTGAATACCTAGGTGGTTCTAGTCTTCAGGATTAACTTCCTAAATAGTTCCTTGAATCATCCTCAATTTGCATTTAAAATAATCTACTCTGAACCACAATCCCAAATAACTAATCAAGATCTATCAAACACCGATCACAGTCAAATACCGATCACTGAAGGAGACTCAGAGTAATCATAACAACAGCAGTGGACATTTAAGGAAACTGGGGCACAAGGTCGCGCTTGTTCACGTGATGAGGGTAGACCACAATCCAGGCAGTGTGGCTCTTAAGTGCTGGTCCCAACTGACCTCACAGAATGAAATAAATAAGTAAACCTCCTGCATTCAAGGAGCTCCTGAGTTTGCCGGCACGTAATATTAACAACCTCCAACAGAACATTCCACACATTTTTAGTGGATTCTCTAAGAAAGATTTTACAACCTTTCTTTCAAGACCATGGAAGATTTTATTTTATCCTTAAAACTGAAATGCCTTTTTCAAAAGACAAGTCTGTGGCTGGTGCTACATAAAATGTCATTAGTTACTTCAGCATGTGGTTTTCTTATCTTTCTGCTACTGAGAAACGTCTTAATGTGTAAGAGTGCGCTCAAATAGTACACACAGACTGACAAGGGATAGTCTTGTCTGGCCATCTCCACACTGACTGTCACTAACACCCTACTTCTTCTCAGGTTACTGAGACTCCTACTGGGAAGGAGGGTTCCCCACCTGTCTCAGGACCTAGAACTGGACCTTCAAGTCTGGCTCCCCACCGTATCTATCAGGGTCATCTGAAGAGTCTCTTTAAAAAAGCAGACACCCACCCACCCATACTTTTGAACATCACAATGAGACCTTGGAATTTCCATTTTGATAAGCGAGGTAGACTGTGCACTCTGAAATTTGGACTAGAGACTTAGACTAAAAACTCTGTCATCAGTGCTTCCAGCATACGAAAGGCAACACCTTTTAACAAAAAGCTGCCTTAATCTATAAAATGATCTGCTGAAGCAGCACCATTCTGGTGCTTTCAGAGAGAACTGTGTTAATTATTACCCATATCATGAGCAGCTTTCAGGGCTAACTCCCTAGAAATGTTTCTGGTAAAACAAACAGTCCAAAAATATATGTCATTATCATTTAATCAAGAGTTCTACACAGTAAATACATGAATAGCAAAGAAAATAACAGAAAGAGGCCAAATTTTTTTTCTCTATTTGGTAAAAAAATAATTCTAGGATTTAAAGAAAAATTTCAGAAAGATTAATTAATGCCCTGCAATCCTCCTTAGTGATAAACAGAGAATCCTTTACCAGAAGATTTCTTTAAAACCACCTAATTCATTTTGGCTTCATTAATAATTAAACCTTCTATTTGATCCTCACCACTCTTTGAGGCAAACAAGTATAATCCCCATTCAACAAAAACGGAAATTGGCACTCACACACATTAAATCACTTGCTCAAGGTGACAGGTCCAGCCACAGGCAGTATGTACTTAATCATTATTAAACTTATTTTTAAATCATACAAGATTTCCTCTGCTTTTAAAAATTTCCATAAATTTTTATCAGAAAGTTCTTCTAAACATCTAACTAAAATCCCATCAGATATAGTTTAGGAACCATACCTTTTGTGGATCTAAAGAACTGTTGCTCATCATATCTCATATTGAATCACTTCATGTATCTCGGAAACAATAAATCCTCCTTCCCCTCTTCTTTTAAAGGAAAGGACAGCAACACTTCAACTTAGCCTGTGACAGACGATGGTTGCCAAAGATGACCACATTTCTCATCTCACATGCTCTTCTTCTAATTCAACTTTTAACATACCTCCCGGGCTTCCCTGGTGGCACAGTGGTTGAGAATCCTCCTGCCAATGCAGGGAACACGGGTTCGGGCCCCGGTCCAGGAAGATCCCACATGCCGTAGAACAACTAAGCCCGTGAGCCACAACTACTGAGCCTGCACTCTAGAGCCCACGAGCCACATCTACTGAAGCCTGCGTGCCTAGAGCCCGTGCTCCGCAACGAAAGAAGCCACCGCAGTGAGAAGCCCGCACACCACAACAAAGAGTAGCTCCAGCTCACCACAACTAGAGAAAGCCTGCACGCAGCAACGAAGATCCAACACAGTCAAAAATAAATTAAAAAAAAAAAAAAAAAATCCTCCCAAGGAGAGCTGGGATCTGGGGAGGCTTGTGACTAAAGCCTAAGTGACTCTACGTGAATTCTGAGGTTAAGTCATCAGAGGAGATACAGCTTCCTTGGAACTCGCTCTCTGAACCCCAGCCGCCATGCTGTTAGGAAGCCCAAGCAGATGCAAAGAGGCCATAAGTAGGTGTTCTAGCCTATAACTTAGCTGAGGTCCCAGCTAACAGCCTACATCAAACACCAGGCATGTAAGCGAGCAAGCCTTCAACTGATTCCAGTGCTGACTGAGCCATCGACTCAGTCCTGGATCTGAGTCTTCCAAGCTGAGACACAGGACACCACGCAGTAGATAAACTCTGTCCATCATGCCTTTTCCCAACTTGATCACAACATTTGTGAGCAGAATGCCACCAAGTTTCGGCTGGTATATTATGCAGCAACAGTAAACAAAACTCTCTAATTCAGAACACAAGCAAGAAATGAAAATGAGACAAAGAATAAGAAAGTTTTTCTCTGAAGGCTCAAAATAAATATCCCCAGTTCTGTGCTCTGAAGATTACTCACTTTACTGATAAGAGTCTGTCAGATTCTCACACAGATCTTACTAAAAGTGCATGTAAAATAAGAGGAATTAGAAACATACTATATAATATTTTCGATCTTCAACCTAAGCACGTCTCTCTTTAGAATGCCTTTTCTCCTCTCTGATGAAATCTCCATGAGCCCTTGAGGCTCAAATCAAACAGTACAGCAGCTTTCCTCATCTCACAAAATGAACTGTTTGCTTCTATAAAATGTCTGTCCAGCCCTTCTAATACAATTTTCTATTCTAAAGCATATATTGTACTGTAATTACTTGTCCACATGTCTCTTTCCTTCCCTAAACTGTGAGACCTTAGAGCATAGGGCCTATTTCTTTTTTAACCTTTGTGTTCCCAACTCCAAACCCACGGCAGGTAAAGTGCAGAAAATCAGTAAGGAGAAAATGGACTGTTATTTAAATTAAAAAAAAAATTTTAAACATACACACAGATACACGAAAAGTAACATCCAGTGAACAGACAGAAAAAGGCAAGTCTAGTAGTTAAGCTAGAGCTTGGTAGTGAGGGGTCTATGGTTTACAGTGACTTAGTGGCGAGACAAACAGATCATTATCTTAAATGATCTCATGGACACTGAGTGAATTTTAGCCCAAGTCAGTTTAGTAAATAAGGAAATACTATGCATTTCTAAAGTATCTTCTCCTAAATGGCTAATGTTAAATTTTGAGGTGCTCAAAGGAATAAAAACCAGAACCAGAAAAATTAGATACACGAGACCTCATGTGCTGAATGTTTTGTACAGCCACTCTTTTACAGTAATACGACTTTCCTTATATTATTTTTGCCCACTCCCACCCCTTACCCTGGCCACCTGTCCTTAATGTCCCTGTTTGGTTACATTTCAGAACTCCGAAGTACTTTCCTCCCAGATGACCCAAACTGCTACCGTATCTGTTTGGGACATAGCACAGAGCCACTGAGAAACCACCACAGTACTGTCTGTCCAACCCTCTCCGACAGGCCAATGTTTTTTTTCCTTTTGTTTGTAATTTAGTTTGGTTTATTTTAATAAGCTCTTCAAGCAGCTTCTGCAAGCTTGAGCAAAGACATTCATGAATTTATTTCTTTTAAACCACACTAATGTATTATTTACCTTTTTTACTAATTGAAGTACAGTTGATTTACGTTTCCACCATCAACACTGGTTTAAAAAAAAAGCAGTACAATACTCATAAAATGACAAGAACAAGGAGGATATCCCTTAGTACATCTGTAAGACATTTCGAAAAGTTTTGCAAAAAATCAGAAAACGGGATTTCTGAGTCATTTAAATTCTAGTCCCCTCAAAACTGCCCTGATTTGTTAATTAAAAAGGCCTATGTACAGTCCCACTTTTCTTCCCATTGTTGACATCTCTCATGTGTCTCCCTAAGCTGCCACACTCCAAAAAACCCCTGGAAACTATTGTCTCTATAATGTTACTCCAAAGAAGTATTTGATATAAAAGCTTTCTAGTTAGCCAAGGGTGCTATGAAATGAATGTCTCAATCTCAACCCCCCTCCTGTTCCTAAAACAGAAATCTACTACTTCCTAGGAGGAAAAAAGTCCTCAAACTCTCTGACTGTAAGCATTCTCATAGGCGGGCATTACCTCTGTGCTTGCACCTCTCACGGCGTTACTTTTATGAATCTCCTTGTGATGCGTTTGTAGAAAGTATGTCTAGGCCCCAACCTACAGAGACTTCAGAAGGGGCAATGCCGAGTAAACAGCCTAAGATGCTACTATCTCAAGCAGTAAGTTCTCAACAGTTATGCTCTTCTTTAGCCCCAATCAAATCCATTAACATATTTAACAATTTAATTTCTTAGCACTTCTGGAGAAACTGAAGTCTAAAAACTGAAAAGGCTGGTTGCACAGCAATGTGAATGCACTTAACATTACTGAACTGTGTACTTAACAATGGGTAAGATGGTAAATTTTATATGAATTTTATCACAATTAAAATTTTTAATTAAAAAAAATAAACACTTTTTAAAAAGCCAACATCTAAAGAGCCACAAAACTAACCAACAAAAACTAGGGGAATTAACTGAGTATTAACAGAGACTACAGAACCAAATGCAGTGGAGGAGCTTGATTAGATCCTGGTTTGAAACCCACAGCTGTTAACAGTTTGGAGGTAACAGGGAAAATTGAAAGAAGACAGTTGATACTTGATGATATGTTTTCTTAGGTTTAAAACAAAGTTTTATTAGGTTTAATAGTTGTATTGTATGCTATCACCTAAGTAATGCCTTTATTTTACAGCGACGTGCTTTATGAATAAAGGGTCATCTGTAACTTACTTCCAAATAGTTCACGCCACACACACACATACATACACACACACACACACACAGCGGGGAAAGAGGGAGAAAGAAAAAGCACACACAACACTGAAAGAGCTGTTATTTAACCACTTGTTCTACCACATTATGGAAGTATCACAGGAGCTAAGAAAAAGAGAGACATATGACACTGCCCATCCCAAAGCCCCACCCTGCTTTTCCACTGGGGTTGTATACCGTTTCTACTACTTAATATATAATTGGTTGATGAAAGAATCTGAACAGATGACAGACAGATCACGTTCTGACTTATTCTGCAAATAAAATGACCCCACAAAGTAAAAAAATTACTGTTTAAATAGAGATTTGGGAAGAAAGTTGAGAATACTTTTCCAGGTCTTGAAACAAGTATATATTAATGTGTGGCCTGTAGGGGCTTCGTTCTTTTGATAGTTGTAGAATTTCATTACTTATCTATTGAGACATCAACCGTTCAAGTGATGCTTTCATTCTCTTTTTGATCACTTCTTCAATGGAAGTATTTAAGTGCCGACCCTACACTTTGCATTTGGTTTTGTTTTATCACCTTTCCAGAACTACTGAATTTCCCCAAGGTTTTCTTTACCTTTTTTCTCCTCTTTCCACTATAAACTGAGATTATTATTAATCCCTCTTCCCATTACAGTGTCAAAATATTCTGCAGGGGAAAAGTTAATAAGTCTGGGTGCAGAAAATGTTCAGTTTTACTGAGGCAACAACACCAAAAATGTAAGTCTTTATTGTTTCTGATTCAAAGGTAAGTGGACTTCCTTCTTGTTCTACAGAAAATTTTTTTGTAAAATCTGTAATCAATGTAACAAGCAACTGACTAATAACCTCTGGATATTGTTGGATTCCATCTCTCTTTTTGTTTTGATTGTACACTTTGCTGTTAACTGAGATCAGTAATATAAACCCCCAGCAAGTTGAGCTTTATATCAAAGAACTGCTTCTTAAATTTTAGACTAACTCATTAGTTTTCTCTAGGCAAATCAAAGAGCACGAGCTTGCGTGGTCAACACATGTTCACAGCAGGCCAGGAAGAACAGACTGACAGGTACAAAGGCTCATGCAAAGAGTAGAAATGGGGGAAACGGCTTTGTGGCAGACCCATCTAGTAAGCGTCTGGGAATGTCATTCTGTAGTGAGTGGGGGGACTTATATTATTATAAAAGGGATATTTTGGAAAGATCAGTCTATTGACTTACAGTACAGAAGGAGAATTTAAGTCAGCCCAAACTACAGTTTAAAAAGGAAAGACTTTAAGCTGCTCTGTATACTATTTGGGAGGAGAGGGAAAATGAACGAAAAAATACATATATGTGGCCTTCCCTGGTGGCACAGTGGTTAAGAATCCACCTGCCAATGCAGGGGACACAGGTTCGAGCCCTGGTCCAGGAAGATCCCACACGCCACGGAGCAACTAACCCCATGCGCCACAACTACTGAGCCCACGTGCCACAGCTACTGAAGCCCAAGTGCCTACAGCCCGTGCTCCGCAACAAGAGAAGGCACCACAGTGCGAAGCCCGCGCACCTCAATGAAGACCCAATGCAGCCAAAGATAATAAAACAAATTTATTTTTAAAAATACGTATGTGTATACATATACACACACACAGACATATAGACTCCATCCTTACTATTTCCCCCAATTTTAGCAAACCCATAAGAAAACAGGTACCATTCCCTGTTGTACCTGTATCATTCAGACAATAAGCCAGTGCATATAATCATTTTAAGCATATTTATAGAACACAACAGAAATTTTAATGCCAGATTTGTCAGAGCATTTTATTTGATGGTTTTTCTCCTTGATGTTAAACTCCAAACAATGTGTAGCAAAACTTGTAATGTGTTTTACCAACATGTTATGGCCCTCCGTTTATTCATTTAAACCTTCCCCAAAAAGTCTGTGTAAGTTGCCTATTCCACTTAAAGTAACAAGTACTGTAAGTTGACTACTTGGTTTGATCAAGCTGATAAACTAATAGTCCATCCTTAAAAATCTTTCAAGCTGCAAGGGCATGTATTTGCTACTCTGGATTTACTCTATATATACCTTCATTAATTTACAGATTTCAAGCAAGGCTACTCTTCTGCATTGATATTTTCCATCTGCGTGGTCCTAACCTCTTTAGCCTGGACTCAATGCAGCAACTCCTCTATGGGCCGCCCCCAGTTTCTTTCTGAACGCCTTTCCTTTTCTTTTTCCTCATTATACACTCAATCCCTTTCTCCAAGAGAGTAAACATCTATGAACCGTTGAGGCAAGCCCAGAAAACCTGGGATGAGGCTGCTAGAGACACCTGAACCTCACTGGGAAATTTCTTGAGTAGGGAATGAAGAGGGCCTCCATAACGAGGAAACCCCTCTCTATCCCTTGGTGCAAAGGCACTGGCTTCCCTCACTCATCTGAGGGCCAGGCCAGGTGAAGGCAAGCAGCTCAGCCTCTGAAAATCACAAGCCCCAGAAGGCCTTCCCTTGTCCTACCTGGTCTTTACCTGCCATTGGGTGGAGTAGTCCCCTCACTTCTCACCTGAAAAGGGGAAGAGAATCCCCCAGATGCTCAGTCTGGTAATACAGAGCACTGGGGTGGAAGGGCTGCGGGGCTCCGTGGTGCCTGAAGGGAGCGGGCCATCAGCACCACCAACCTGGTCCAGAATTAAGGATGCAGTTCATCAGGAGACTCTACACGTGGGAGCCGGCCAGCTCCTGGTGCGAGATCAGGATGCAGACAACTACTGTGAAGGAGAGCTTCTGGGGCCTCAGTGTCCTGGGACCAGCTCCACCTACCACAGGCTCTCCCTTCTCTCCCCACCACAGGGTCTGGGCCTGCCTCCAGTGAGCACGAGAAGAGGCAGGGAGCAGCTGAGGCCCTCTCCTCCAGGGGTCCCAGCTGGCCCCACGGCCTGCACTGCACACAGGGCCAGGCCATATGCGCCCAGTGCAGCTCCATCCTGCCCCAGCCTTCACTCACCTCGAGCCAGCAAACCTGGGCTTCCCTCGGTCTGCTGACTCTCTTTTCTCCTGAATGCTTTTTCTCAAAGTGAGATATTTACTATCACGATGAGGTCATCAATGATTACGAGAATGCTGTTGTTACGATGTGAGTGCCCTTTACCCAGAGAAGGCAAATGCTCCAGTTTTGTTTTCTAATGTCCTTCAATGTCCAGGCATTCTGTTGACTTTTGTCGCTGTCAGTTGTCACTGTCAATATGTTCAGGACACAGTGAATATCATGTCATTTTCTTGTGTTATACTTAACAGCTTAAAGCCTTTAATTTATTAAAATTCTTAACTGTACACACCTCTTGTTTAAAATACAAGGTAGTACAGCATAAATAGATCTTTATATAACTTCCAGTCCCGTCACTAGATTTTACTTATACTTACTATCTGTTTATTTAGAAAAGACTCTGGTGGTGCTAGAATACAATAAAATGACATTCCTTAATGGAATAAATATTTCTATACCACACTTTTACAGAAAAATCTTAAGGAATCAAGATATTCATACATCTTACTTAAAATAGCAATAAGAACACTACACAAGTCTCAAAACAGAAATACAGAAATTGAAAACACAATACACTACCAGAAACTCCAAAGAGGTGGGCATTCCTAAGACTTTAGGAATTGGTTAAAATTTTCACCCATCTTAAATCACCTTAATATTTCCAACTTATAACCATTTTGACCACTTAAATCTAATGAACACTTTCAAGACATCTAACATGATAGAGTCTGTAACAATATCCTTAAACAGGGAAGAAAGAGAATACAGCAAAGCTAGGGAACGTAATCCTCAATACTATTAGACAACAGAGGCTCAGTACCCCCGGTCGGCTGGACCACAACCTTGTGCAGCAACTAACTTTGAACAACAAATCAGCCAGTTACTGGGCCAGCCTGTTACGTGATCTGTCCTCAACCTAACGGCTTCCTTAACAAACAGCCAGCTTCTTCGCCAAGTGCTGTGAGCAGAGCAAATCTGTTAGATAAAGAGGGAAACTGCAGATCATGATCAGACTCGAAATACTTAACGAAAAACTAATGATAGTAACACACTCCCCCATACTCTTGATTGTGTTCCTTCCCTGCCACCCATCTTCCATCTTCAACTTTGGGGGGTGGGAAACAACCCAGCAACAACAACCAAGAAAGCCAGGGAAGAAGGATAAATGGAGGCAGAGAAAAGTCTACAAAGATTTATACCCAACTGAGGCAGTCCAAAGTTGTGCTATTATTTATCACTCCATCCTCACTTCAAAGGCCCGGTCTCCGAGCACAGCACACCAGACCCGATGTCCACAACAGGCCGCAGGCACAAGGTGGCAGGTACAGGACACAGAATTGCCTCCAGGACCCGCAGGCCCCCATTGCCCAGCTCCCTTACTACCACAACCAGCTTCTGTAATGTCAAGAAATGCTGTTATGTTAAATTGGTAGACATTCATACACTTCTGACATTGAGATTTTTTTTTAGTCAGGAACTTCCATATTCCTTATTTAGGAATCAAAAATACCTGTGAAAGAATTCGCCACCTATGTTCCAACAATAACCAGAGGTGATTACCTAACAAACATATTTATGAAAAAAAATCTATTTTTAAATATATGTATACAAGCACATTAAAAATGTATGTTTAAAAATATGTTTTCCAAGTAACTAAATTTTCCATTTAGTTTGACTCTAGAAATGACTCAAGTAAAGCTATAGGTTCCTCTAAAATATGCAATTCAATGTTCAATTTACATTTTGACAATAACCGAAAAGCTTTTCATTATTAAGCATATTAACAAGAGAATTAGAAATGTTAAGCTAAATTAATATTAAATATTCCTACAAATGCTACTGTACCACCGAAGGTAAGGAAAGTCACTTCATCTTTGATTCCTGAGCTGATTTTATAAGTGGGAGCAATCTGCGGGAAAAGACCATCCTCATTTAGATGGGTGCTTCCAGGGACAGAAATCAGGCAGCAACAACAGGAACTCCCAGAACCCCCTCACACCCCACAAGCCTTGGAAGATGTGGGGTCACATTTCCTGTGGACCCACTAAATGAATAATAGAAAATACCATGCCTTATATTTTCATCTCTGACAACAGGGCTTCAGACCCGGCAGCTGGAACACTAAAAGCAGTGCATTGCTGATCCCCACACGTGCACAGGTGAAAGAGTTCCCTGAAAGCTCTCCCCGCTCCCTGCAAACAATTGAGCAGACAGAAGAATTCCACAAATAGCAGAGCAGAAGTCAGATGACTGAATATATTACCAGCCTCCTTTGGGGACTACAATATCTCAACACCGAGTCACCCATGCTACACGGGTTGCAAAAAACCCTGCAAAACATACATCACACAATTACCACCTAACGGTTAAACGTGCTAGAATTAAATATACATTAAAGGAACAAGAAGCCGAATATCTATACCAGTGCTTCATTGGTCCTAAACCTCTATCTAGAGGGCTGTCTCCATCTCTTTTCTACCTCTCACCCACAACGGAGTTTTCTCAAGCTTATTTTCTGAGCTTCTGATTGTGAGAAACAATAGGCAACTTGAATGTGCTTTTTCAAAATACACTCCTACCCCTTTTTCCTTTCCCTTTCCCTAGTGGAGAATGATGGATCTGTGTTATCTCCACAAAGCACTGGATGGGACACATCCACAGGAGGCTGCGAGGAAGTGCGGCCGACCGACCATCTAACAAGAACACAAGTTAAAAAGGCAGGGCTAAGGGGCAACGTTGGCCTGGGTGCAAATTACTCTCCAGCACTCGGGCTGTGTGACCTTTGGCAAGTTATGTGACAGCTCTGCGTCCGCACTTCCTGAACTGTGAAAGAGGAATGACAACAAGAGCGCCTCCCTCACTGTCTTACAGTGAGAACCAGACAGGAGTGTATAGCACGGGCACCTTATTAGCAGGGCCCCAGGTTTTGAGTGGGCACTCAGTAAAGGTTACCTGTTTCGACTTCATCCATTACCATTCTTACTTTTTGAAAATTAAAAGACAAGAAAGAATCCTGCAATTTAGGAACTGTTAAATTCTGGGCCGATGACTAAAAAATCTGGAGACTGCTTATAGATCTTAAGATAAGTATCGACTGTCCAGGTACAGGCTTGCCCTGAGGCAAGGGTTTGGGAGACACAGGCTGAGGCAAGGGTTTGGGAGACACAGGCGTACAGAATTTGCAGGACTGGATCTATTCAAACCTATTCATCCTTTTTACAAACCAAACAACCAGACTGAGAGCCTTCTAACGACCTGCAAATATATGTTTTATCAGATTCCAACCAGGAAGACGTTCTCAGACTCACCATTCCCTCTGATATTTATGATTTGTTTCCCCACCCATTGGTCAAGGTTAATTTTTTCCCTGAAGTTTTGCTCAGAGGCACAACTTAATCCCCTTTGGTCTTCATCTCCTCCTGGAAAATGAAGGTAACCTCTACTTCACAGGATTGTGGCAAGAATGAAGGAATGGAGCATGCCTCAAAAAGCCCCTAACAGGTTGTTGGCACTCAGTGACAGCTGCTCTTATCATTTCAGTTGTTCTATTGCTGCTCTCCCAATACAGACATTTTAGTCAAGAGCCAGAATGAGTTACATCTAGAAAAACTGACAACCACAGCAGAATACCTGTGAAAGGCTGTGCAAGGGAGTTTTCCATCCTTTAGAAACCTACAGTGGTAAGGCCCAGGGTATGTTAGCCTTAAAAGCAGCAACAAGGCACAGACAATCCATAGAAATCAGAGGTCACTGACTGCCCTGTCACCTTCACCCAACTATAGGTTGCCACCTGGACCACACATAACATGATTTCAGGGGAAATAAAAACAAAACTAATGATAAATATTCATACCTTCATTAAACGAAATCTATTTAATCATAAGCTAATCAGTCAAGGGAACATTTAACAACCTTTTTGTTATAAACATTACAATCCTATTTTCAGGGGGGAAAAAAACCCAAACCCAAATCAAAGCAGAATTATCTAGCTTATATAATTAAAATTAACACATTAAAAGAAAAGATCTTTAGTATAAAAAGCAAATTGAAAATTAAGGTGAACACATCCCTTTCCACCCTTCCCCCACCAAAAAAAAATCATCACCCACTCACTGTGTGTTCCCCCTTTAATCACAGGTTTGCAATGGATGGTTTATACTATAAAAGTAAACTGCCAAAGCTGAGACACTCAAAACTCAACAAATAACTGAACAAACAAATGAAACAATCGTTAAATGAGGCAAGGATGCAAAAACAGGATCTAAAAAGCCCAAAATGAGAGTTAACCTGGCCATGGGGAACTCCATCAGGAACTCTTAACAGTTCACAATTGGCTGCCTAAAACAACATAAATTCTGACAGAATTAACATGCTAACTTCAATTCTCCATGCACCTACCAATTGACACCCAAAGTAAAAACTGTTTTTTCTTTCAGAACCTTTAAGTATTAATAACTATTTAATTACTGCTAATAATGTCTACCTATAAGTAGCTCTCCTCTCTTACTTTCTTAAAATTAAGATTCTATGTCCAAAAGCCTCAAAAGCAGGTAAGTCAAACACTGCCATAGGTTCCCTGCTTATTTAATTCTTCTCTAGAAATTTCCAACTAGAGAAACAACTGAAAAGTGTCCTAGAGTCAATGTTTCCACAATTGCATTATATCATCAGAGCCACTGGAAGCCAGAAATGTGGTCACTGATGAACATTTCATAGGATAAACACATAAAATCTTTACCCTAACAGCCAAGAGTATTATGATTTAACTGCAGACCATGTAGTCGTTTAATTTCAGATACCTTCATAGCACAACCTTTAAGATTTCCACTTTTTCATTATCACCCTCGCCTCAGCTTTGTAACAGCTAGGAAAACTACATACGCTTCTAAAATATCCACAAAAGTCACATTCTCACCTCTGTTTCAGAATTAGTATCTAGAATCCATAAAGTATGTGTTTTCTTTATACTGTCTGAATTGAGGGCCTGTGACACTAAAACCGTATTGTACGGCTTTTCCAGCCATTACTTTCAACAGACTTTAAAGAGTAATATGACATAATATTCTTTCTACAGTTAACAATTCATAAACCCTTCTACAAGCCTGTAAAAAACAAAAAAGGAAATAAACACAAATGCCAAAATTTTTTTTGTTTAGAAAACAAGGCATAGAGGTAAAATTAGCCTGTAATATGAAAGTGTATAAAAAAACTGAGTAAGGGGGGGTTTGTTCTGTTTCCCTTAGTTTTCGTTATCAGTATGTAAACATAGTCTGATTATTTCATAGGGGGAAAGATCCTGATTCGCTGCTCATTTTATGATTTACTGCAATAAAAGACCAACACCTTAAAGCAACTGACTTATTTTCTCCCTCCTATTCTCTTAATTTAAAATTGATAGAGCATGTAATAACATAAATTACCAAACAAAACTATAAACACAAAACATTGAAAAGCTAACAATTTCTTAAATAGCAGTTCTGCTATAAAAATAGTGAAGCATTAATTATGCATTTAAATAATTTCAATCATGACATAATAATGGTCAAAATATCAAATAAGGACACTGTGCATTTCAGAAAACTAATCTTCTAGAAAAATTGTTTAAAGAGCCCCCCTTTGTTTTGGTACCCAACATCCTAATGACTGCTTAAAAGCATCCCTTTTAAACTCAATTCAATACAAACAATTTTTCCTAAGAAATCCAAGCTGTCAACTTATGGGTCACATTTCAACCTGATGTGATTTGAAACAGCTAAGGTACTGAATTCTTAAATATAGGGTGTGTAACGAAAGCACTGTTCATAGGTCCTTGCTTCTGAGGCTTGCAAAGCTTTAATAAGATACAACTAAAAATAAAGCCAACCAAGGAGCACTGCCCCTTTATGCGCTCACACAGCAGCCCAAGTTCCCCTCTGATCTTTACATTTTAGGTTTCTAGTAAAATGCGCCTCTAACACTGAGCAAAGGTCATGTAAATTATATTTAACCAATGAAGGGTTAAAATCAGAGCTAAACTATCTAAAAAATATTAAATTCATAATTGGTAAGCTCTTTTCTAACCTCTGCTTCAGTATCCTGACATCTAAAACTCCTCTGTTAAGACTGAAATTCCCTGGAGGAAGAAGGCTCAGATCCAGTCTGAGCACACAATGGAATCACAGCTGACGATGCACATCTTTTTCTAGATGTCTCCATATGCTTGAGAGGTTTTTTTTCCCCCTAGCAGGCATTAGGGGACTTGCTACTCACTGCCACCAAGAATCTGAGAACATTCTCAAGGATTATTGTAGAGAAGGAGTAAAAATAATGTGTTGCTCTTGAGCATACAAAAGACACGTTAGAGTGGCCTTCAGTAGCTAAATTAACTAATGACGGGGCAGTTTTGAATGTTGTCAAATTTGGAACGTTGTTTAATTTATAATACTCCCTACTTCTAGCAGCTAAATGTTTGTTTTATCTTCACAGTTTTTACTATTTTATCACTAAAATAACACCTCAAGGGCTAGAGCAAAATGCAATTAATTTTTGTCTATATGAACACTTACAATTATACTGGATTGGGAATTCATGGTAAATACTGTTCCCTAAAACTATAGACCCCTCAATTCTTTCTTAGTAACCCAGTATTATTAAAAGCTCAAGAAACCAGTATACATAAGTATCATGCACATAAAATGCCTCAAAAAACAAAACAAATCCCTCCCAAGATTAAATTCATGGGATACTCATCACAAAATGAACAGATGTATTCTCACGCTAATATTATTCATTCTTTGAACTCCCAAAGATTCTACAAATTCCAGTTGGAAAAAGGAGCCTTGCTGCTGTCAATGTGCACTAACCTCCCCAACAAAGAACAGGAGCACGCGCACACACACACACACACGCGCACACACACACACACACACACGCGCGCTCACACACGCACGCACGCAGACACACACACACACAGCATCGCAGCAGCAGCTGCTGTCTTTTTAAAACACTGCTATTCCTGCAGAGCAACCTGTGATCTTTACAGAGAACCGAAGACCTATCCTCCCTATTCTGAAAAGTCAAGAGTTGAGGAAGTCACTAGACTGTAGCCAACAAACAGTGTAAAATAACCAAAGATGTCTCCTAACCTTGCAAAAACCAAAAAAGTACCCACACACTGTAGCATTCAGTAGTGTTTAAGCAAACTAAAATAATTTATTTTTAAGAATCTTTTGTGTGGGAGTAATCTGACAAACTACATTTTACTCACTTTCTTTCTGTAGACAAATATTCTTTGACCAGCTTGTTCCTTAAATACCAATGCTTTAGGTTTCAAACAGTGATGCTTTGGTTCCTAACTTCATTTTGTTTAAGAAAGAGCAAAAAAACAGAAAACAAAAAATGCATACCATAAACCACAACTTTTTTTTTTAAATGTCATCCCAAACACCGAACTTCCAAGTGTACTTTGGAAACTGGCGCTCTAGTTAATCAAGGAACCAGTGAAGCCATTACAAACAATGATGCTTTACACTCCCAATAATCAACTGACGTGAGTTTTTCCCGATGCCTTCGTTTTCAGAGAACCCTTTCAAATTTCATTGTCCCCACGCTGGAGTAGCTGAGTGAAACTGAGATAGAGATAAACAGATAACCCCTATGATCCTCAGCACGTAAACCGAGCACTGAGGTCCAAAACGCGATCACTACAATATATGCCATTTTAGAAACGGGCCTCGGACAGTTACTGCCACATCTTAAGTGCCTTTTAGACTTCGTCGTGTCTAAGACAACGTCTCTGGTGGTACCAGAGATACACAGTATCTCGTGCAAACTACGTTGCCTCCCCCGGTCAGAGCCCCCGTAAGTGACGCTATCCCACAGATCTAGGAGCGGGTGACCAGGGATGTGCAAGAGTGGAGAGCTCTTGGCGTCTCCATGACTCCCCCGCCCCGCGCGCAACTCCTCTCTAACTGGTCCGGAAGAAGCCCCGCCCCTCCCTTCCTCCAACCCCCGCGATTGGCTTACCGACACCCGGCAGGTCAGTTCCCTGCCTTCGATTGGCTCACTGTCCCATCACTCACACGCAGCGAGATTCGGGTCGGTGGGAGGGGAAGGCGTTGGAGGAGGTGGAGTGGGAGTGGGATTAGAGGACGAGGTGGCGGAGGAGGGCGTTCAGGCTCGGTCCCCGGTTTAGGAAAGTTTCCCCTACCAGTGACAGACCCGGACGGCGCTAGGCCCGGTCCAGCTCCCGGCCGGTGCAGGGCGCTCGGATCCCCGATTCCCGCCCCTCGGTCCCGCAGGCCCCGGAAACCACTAGGGGGAGGGGGAAGAGGGAGGGACCAGTTAACCAGGGACCGACCCACCCCTGATCTCGGAAGAGGCGCCTCCGGGACTCCCCGGAGGGGCGGGGGGCGGGGAGCTCCTGCGCGCAGCGAAGACCCTGACCCCCACCCCCAGCAGCCCCCGGAGGCCC
>NW_020172626.1:2258206-2399057 GCF_003031525.2 Neophocaena asiaeorientalis asiaeorientalis
GACCTTCGCCGCCGAAGCTGTGGCTGAGGCTGCGGCCGCCATGTTCCCGTGTTAATAACTGCTGCCTGGTTGTTTATTTCAATGGAGATCCTCCCCCAACTCCCTCCTCCTCCTCCGCGTCTCCGCACTTGCCGAGAGAGACACAGACCGCGCAGAGCTCGCGATTAGGGGAGGGGGCTCGGGAGCCAGGCAGTCCCTCCCCCCTCCTCCCTGGCCGTGGCCGCAGCCAAGTCCTGTCACTGGGGAAAGGACGGAGCGGAAACTTGCGTCCCGCGCCCCCGGGGAGGGGGCAAAGGTGGACGGAGGGTTCTCCGGGGAGCAGACCCTGGCCGCGGGGTCCGCAGCATCTCCGTCGGCGGAGTCCTCTAAGAAGGCGACCTGGGGAGAGGTGAAGAGTGAGGAGAGAAAGGAGAGGGGACAAAATGGGTGACTGTGGTAGAGGGAGGGTGACCTATGGGTGACTGGAAGTGAAGGGAGAGTAAACAGATGACTCCATGGGAGGGCAAAGGGCAGTGCCAAAAAGAACGAGTGGATGGGACAGGCTGGGGCTGCAGAGTGGAGGCAGTGGGATCTTGGGGCTGCAGACGGCGGGGCAGATGCCCCCGCACGAAGATCGGAGAGAGCCCAGTGCCAGGTTCGCCCCGGGAGGAACCTCCCGCTCGCACTCCGCCCGGGCCCCTCGGCCAGCAGCCTGCACCCCTAGGGCGCACCTCGCACGCCCGCGTCTGCTGCTGCGCCCTGGAGGCGCCCGTCGTCCATCAATTCAACCTCGGCCCCTAAGACGATAGGCTTCTCCAGTTGCAGCCGCATCTGAAGAGGGGATGGAGTGGCGCGACCGTGCGAGGCGAGCTTAAAAGGGTGCCACCCAGCAATTGCATGATAAAGCAAAGGGGCAAACAGTGTAAAGCCTGACCTGGTTGAGCATTCTTGTCACGACATGAGTCACAGAAGTTTTTTAGTGGAAAGTCCACTTTCTAGACAGAAAGTGATGTTGGGGGATGCAGGAGAGTTGCACTGAAAATTAGAAGAGAAACCTCATAAAGGTTACTTGGATAGACAGAAAGTGATGTTGGGGGGATGCAGGAGAGTTGCACTGAAAATTAGAAGAGAAGCCTCATAAAGGTTACTTGGATCAGTTTTATGCTTTGGAAAAGCAAGTTCTTCACAACCCAGATACATTTCGTCCGAAGAAATGAGCAACATTTGTCCAACAAATTTCCCTATTTTTAGTCTTAAAATGAGAAAGGTCACTTGCCATAGACAATAAAAGTGTTTACTGAACACTTGCTATGTGTCTGGCACTGTGCTAAGTGATTTATACATTTTGATTATTAAGCCTTACAAAGTAATTACCATTTTTAGCCTTCACAAAAAAATGAAGCTTAAAGAAGTAAAGTAATTTGCCTAGGGTCATACAGCTGGGAAGCTGGAGAAGATTTGAGCCCAGTTCTGGCAGACTCCAGAGCCCACACTTTTAATGGTGTCTTCAACCTCAAATTTGTGGGAGTAACACCAATTCTCTTTCGGGAAAGAAAAAAAAAACGTGTGTATGCGTGACTGGATAGAAAATGTTTGGAAGGCTATAACAAATTGTTAGCACTGGGGAGTATGAGTGGGTGTGTAATGGAGTAGTACTTCCACTTTTATTTTGTACACTATAGTGTTTGAAATGTTTGCATTCACCATGTATTAATTTAATAAATTTTTGTAGATTATTTTAATTACATGGCATAACAGAATAAGGTTTCCTGAAAACCCGAAGCTCTCCAAAAAACTGGGGAAGAAATGGGAAATGGAGGGTTTTTTAATGACCCGTTTTCTTCCACAAATCCTCATCCATAGTATTCCTACAATGAGGTAGTAGTCGCCTGAGGTCTGTCACATTGCTGGACTCCAATTTCCTTTCCTGTCATCACCCCCAATTCTGAGTTGTGATAAAGAAAAGATTCTCCTTCTGGCTTTCTACTCCTCTTTTGGCAGAAGTCCAGAGTTCATCAATACTCTGCAACAGTAGATTTCACACCTTCAAAAACCACCCATGATATCTGTGCAAATTAATGACTCCCATTGCATTTCCATGTTACTCAATAAAACTTACTCAAGATACATGACTGTGTCTATAAAAATAAAACAAACAAAAAAATCTGACAGCTTAGCATAATGAGTTGCCTCCAGCTGCTAATCGGTTGCCTCAAGCCTTGAGGAATCCTGTAACTTCTGCTCTCTTCTACAGCCTCTGGTCTCCCTCAACACTTCATGTTGTAGTTATAACAATATTCTGTCTTGCACTGGAGTTGTTTATATATTGTCTTTCTCTTTCACTAGATCGTAAGCTATTCAGGGCCCGGAACCATGTCTTGTTCTTGTTTTTACATGCTATAGCTCCTAACAAGATCTCATATAATGTTTGCTGTTTATGTGAATCTATAAAATGTAAACAACAGTATCCAATCGGTCTTCATGTCCGTTTCCCCAACTCACTCTCCAATACCTTGCTCTTAAAACGTATTTATAAAACATGTTTTCAGTATTTTGAAGGAATTTAGATTTCTGTAAGACCTCAGAATAATTGTTTAGGAAAACCAGCCGTAAGTATTGGTGAATTATCATGTGACAATGTAACATGAAAAGGAAGAAAAGTAAATAAGTTGGCTTAATTATTCAGTCAAAGAAAAAATAAACAAAAGCAAAGATATAGGAACTGGATATATTACCAACAGAGAACAACCCAATAAGGAAAAAATGTGGGTGCAAATCGTAAAGCGGAAGGAAATTATTGAAATTTAGTAGAAGCAGAAACAACACACCATGGATGGATGAGGCAAGTAGACAAAAACCAAAAAGAAATGTCAGCCAAATCACAAATGCAACTTAAAGTAGCAAAGAAAATAATTTATATAGTTAATAACACACCTAAGAAAATCAGGACAATGTGAATACTATAGGACAAGAAATTCTATTTTGTCTGCCTTCTCTTCCTCATTCAACTTCAAGTTACTTTCTTCATATATAAACTATATAAAAATGGAAGATTTAATATGATTTTTTTATTATTACTACTAGCATGCTTCATGATATAATGAGAGGTAACACAGTGTGGTAAGAAGAGCTAGAAAAGATAGGCAAACATATGAACTGCACTTTGCTACTTAATATGTGACTAAATATCTCAGTTTGCTCATCTGTATAATTGTTGCAAGACTCAAACAAAATGGTATAAATAAATGTGCTTTGTTAACTCTTAAGTTCTTTATACTAATGGAATATTATTATGTTGATTAGATCCGTGCATAGCACAGTTATCTCTATTTCGGTATTCAAGTTATAAAAACAAAAAAAATTATCGTTCATTCTATTAAAAATGTAATCACTGGATGGGGGGAATCAGTTAAGACATTTGTTTGACAATTTGATTATTGAAAAAAACAACTGTTTGACCAAATGTTTCATTCTTATTGTCTGCTCTCTCCAAATCCCTTAAATATTATAGCTACCATAAATGTGTCTGACACAGGTCAAGCGTACTACATATATTTTTATTTCTAATCAAAGTAGGCATTATATGTATTATTATTCTCATTTTACATATGAAAAAAATGAGGTTCAGAGAAGTTAATTTATGCAAGATCATAGAGCTGCCTTTGCAGCATGGCTAACAGATTGTGCTAAAATTCTTTTCTTCATCACTGAAAATCTCTACTACTCTAAGCAACACATTGTCTTCATCCTTATTTCCTTAGGACCTATAACAACTCCTAGAACATAATGCAAGCTCAATAACTGATTGTGAAATGAATAAATCAATGAATGAGGGGTTCCATTCAAACCACACTACACACTGTCACAAGATTAATATTCCCACTTCTATTTCTTTCCCACTTGAAAACTCTTAATAATCCTTAATTGCCTACAGAATGCAATTCAAATCCTTTACCTTATATTCAAGACCATCTTCAGTAGGACCCTAACTGCTTTTTCTAGCAGTAACAGCAACAAAATACTTAATACACCCTCACTCATTCCAGGGTGTCCTGGAAACAGACTGACATGAGTTTCAATCTTGGCTCTTACTAACTGTGTGAACTTCAGCAAGTTATTTAGCCTCTCTGCAAATTCTATCCTGTGCAACAAGGTAAGAAAATGAAAAGGAAAGAAGTAAAACCATCTTCATTCATTGATGATGTGAGTGTATACATAAAAAATTCAAAAGAGCCTATAAACTATTAAAATGAATGTAAGATACAAGTTCAACAGTCAGAAATTATATTTCTATATACTAGGAAGAAACAACTGGAAAATGACATTTTTTAAATAAAAACATCAAATACTTAGGAATATATTTAACCAAATTACTATTGGCATTTTTTTTTAATGGAATAAAAGAGAAGTTCCTGGGCTTCCCTCGTGGCGCAGTGGTTAAGAATCTGCCTGCCAATGCAGGGGACACAGGTTCAAGCCCTGGTCTGGCAAGATACCACATGCCGTGGAGCAACTAAGCCCGCGCACCACAACTACTGAGCCTGTGCTCTAGAGCCCGCGAGCCACAACTACTGAGCCTGTGCACCTAGAGCCCATGCTCCACAACGAGCAGCCACCGCAATGAGAAGCCCACACACTGCAACGAAGAGTAGCCCCCACTCACTGCAACTAGAGAAAGCCTGCATGCAGCAACGAAGACCCAATGCAGCCAAAAAAAATATAATAAATTTAAAAAACAAAGTTTATAAAAAAAAAAAGAGAAGTTCCTCAATAAAATGAACTGTTCGCACAAAAAGCCTATAACAAATGTCATACTCAATGGTGAAACATTTACACCTGCTCCTAGAGATTGGGAAAGAGAACTGGAAATAGAATGTCCACTGTTACCGTCTGCATTCACTATTGTACAGGAGATTCTAGTCAATGCAATGAAGAAAAAAATGATATAACTATCACTAAGGAAGAAATAAAACTGTCATTATTTGCAGATGGCATGAACGTTTATGTAGAAAATCCAAAAGAAGCAACAAATGATTAGAATTAAATTTTAGAAGATCTCTGGAATGGAAGGTTAATATACAAAATACAGTTGTATTTTTATATATTAGAAACAGAAAATGAAAACTTGAAATGTAAATTGAAAAGCTTTTTGGCAAAATCCATTAAAGCTGAGCATTTCTGCTTTATGACCCAATAATTCCACTCCTAAGTATATACCCAATAGAATTCATTGACTGAAGAACGAATAAATTACAGTGTTTTTGCTCAATGGAATACTATATTGAAATTTAAATGAACACACTATAGCTCCATGCAATAAAGTGGATAAATCATATAAAAATAATCTTGAGCAAAAGGAGCTGGATGTAAAAGAATACTACTGTATAATGTCATTACATAAGATGGAAGATGGATAAGACTAATCTATAGTGATAGATACCAGGACAGTCGTTACCTTTTTTGGAGTAGGTGGTGCCTGGGAGAGCACATGAGGGAGATTTGGAGATGTTGAGAATATCCTATTCCTAATCTGAGTGGAGGTTACTTGGACGTGTTCATTTCATGAAACATTGTATGCACAGCTCATTCAAGGTATAAACATGACCTGTGTACCTACCTATATATATTAGACTTCAATTAAAAAGGTGTTATTGTTGTATGCATTTACTGATGTTTCCCTAACTCAACTGCTAGTGCCTTAAAGACAGGGATCATATTTTAGATTTCTTAATATCTCACACAGATTTTAGCACATCAACTTCCTAAAATGTTACTTTACTTAGCATAAGTAGGTACAGGCGCCAATAAAGTTTATTTAGTTTTAGTAAAAGTATAAATAATAGTAAAACAACATGCATATATACACATATATATACAAATATAATCAATTTAAAAAGTGTTGACAGGGGACTTGGTGGTCCAGCAGTTAAGAATCCGCCTTCCAATGCAGGGGACGCTGGTTTGATCCCTGGTCAGGGAACTAAGGTCACATATGCTGCGGGGCAACTAAGCCCACTTGCTGCCACCACTGAGCCTGCGTGCTCTGGAGCCCAAGGGCCACAACTAGAGAGAAGCCCGCATGCCACAACGAATGGCTCGCGCGCTGCAACTAAAACTCGACACAGCCAAATAAATAAATAATTATTTTTTAATTAATGTGTTTATAAAATAAAGTATTGACATTTTTCTATAATTCTCCTTTCTCTTATGTTTACCTTGACTAACTCGAAAATAAAGATGTCTATTAAAAATAGAAACTAATAAAAATTAAATGTACTCTAATAAGAGTTGGTCAGCTGTTGATCTCATCTCACTTAACATAAAGGTTCATGCAGGTAGGCTGAGAGGAGTCTTAGAATAAGAAGTAGGTTCTAGATCAGAATCTAAGCCCATAAACAGGGTGACTTAAGCACTTGGTTAGTTGGTTGGTTGGTGGCATCTTTGTATTGTGGCGAAATATATATAACCTAAAAGTTGCCATTTTAACCTTTTTTTTTTTTTTTTGCTGTACGCGGGCCTCTCACTGTTGTGGCCTCTCCTGTTGCAGAGCACAGGCTCTAGACGCGCAGGCCCAGCGGCCATGGCTCACGGGCCCAGCCACTCCGCTGATCTTCCCGGACCAGGGCACGAACCCGTGTCCCCTGCATCGGCAGGCGGACTTTCAACCACTGCGCCACCAGGGAAACCCATTTTAACCACTTTTAAGTGTACAATTCGGTGGCATTAAGTACATGCACATTGCTGTGCAACCACTATCCATCTCCAGAATGTTCTCATGAAAATGTTCTGGACGTGTTATCAAGGACTCAGTTTCCTACTTGAGGACTTTTTAAGATCCCATGCAGTTTGGAAATACTGTATCAGGGAGCTAAAGCTCACTCAGAGGAAAAAGATGCCTTTGGTTAAAATGCAAGATTTTTATAAAATCCTGGGTATGAAGGGGAATGACTGTGTTCAATTTTAGCTAGGACAGAAAAAATATCTTCGTGAAAAAGAGTGCATCTGAATAACAGCTCTTCTTCCTTAGGAGAACCATCTTCTTGCTTCTTTTGAAATAGGCTTCTATAAATGGGGACCACTTGACAAATAGTCCTACTCACCACAGAGCCCTCATTCTAACAATATTTCTTGGGCTTTAAAATATAAAACTCTGTTTTTATTCAAAACATTTACAGGGTCAATCAATGTTATATTTTAATTAGTCTATTATTTACGAATGTCAGTTTTTGACATCCTTGATGAAATGCCTAGGCTCCTGGCTTGTTTTATTTTGTTTTTAGGTTTTCCCCAAGATGATTATGAAGTTTCAGACACACAACTACCTGAAAGATTGCAGTTGTTCTCTTGCCCCATCCTCTTAACCCTTTTAGATGATTAATGTCCTAGTTCTTACAATGAGTGGCAGGCATGTGGATATTTATTGTTCTTTATATCTGTCATACATGTTAGAAATATTATTTTGTATATATTCAGTATTTAATAAAAAACAAAAACATTCCTTCTATGATATAAATTTTACTTAAGCACATTCTTTTGTTACAAAATAAGAAAAGCTAGTACTTAGATCCTGTATTTCTTTTAGACTAAGTTTTAAAATAAACTACTAATACTGGATACTTTCTAATACACTCAATCCCTGAGTTATACATGGCCAACGAACCACCTAAGACTGGCAAGGTTTTTACTTGACTGGAACTCTCTTCTCTTTGCCTCTGCCTAGAGGTTTTCCAACTCATGTTTCCTCCTCCCTCTCTCTACTATGAGCTGCATAGACAGCTTTTTCTTTCCCCTGCGTACTAGTGGTTTCATTTACAACATCACCATTTCCTCGTATCTGAGCCCTCTGCCTCTCAAGAGTTTTGCTGTTTGTTTGAACCCCTGCCGCCATCCCTAAGATAAAACACCAAACACAGTTGAGTTTGAAGACTCTTCTGCACTGTAACCACATAACCCCAAGGTTCACCATTTGAATCTAGACACGCTTAACAGAGTCCCTTTCCAAATGCAGCAGATTAAGTTCTAGTTTTCCACAGAAACACACACATGATGGTTATGTTCTGTGACTACTATGGTGCTATTCTGGATTTCACAGGTTTTATCAGGGCAGCTCTGAGAATCTAAACCCCTTGCAAAACCTTGTTTCCATAGAAAAATATGTTCTGCCTCACAACCAATCAGTGAACAACTAAACTTTTCAAATAAATCCATGAGGACTGCCTGTACTTTTCATCTAAGACTTCAAAGCCTTTCACAAAAACATCATTTAAAAAAAAAAAGCCATTTTGCCATAGCTAATAGTTATTAAAGGACTTATGTTCACAATTAAGAAGTGTGTGCTAACAACCCTTGGACACGAAATGCTGGAGATAATGTACAAATTATTACCGGGGGTATTGGATATGCTTCTTTCCATTTATTAATTCAACACAAAGTTATTGAGTTCCTATTCTGTGCAAAGCATTATTCTCAGTACTGGAGACCAAGTACTGAACAAGACAGGGAACAGCCTTATCTTAATGGAATTTACAAGTGATGTGTCTCATACTGGCACTTAATAAATACCTGTTGAATTATTGAATGTGGCTAAGAAAACCATTCGAATATGATAAATATTTGTTTTATAAAAATTAAGTGAAATCAGTGAACGGAGGGGTTGCAGAATGCAGAATGTAAATTAGACAGGAATTTGTTCCAGCAGTCAAGGTTAAAATATTTCCTTATTATAACAAAGCAGTACTGGGTAGGAGTGTTGGGTGATCACAACCAGAAGGCTAGTACCTCTACCATCCACATGGCCTTCACTTTGCAGAGCACTGGTTAGAAGACAAGTGCCACCCCACCACTACCTCTATATCTTTCTGCAAATTGTAACTCTGAGACCAAAGTATATTTTATCTACAAGTAAAAACTGAGACTCAGTCTCAGTTTATGGTGGCATGTTAACAATGAACCCAATTTTACCAAATGGAACAGAGGCTTTAGTCTAGAATAATGGGGTTGCATTTTAAATCCCATCTTCATAGATATTTGTAATATACTTCTTTATGATATCACATATGATTGCAATCCCCCAACAGGAAATATTGAGACAGAGAGAGAGAGATTTCAAGGAATTGGCTCATGCAATTATGGGTGCTGGCAAATCCAAAATTTGCAGGGCAGGCCAGCAGGCTGGAAACTCCAGCAGGAGTTGACGTCTCAGACTTGGGTCTGAAGGCAGCCTGGAGACAGCTCCTTCCTTCGTGGGAAGCTCAGTCTTTTCTCTTAATGCCTTCAACTGATTAGATGTGGACCACCTACATTATGGACAGTAATCTGCTTTACTCAAAGTCTACTGATTTAAATGTTAATCACATCTAAAAAAATACTTTCACAGCAACATGTAGACTGGTGTTTGGCCAGACAGTTGGGCATAATAGCCTAAACCACTTGACGCATAAAATTAAGCATCATAGCTCCCTGCTTATCAACTTGATATTCATATACATCTCCATAAACCATAATTTCCAAATAAAGACTATAACAAAGTCATACTTCTGCCTAATATGATACAACTATCCCGTGTACAGCTGAAAGCACACTAACCCTTTCCCTAAGAAGAAGATCCCAAATCCTCGGGTGATATTCACTCTTCTTCTTGATATCCTGTAACTTTATGATGTAAAGTTAACAATACTTAAATACTATGATATACAGTTAATATATTTATGTTATATGATAAGGGGATAAGGGAGGGAAGAAAACAAAGGTAGACAGATAGATACACACATACAGACAGACACACATGCATACTTATATACATATACACACAAGCATATTCATAATAAAAAAAGCAGAAACACATAACAATTACAGTCCTCATTTCTGTAACTGGTCACATGGTCAGAGCTGGTATTGATAACTACATCTAGCCAAGCAACTTGGCTGGTTGTGGTTCTTTTTTTCTTTCTTTTTTTTTTTTTTAATTGAGGTATAGTTGATATACAATATTATATGTTTCAGGTATACCACATAGTGATACACAATTTTCAAAGGTTAAACCCATCTCTAGTTATCATAAAATATTGGCTATATTCCCTGTGCTGTACAATATATCCTTGTAGCTTACTTATTTTATACATAGTAGTCTGTATGTCTTCATCCTCTTCCCCCATCTTGCCTCTCCCCACTGGTAACCATTAGTTTTTTCTAAAAATAGGGGACGCTTCAAGAATTTGAGCATCATCCTTGTGCAGGGGCCATGCTAATCTTCTCTGTATTATTCCAATTTTAGTATATGTGCTGCTGAAGCGAGTACTGGTTGCGGTTCTTTACCCAGTAGAGTGACCCCAACCTTCATTCATGAAGCAACTGGGCCATTAATAGACCTGCCTGAATTAGATTGTTGTAGTTTTCCATTGACTTTAATCCAGGGCATGTCACTAAGACAAGCCCTAAGGGATCTTGTGAATTCTAGCCGTACCCTTCCTTACCGCCATTGTTTGTAGCAGTCTAATTTCCTCTTGGTAATCAGAATCAATCACTCCAGCCAGTACAGTAACCTCCTTCTTTGCCTGTTAACTCAGAGGCATGGGAAGCCCAATGTGGCCAGGTGGCAGTCTTAACTTCCAGTTCATGGAATCACTGCTGTGTCCCTGGTGGATGCATTCCTCCCTTTGAAACTAAGACCTCTAGACCAGCAGAACATAAGGTCACAGGGACAGGAAGCAAAATTTTTGCCAGTGGATCACTAGAGGTAGTAGTGAGTGGTGCCCCTCCCATTTCTACTCCTCGATTCTTGGACCTGGACCCATGAGTCCTGGCTATGAGAGAAACAGCACCACATATTGGATGCCAATTTAGAGCATATACCACCTCCTGGAAAACTTTGCCACAGCACAGCAAGGTATTGCCACCTAGCTGTTTCTATAACTTTGTCTTCAAAAGGCTACTAATTTAAATATTAATCACATCTAAAACAATACTTTCACAGCAACATCTAGACTGGTGTTTGGCCAGACAGTTGGGCATAATAGCCTAGACCACTTGACACATAAAATAGCTTTCTACTATTCTATCAAACTAACTGCTCTGGGATGGTTGGAGAACACGAAAATCTATGAGGGTGGACCACTGCCCCAATGCATTTGCCATGAAGTGAGTTCCTTGATCAGAAGCAATGCTGTGTGTAATACCATGATGGTGGATACGACAGCCTGTTCTGTGGCTACCAGCCACCTCTTTCCCCAGAGACTCTTGTCATCAACCAATGGTCTCATGAACAATGTAGTCATGGTGGCAACATAGACTTCCATCCACCAAGGCTGACCTGGCTGTGGCCACCACTGAGTGCCCAATCAGCCAGGAGCAGAGACTAACACTGAGTCCCCCAAATGGCACCATTCCCAGGGGAGCAGTCAGCTCTCTGGCGGCAGGCTGACTACACTGGATTACTTCCATCATGGGAGAGCCGCGTTTTGTTTTTAATGGAATTGACACTCTGGATAGGGATGTGCTTTCCCTGCAAGCCGAACTTCTGTCAAAACTACCATCATCCGTGCTTTGTGACCACCTAGAAGGGTGGGACAGGGAGGGAGGGAGGGAGACGCAAGAGGGAGGGGATACGGGGATATATGTATACGTATAGCTAATTCACTTTGTTATACAGCAGAAACTAACACACCATTGTAAAGCAACTATACTCCAATAAAGATGTTAAGAAAAAAAATTCACCAAAACAAAACAAAAAAAAACTACCATCATGGACTACTTTGCTAAGGAACACTATCTCTTTGCAATATTTTGTAAAAGAATATGCATAGCACTGAAACAGCAGTTATGACAGTCTCTCTCAACTTTCTTTTGTGACCAAAAATCTACGACTCTTAACAATGTAGTAGTTTTAATAACCTAAAATGAAAAAAAGTCTTACTCATAAATGACTACTGATTATAAACATACTATCAGCAATGAGGTACATCTGTAGTACTAAACTGAGTGCTATATGCAGTATGCTTTCCATCAGTGTATATAATGGGTTGTCAGTGCCAAGCTGAGAAGTTTTGGATCCCCACAGGAATAATTTCAAGATTTCTTTATAGCATGGTGGAATTTTGTAGGATTTTATAAAGAAAAAGATACCCAGATTTTTTACTGAGCAAATTCTCCCAGTGCGTTTGGCTTGATTTCACTGTTGGCTTTCCCTTGATTTTTACTAGGTTTTTCATATGCTAAATTTTAAGTAGGGACATTTTTGCAATTCTTTAAGAAGTTTTATTTTCAGTCTGCTCCCTCCTAAAATAATGTTTTTTAAATGAACCAAAATGATATATTTTATATAGCATATTTTAAATAAATAGTAAACAAATTTTTTGTAATAGCATGTATTTTCCAGTACTGTGCTATTATACATACTACTCTGTTTTCTTTAAATTTGTTGGGGTTTTTTTTCTTCCCTTTAATATACCATTAACTTGTGATATTCTTAAATACACTTGAACTCTATTTTGGAATGCTTACGCTGTCTTCATGAGACATTCTTTTGCTTTATTTTTCCTGCTCTTTTCCCTTCCCTACAAATTGTTTCTATTCTACTCTTTGTCTGTCCCATTGGCCCTTTCTCGTATATTTTTATTGCTTATTTACTTTTTTTTTTTTTTTTTTTTTTTTTGCAGTACGCGGGCCTCTCACTGCTGTGGCCTCTCCCGTTGCGGAGCACAGGCTCCGGACGCGCAGGCTCAGCGGCCATGGCCCACGGGCCCAGCCGCTCCGCGGCATGTGGGATCTTCCCAGACCGGGGCACGAACCCGTGTCCCCTGCACCGGCAGGCGGACTCTCAACCACTGCGCCACCAGGGAAGCCCTGCTTATTTACTTTTAATCTAACTCTGTAACTATCTTTTCCTCCAATTCTGAATGATTTAAGCAAAATCTATCAAAATGAGTTTTTCTCTTTTACACCAATGTTTAACCAGTTTTTGTCATTTCAAGGTACCCTCAAATTTGACCTCAATTTCAAACCACTTTCCACTTGCTATTGATACAACTGTGGTGTTCATCTACATTTCACTTATACTTCTAATTAAACAAGAATTATTATATTTTTTAACTTGGTTTAGATATAATGCAATAAAATGCATTCTATTAATATGCTTGAAATTCGATTTCAACATATTCCTTATTCAGAGGAAGCCTGTACATGTCTCTATCACAGCACAGATGGCACTTCATATTTACTGGAGTACTTTTTTTCCTACTACTAGATTGTAAGCCCCTTGAAAACAAGGAGTGTATGTAAATCTCTAGTGTCTGGCACAGTGTAGGTTTTTAATGAATGAAGAACAAATGAATAAACAAATGAATGAGAACTGTTAGCTGTTTAATTTCAGTGGTCTTTTCCAAAACAATACTTCCCCTGCCAGCACCAAATGACACCAAATAAAATTTCTTTCGCGAAGGTCAAATCTTTTCATTTCCCAACTGGACTTATTTTACAACAAAAATATCCTTAGAAAAACACACTCGTTTTAACCTATTCATCCAAGGCAGAACTTGTCAACCCTGGCTGAAGAAGAAAATCACATACCCATCCCAGTAAAAATAAATTAGGAGCCCCCAGGTGATTCTCAAGTGCAGGCAAGGTTGAGAACGGCTAGGCTAAGATAGAAGTAACTGGTGGCAGGTTCTAAGGTGCAAGGAAAGCAGAAAAATAAGGTCCTAATGAGTTGTGGCAGAGTTCTTTGTTGGAGGCGGGGTTTGGGGGGCCGGGAGTTTGAGATGAGCCCAGCTCTTCCTTCAAGAGGCTGGGGATGGCCGGAGAGAGAATTATTTTTAAAACTATCTATTGTTTTGAAAAATTAAGAGGAAAGTTTATATGTCGTTTCTAAAGAGGCAAACTTTGAAGAGGAAAGAATTTAAAATTTAAATTTAAAAATGAGGTCAGAGGTTCCAACAATTGCTAATAAAAGGGCCCTTTGAGTTTCCTGAGCTTTTTACAAAAATACTCCCCAGGCTCACAAATACCGCAAGCATATTGGGTATACAGACGAAGAGAAAAGCATAAAGAAGAATAAATGTTGACATAACAGAACCTGAGAGAAGAAAAACTGTTTTAAAGAATTAGTCATCCCCCAATTTGTGTCTATACTATAATTGCAACAACATATAAACTATATGTGAATATGTTTTATTTTATTTATTTATCTATTTATTTATTTTGGCCACAGCGGCTTGCAGGATCTTAGTTCCCTGACCAGGGATTGAACCTGGGCCCACGGCAGTGAAAGCACCAAGTCCTAACCACTGGACTGCCAGGGAACTCCCAACTATATGTGAATATGGATTGAACAAGAAGAGTGAAGATGTTAGACAACTGGCATATTTAGGTGTATTGAACTTGAAGCCTGAGGTTCTAGTTCCCACTTTGCTGCTAATATGCTGTGTTTCCTTAGGCAGGTATGTTCACTTCTCTGGGGCTCAATTTCCTCACCTGCAAAATGAGGGAGTTGAAAGCTTGAACTAAATCAGTGCTTCTTGCAAGGTTTCTCTAGAAGATTAGCCTGAAGCACCCAGTGTAAGTCCAAATCTTTTCGAAGTCTCCTGTTTTGCCTTAGAAGTTCACATACTGGGATGTGAATTATATCTCAGTAAAACAGGTTTTTTCAAAAAGTTCACGTACTTTGTACTCCTTACTCTTCTTGTGTTTTTTTTCTTTTAAATAGTTTAGCTTATATTGCATATAAAATTTTATATTCTGCTTTTTTTCACTAAGTATTATATGGTTCACATTTTATATATGTCATTTAAAATGTTGTTACTTTCCTTCTTATAGCTTTCCAATATTCCATCCTATGGCCGTACTATAATGTATTAGCCATCTCCTAATTTGGGATGTTCATATTACAGCACAGTGTGTTTTTGCCAACACACTGCCTTAATCCCGTCTGCTTGGATCCGTGCAAAGGCTGAGATTTCTTCAGTTTCTAATTGAATCCTCTGAAGTGCAGAGATTGTAAAATGAAAAAAATTTTTTCTCGTACTGCTGCCATGTGTTAAGTGGTCTCTTGGTGACGTAAGTTGTAATTCATTCTTTCTTGAGACCTCACTGCCAAGAGGGGGGGAAGAAACTAACATTTACTGAATTCGGAGTCCTTTATAAAGGTTATTACAGGTCATCCACTCAGTGAGGTAATGACTATCCCACTTCATGTAATAATAAGCTGAGACACAGAGGAACTGGGTGGCTGACTAACAATGTGTAGTACCGGGGTTTAAATGGCATCTGATCTCCCCCAGATCTGTCCCAGGCCATCCTGTTCAGCATACTTTGACCCCATTGCAGCAAGAGAGGGAGCGCATGGCCACCCCTGCCCCTTCCCTCAGCTTGCTTTTTATTTTTAAATTGAAGTATAGTTGATGTTCAATGCTATATTTGTTTCAGGTGTACAACACAGTGATTTAATAAGTTCATAGGTTATATTCCATTTAAAGTTATTACAAAATAATGGCTATATTCCTTGTGTTGCACAATATGTCCTTATTGCTTATTTATTTTATACATAGGAGTTTGTACCTCTTAATCCCCTCCCCCATCCCGCCCCTCCCCCTTCCTCTCCCCTCGTTGTAACCACTAGTTTGTTCTCTATATCTGTGAGTCTATTTCTGTTTCATCATACACATTCGTTTGTTTTATTTTTTAGATTCCACATATAAGTGATAGCATAGAGCATTTGTCATTCTCCGTCTGACTTATTTCACTGAGCACAGTACCCTCCAGGTCCATCTGCCTTGTCACATCCTTCAGCTTGCCCATTTGCCAATCTCTTTTCTTGGCAGTGCCATGGTTTCTCCTGCAACTAACATTTCATTGTTTGATGAGAGTTCTTTGACGTACAGTAGATAGTTTGTTTTTCAAAGCATAAATAAATGAAGGATTATTTTAATGCTTAGAGCAAGGGTCAGTAAACTTTTTCTGTAAAAAGCCAGATAGTGACTATTCTAGACTTTGTGGAACATACGATGCCATACGTATGAGATCATATATGGCAGTCCCAACTACTCAACCCTGCCTTTGTAGTGGAAGAGTAGTCACTCACCTTGCACAACAATGGATGTGGCTGTGTTCCAATGAAACGCTATTTAGGGGACTTCCCTGGTGGCGCAGTGGTTAAGAATCCGCCTGCCAATGCAGGGGACACGGGTTCGAGCCCTGGTCCGGGAAGATCCCACATGCCGCAGAGCAACTAAGCCCGTGTGCCACAACTACTGAGCCTGTGCTCTAGAGCCCGCGAGCCACAGCTACTGAGCCCATGTGTCACAACTACTGAAGCCCACGCGCCTAGAGCCCGTGCTCCGCAACAAGAGAAGCCACCGCAATGAGGAGCCCGCGGACCGCAGCAAAGAGTAGCCCCTGCTCGCCCCAACTACAGAAAGCCCACGCACAGTAACGAAGACCCAACACAGACAAAAATAAATAAATAAATTTATTTTTAAAAAAGCACGTTATTTAGGGACACTGAAATTTGAATTTCACATAATGTTCGTTTCTCTCAAAATTATTCTTTTTGGGTTTTTTTCATCCATTTAAAAATGTACAAATCATTCCTAGCTCATGGGCAGTTTTAAAAAAAAAAAAAGCCTTGTGGGCCAGTTTGCCAACCTCCCTCCCCCAATATGGGCCTGTTATTCATACATAAGGCTTGCTGTGTGGTCGCAGCACTAGGAGGCAGAGTGATGGGTAGATGTGGGTCATGTCCACTTGCTCCATTAAGGCAATTCTTTTTCTAGCCGCTCACGCAGCATGCGGGATCTTAGTTCCCGGACCAGGGATCAAACCTGGGCCCCCGCAGTGAAAGCACCAAATTCTAACAACTGGACTGCCAGGAATTCCTAACTGGGTGGTGTCTTTTTTGGTTTGTTTGTTTTATAATAAACAATGGTTGGTAAGTGGTCTACGTGCTAATTTTATTTGTTATTTGATCAATTGTAAATATCTGGGAGAATTAGAATCAGGCCATACAAGGAAGTCCTGGGTGATATCTTTAACTCAGGAAACAATGGTGAGGTTGCATGGGGAGAGGTGGGGGAAGGGTGGAAAAATATGAGGAGTTAAACCCAATACCCTCCCCCAGGGCTGTGCCAGCCCTGAGGGCAGTCGCTCCACCATAGCCAAGCTCTGGCCTGGTGATGCCTTCAGTCTAGGGGATCTGTGTGTCACTCCGACCTACAGCATTTCTCCAAGGACTGCCTGCTCCCTAGCCTAAATCTGGGTCCACAACTCATCTGCTCTTCCAAGCAACAGGCCCAAGGCACAGTCAGAGGAAGGAATAAGAATGGAGCTGAATTTTCTAGAATTATCTGGGCCACCGTCTCCATTTCCCTGAGCTCTTCAGGTATATTTTTCATGGAATAAATCCAGGCAGAGAAAAAAATTAGATACCAAGTACACAGCAAAATCTCTTCTCTGTCTGTAATTGGATAATTTGGGCTTTCTGAGCTGAAAAAAGAGATGACCTAATACTTCCTACTGGGAAATATCAGGTTTGGGAAATAGACAGGTAATTCTCACCTTATTGCAACTGATAAGCTGAACTAAGATGCGCCTAAAAATACCGAACGTATGTCAGAGGAAGCCCAAGGTATAAATCATGTAACACAATTTTGATGACCAATAAAAGCATTCATACTAAAAGAAAACTAATCTCAGAAAAAAATTAATGGCTTTTAAACAGAACTGTAAGATTAACAGAGAAAGAGAAGATATTATGTTTTATTATGTATGATTTTTATAAGGTATTCATATAGTTACATGAAATTATACTTGATAAACCAATTCAAATCAACTTAGTTATGGGCACTAGTAAATAAACTTAGAACTGGCTAATGTAAAGCTACAATACTCTGGGACTTCCCTGAGGGTCCAGTGGTTAAGACTCCGAGCTTTCACTGCAGGGGATCCCTGGTAGGGGAACTAAGATCCTGCATGCTGTGTGGCAAAAAATATATATATATAAAATAAAAACAATTAAAAAATTTTTAAAAAGCAATTATACTCCAATAAAAATAATTTTTTTAAAAATTGGCTAAAAGGCCAGCAGATAATATGGTCTTGCTTCAAGCTGATGATATGCAGTGTGAACTCTCCAAAACCCAGCGTGCTGGAAACTGGAAAGCTTCAGTGTGCAGCTCTTTTATCTACCCAGTTATTATTTGATACAAATTCCTGGAGGGCAGGTCCATGACTGTGCATGTGTTTGTCTTTTCATTTCTTGTGCCTAGTCATGTGCCTGGCATGTCATAAACTCCCTAAATACAACTGGAATGAACGATGAATGAATATGATCATGAGGATGAAACACTGCAAAATTCTGAATTGGTTTTTAAACCATTAAAGAAAGCCTAAATTACTTTCAGTGTGTCTTGTATTCTAATTATTTGACTATTGCTAATCTGATATCATGTCAAATGGAAAATTCTCAGTTAAATGTGATACTCTTATTTTCCCACCAAACTGAAAATAGAGCTTATTGGCATGTTATTAGATAGCAGATCCAGTGTTAATATTTTTATAGGTGGCCTTGAAAGTAATAAATACATTCAGTTTTCAGAGTTTAAGGCTCTAGAGCACAGGCTCAGTAGTTGTGGCTCACGGGCTCAGTAGTTGTGGCTCGCGGGCTCTAGAGCGCAGTCTCGGTAGCTGCGGCGCACGGGCTTAATTGCTCCGCGGCATGTGGCATCTTCCCGGACCAGGGCTCAAACCCGTGTCCCCTGCATTGGCAGGTGGATTCTTAACCACTGTGCCACCAGGGAAGTCTTTTTTTATAGCTTTATTAGCGATATTGACATACAAGAAAACACATGTGATTAAAGTATACAATTCAATAAGCTGTGACGTGTATAACCTTGAAACCACCTCCTCGATGAAGACTGAACAGATCTTTCACCTCCAAAAGTTTCTTTGTGCCCCTTGGTAATTCCTCCCTTAGCTTCCTCCCCAGCCACCGTCTTTCCTCCAGACAACCACTGATTTGCTTGCTGTCACGGTAGGTTAGTCCGTTTCCACCAGCAATTTTTCCCAGGACCCCAGTGGATTTTCCCTCGTATAAAATGGTATAGCATGGTCAGCCGCCCTTATCCGCAGGTCCTGCATCCATGCATACCTAGGGCTGACTGTACTTTTAACAATCTATAACTGAACTAAAATCCTTTTTGCTCAATTTAGAAAAAAGAAAAAAGATTTGTTTCCCAACTGGAAGAAACAAGTAATAATGCCAGAGTGAGGTGGATGATACACAGGTCATTAGAAAGCACTCTTAACTGAGTAATGATTTTGCAAATTATTTTTCATATTCCAAAGCCTAATGCTAATTGGATTAAAGAGTCAAGAATCCAGGAAATTAAGTAGAAGAGGAGGTATGTTGATTTTAATAAATAGGTTTTTTTTTCCTCCTGTCTCATCTGTCTGCTTATTTCTAATTAATAAATGGATTTTCAAAACCCGGCCAAAAATGGAGATCTCCAATGACAAATGTTCAAATAAATTGTATGTTTCTTTAAAAAAAAAACAAAAAAACAGCTATATATTGGAGTTCTGTGTCAATAATAAAACAAAGTGAATTGTGGAAATGACATTAAAACACCACCTAAACTCTCTCTTACTAAAATACAAGTTTATTCTAACCTATTATGACCACATGTCAAAATTATGTTTGCATACAAGTAAAGACTGGGTGAGGATGCTAAATACTATAGCAGTTCAATTTTGGTGGTTTGTAGACTTTTGTGTATATTTTGCATTTTGTTTTTAATTAAATAAATATTTTTGTAATGAATGTGTAATAAATAATTTATTTCTACCCCTTTCCAATTTACATTATTCAGTTGAACTTGAAGGTATGCTTCCGTATTTTGCATGTTTTTGAAAGATGTGATATCTCAAATAAACTCAACACTTAATTTTATAAACAACACATTTTTCATTCTCTTGACATCACCAAATGAAAATGCTGTACATTGGAACATAAAACAAAAAGAGACCCAACTTAGTTGGAATTATAATACATGTAAGCACTAATGCTACTTATTGATTACCACAAAAGTGCTGCTTTTTGCTTACTGCAGCTCTTCCAGCTCTTTCTGCAAGAAGCAAAATACAGTATTTGTGAAAAGTGGTTGGGCTAAAATGTTTTCATGTGGTGAATGCCTATTCCACATTCTCATAAAGCAAATTAATTCTTTTTCATCCAAATGAAGTATTAGTTATTTCGGCTATATGTATTTCCATTCTTGAAAATGTTTAGATAATTTTAATACCCATAAATCTATGTAGACTACATGGCCTAATGTACATTTTATTCATTGACTTGTATGTGAATTTTAATTAAAATATGTTCCAAGTAGACTACTAGTTCCAACCACTGTTTATGTAGGTTTGAAAGATATAGCAGTGACCAACCTGATTTACTAAAATATTTTTATTCATATAGTTCTGATTTAAAAGATATAGATGTCTTCCCAAATTTACTCACAAATTTCAGCACATTTCTGAGCACTCTGAACATAGCACCAGACTAGAAATGAAGGTGTATTCAAAGGAAACAGTAAATGGCCAATGGGAGTGTGCCCTGAAGGTGAACACACACAGTTAGGGAGGAAGTAAACAGCAACCAGGGGTTGATAAACATGAGTGTAGATGGGTAGATGTATAAGTCCTGTATCAGTACTGCATTTACACCACTTGCTAATACTGATAATTGAAAGAATGCAGCAAGTCCAATTTTATCACTAGTTTCAAATTTGCTAACAATCTTCCTGGCAGATGAGACCAAGGTAGATAGTTTTTTTTTTTTTTTTTTTTTTTTTTTAAGCGGCCATGGTCCACGGGCCCAGCCGCTCCGCGGCATGTGGGACCCTCCCGGACCGGGGCATGAACCCATGTCCCCTGCACCGGCAGGCGGACTCTCAACCACTGCGCCACCAGGGAAGCCCAGGTAGATAGTTTTGATTTACAAATGAAATATTTCTGAGGATCTGGTACAATGGGAAGTAAAGGATTTTGATTAAAGAAATAAAGAAGAGCAAATATGATGTATTTCTCTACAGGATTTTAGAAGACAGGGCCTTCATTCCAGACTGACACCAGGCCAAGCAAAGTTCACACCTCTGAACTCAGAAAATCCTGGGACTCACTCATAAAAACAAAAGAAATGCTGGACTCTCAAGAGTTAAAATCATAATGTAAATTCTTTTGAACAATAATTTCTGATTTATATGTATTTGTATCTCCTGTAATGAGTTCAGATTTGGCAAATGTGCTTCAAACTAATAGGTACCTACAATTCAGTGTACTTTTTTTTCTTCTGAAATTAAATCCTGTGTTTTGGGTAAAGCTCCAAATTTTTAACAAAAACAGTTTCTTTTCAACAATTTCTTTGAGAGATTTATGCGTTGCTTGGGAATTCTGCTGTTTATCTATTGATTACAAGCTATAATTCCATTAAGTAAACTGAGAAAGCATGTCACAAACTGATTTTAGCAATAGCTATATTTTTACATATCTGTCTTTTGTAAAAGCTGGACTGGGTATCTATATTTTACTTAGTAATATCTCAATTTCCTCAATAAGTCAGTAAATTGAATTTATAGTTTATTTTGTCTTTCCTCCCATCAAATTATATGAATAAGAAATACTGTGGTCTCATAACATAATTCTATTTCCAAGAGAAAGAACATACAAGTCTGTAAAATAATGGTCAATAGTATTTTGTCAAAATATATTTATTGAGCACCTACAGTATGTTGGACACTGTGGAGGCGATAGAAACATATTTTGTCTCATGTCCTTGCTTCAAGAAGAGCATACTTTACTTTTTTTTAACATCTTTATTGGAGTATAATTGCTTTACAATGGTGTGTTAGTTTCTGCTTTATAACAAAGTGAATCAGTTATACATATACATATGTCCCCATATCTCTTCCCTCAGAGCATACTTTAAAGAGAAAGAGACACGTAGACTTTAGGTACGGGTCCATGTTTGGTTAAAACAAATAAAGACTGTGTTTTCTGATCTATGTATCAAAAGTAGCTTTGGTGGATCCATATATGTCAACAGAGGGCCTCTGGATTTAGACATCTTCAAAATCGCAATGTTAAAAATGTTACGAGCCTCAAAAGCTTAGGATGTGAGTTGTGATGGGATGGCGTGTCCAATGTGGACAGGTAGGTGGAGGCCAGATCACAGAGGGTCTACATTCTTTAAGCAATGGACAGCTATTTCAGGATTTCAAAGCAGGGAGCAATTTTCCAGGCACATTGATAAGAATCTGAATTTAGGGACAGTGATTTGACTAGAGAGAGAGAGTCTGAGATGGGAAGGGAGCATAATTGTCAAAAGTCTGGATCAGTGACTGAATGTGACTGGTGATAAAAGGTTTCCAGGTTTCTGGCTTGGGTGATGAGATGGATGGAGTTTCCGGCCCCTAAAGAAAGAGGCTAGGAGGCTAGGAAGAGAAGCACATACCGAAGAGAAGATTATTCCCTTTGGGTTTTTTCTGTGGTTTTTTTTTTTGCCGCAAGGCTTATGGGATCTTAGTTCCCCGACCCAGGCTCTCAGCAGTGAGAGTGCAGAGTCCTAACCACTGGATGGCCAGGAAATTCATGGATATGTTGAATCCATAAATGGATATGTTGAGTTTGAAGCAATTTGGGGGACTTTTAAGGCAAAAGGTCCGTTAGGCAGTCTCGTCCTTTGGAACTTCAGGGGAGAAATCTTTGCCAGGATTAAAGATTTCAGATTCATTAAATAAATGAGACTCATTAGCATATATGTTGTCATTAAAATCATAGGAGTGGATGAAATGGCACAGGGTACTCAGTAAATGTTTATGGGCCTAATGAATAAATGAATAAGAGGGGGGAGATGAAAAGAGAGAACTAAGAGGGAGAGTGAAGAGTTCCAAGATAACAGGGAGAGTGCCAGGATCAACTGTACCTACTCCATAAACTTCCCTAGAATTATCTTTGGCCATAGAAACACATAGCTATGTAGCTAAAAGAAGAATACCAAGAGAAGTAAAATGTGTATACAGTACATTAAGTTTTATTTGATAAATGCATAATTGATTAATTGGGGATACCTAAACTAGCTATTTCAGAACTGGTACATTTTAGCAGATTATGAATCTACATTGTTGTGCAGCTCATGAATCCACATTACTGATGATGTGTTACCCCTTCAATTTGTTCTCAGAGGAAAAAAACATAACATGGGAATTGAGAGGTATCGTTAACTGGTGGTTAAGAGCACAAGCTCTAGAGTAGCATCCTTTTTTTCATCATTGGCCCTACCAAGGACTTTTAAGACATATTTCTTGGAGTTTCCTGGCAATCCAGTGGTTAGGACTCGGCACTCTCACTCCCCTGGCCGGGGTTCAATCCCTGGTCAGGGAACTAAGATCCGCTAAGTGGCATGGCCAAAAAGACATATTTTTCCTAACCGATCCCCTTCCTCTGTGAAATTTTAATACTATTGATTTACTATATGTCTATGTGCTGTGGCCCTTTGGAGGGCCACATACTATGGTGATGTCTATTTTTTCACCCCGTGGGAACCAATTTTCACCCCCTTGAGAAGGCAGGCTACGGAGAGCCATACTACCTGGCTTCAAATCCTAGCCATACTGCTCATTAGCTGTGTGATCTTGTGCAAACCATTCAACCTCTGTGCCTCAGTTTTCTCTCTGTAAGATGGAAATAACAATAGTACTGTCCTCATAGAAATGCTGTGAAGATTAAAAAATGTATACATGTAAAGTGCACAGCAAGCCTAGCATAGAAACACAAGTCCTTTCCTACTCTGCATACCTTTTTCTTTCTTCTCTTTGGTCTGTTTTCATTTTACTTGTTACACTGATCTTTGTGAACAGTCTCTTGGTGTTTAAATTTTTTTCTGCTTATGATTCAGAGAATATTTTATTATTAGTATTATCCCTGATAGTTTTCCACTCTTTGGTATATAAAAACGACTTGACTTCATAGCAATGTCACTGAATGGTGTTTAATAAAGCCCTATTCTAAAAGGGGGGAAAAAAAACAGTAATTCTTTTTTCAAAAACAAAGTACCAGTCTTCAGAGACTCTGATTTTATTTCTGTTCCTCATATTATTTTTCTGTTTTAGCGCAATGCCTAGACATTGATTATTTAAAACTCTTATCAAAATTCAGAACGAGGACTTCCCTGGTGGCACAGTGGTTAAGAATCCGCCTGCCAATGCAGGGGACACAAAGATACCACATGCTGAAGAGCAACTAAGCCCGTGAGCCACAACTACTGAGCCTGCACTCTAGAGCCCGCGAGCCACAGCTACTAAGCCTGCGAGCCACAACTACTGAGCCCACGTGCCGCAACTACTGAAGCCCATGTGCCGCAACAAGTGAAGTCACTGCAATGAGAAGCCCGTGCACCGCAAGGAAGAGTAGTCCCCGCTCTCTGCAACTAGAAAAAGCCCATGGGCAGCAATGAAGACCCAACACAGACAAAAATAAATAAATAAAATAAATACATTAAAAAAAAATTCTGCACAAAACCAGAATTATTTGGTAGACTCTTTGTTTCACTAAAATTTAAAAATTTTGTCCAGATGTTTAATGTTATGTAGCTATTGTTGATTACAGGTGTGGAAGTTGGTCGGGGATAAAGTGAGCACCTGCCTTTGGAAGTCACCTGCATTTCAGGCCCACATAGTGTTCCAGGAAGTTTCACACACTGGTAAAAGCTAGGAGGCCCCATACAGTGGAGAAGGTGGACACTGAGCTGTGGGTTGTTGCACGTTCCCCACACCTCTGAGCCGTATCTCTAGGTACGTCACCTTCCGAGTCTGCTTTAGAGGTGTAACAATATTTTGCCACGCATCTCACAGTTTATCTGAGATTGTCAAACCCTTTATGCACACTCTACAACGACTGTCGCCTTTAACTATCAGTTTTGATAATGAAGAAGCAGGAGCACGAACTGCTGAACCTAATCAGAACCAGAAGCACTGGCTGAATTCAATTCCCTCAAAACATTGATTGAGCCTTTATTGTGTATGTGTGGACTACAAAGGTGAATAAATTCAAATCCCTAAAAATGCATAGCACACAAGGGAGAGAGACATGTACAAAAATAACCCAAATACAAGGTGGAGAGCGGTAGATGAGACAACAGACATGATCAGAGTGCCTCAGGGCACGGAGGAGGGGACAACATATTTGACTGAAAGAATCCGGAAGGGCATTTTGGAGGAGGTGGCATTTGAAAAAGGTCATCTAGGAGTCTGAAGACATCTGTTGGAGGGTTGGAAGGAACATGTTAGGATATGATGAAACTCTTTAACTTGGTTCACAAGGCCCTCTCAAGGAGGTGGACTGGCCCCCTACTTTCTCTCTGGAGTCCCGTCTGAACACTTCCTGTCTTCTCTCCGGTCCAGCCATGCTGGCCTGTCTCAGTTCCCACTACCCTCTCTCCAGCCCTATGATTTCTACATAGGCTGTTCTCTATGCCTGGAATACAATTTCCACCACCTATTCACCTAGTAACTCCTAATTATCCTTCAGACCCCAGCTCAAGCACCACTTCCTCAGGGAAGCCTTCTCTGATCTCCCTGATGAGATCAAACCCTTCAACACAGGCTCCATCCCATTCATTCATATGATCAGTTGATCAGTGTCTGTCTGTTCCAGTGGATCAAAAGCTCCATGAGGGCACCATCTGTGTGTGTTTCTTCACCTTTGCATTACCTGCATGTAGCGTGGGTATCCAATACCTATGAGGTGCTTAATAACTAGTCATTGAATGAGTAAATGAATTATTATGAGCCAAGGGAAAAAACAGAGAAGTGAAAAAACACGCAGTGTTCGAAAATTGGTAAAAAAAATCTGGTTTGACTGAAGAATCTATCCTCAAATTTCTGCTCTGAGACCATAATGATGAACAAGGTGTACATAGGGGTATTTGTGGGGGGGGCTATTAAATAATGTCTTTCTTTCCTCAACAGATAAAAAATCATATATTAGTGGATATAGGTTTCTCTATTTAAAAATTTTCTCTGATACGTGTTTCTTAAACTGTTAGAGTGTTTTTTCCCCCTGCTAATAAGAAGTAGTGAACAGCAAAATAAATAAATGTGCAGCAAATAATATTAGAAGAAAAAAGTTAATCATGGTTAAATGGACAGCATGGTCATTATGGACATGTGCTCAGAGATATTGCATTGTGCATACATATACAGTTATATTTTTCATGAGTTAAGTTGTTCCTAATTGCTACGACTCCCGTTCTACTACAAAGATGTAGAAAGGGTTGGCCAGAATCAAACACTCATAGGAAAAAATGTAAGTTCATTAAAGCACCCAGATAGCTTGAAATAGTATAAATTTGCAACTGTGTAGATAAAACATCTGGGTGATTAGATGAATTTTTCATTTTCCACCTAACTGTGTTACAGTTACATACTCTTTCAATAGTCTGATATCACCATGGTAACTTTGTATTTCATACACACACACACACACACACACACACACACTTTGCTTTTGCTACATCTGAATTATCTGAAAGTCATTTAGGACTTAAAAATCACAATTACAGGAATTCCCTGGTGATCCAGTGGTTAGGACTCTGTGCTTTCACTGTCGAGGGCCTGAGTTCGATCCCTGGTCGGGCGACTAAGATCCCACAGGCTGTGCGGCACAGCCAAAAAAAATTTTTTTTTAATAAAAATCATAATTACAACACTACCTTCTATTCGTTCAGAGAATTTCACTCTGTTTTCATATTGTTACCAGAGTTTCTGAGTTTTCCTGACTATTTTCTAATTCAGGATTTTTTGTTAAGAGTAATTTGTAATTCAAAACTCTCATTTGTTCTAGGAATTTTTTATCCATTGTATTTTCCTAAAGTATTCTTTTTTCTTCCTCTCTTTTATTTAATCATTAAATTATCTTATTTTATTTAGCTTTATACTAAAATAACCCAATACATTATACTGACCTCACCAAAGCTAGCCATATGTACAGCATTTACTTAATTGAACCTTTCTGGCTTGTCTTGTTCTATATTTAAGCCTCCATTATGCAATGCTATTTACTTGATTTATTGGATTTGGCTTGCATGTTTTATAAATTGTGACTGTTGGGAAAATTTTAAAGAGATTGACTTGGCCTGATTGGGGAGTTTCATAGTGAGGACTCATTGCCATTGAAGTTACATTCGTTTGAAAAAAATATCCATTTTAATAAGGACCTTGATCTAGGAGTAAATAACACAGGCTTCTAGAAGCTAGGACAAAGGGTTTGTTCCAGTTCTTGATTTTTTCCAATATTAGAATTTGTTTAAAATCTCCACTTAAGACTAAGCATATGAGATACCAAAAACCAGGGTAAGGGGTTAGAAATTCTGTCACTGAGATGTTTCAGAATATCTGAATAGAGGGCATTGTGCACGTCCTAAATTTAAATAGTTTTTTACATTGCTCTCTTTCCATCCAGCAATTTGGGCTTCTACCTAAGTCCTTTTCTAAGGGCTTATAGTCCTTTTCTAAGGCTACCTTTATGTAAAATCGGTAGCATAATCATTACCATGTTAACAAAGTTTAACGAGCATTACTCCTTAAATAATTTAATATCCTTTAGTATCCACTGATGAAAGGGACTAATTCAATATATAAAAAAATACTGCTTTTGCCTTTACCTGTGGTTTGAATTCCTAATTTTGTATGGCTTTTGCTCTACTTAGTAGTACACGGGACGCTACAATACTATGTGCCAGGCAATGTGCTAAGTGCTAAGGAGTCAAGACTAAGGTAAACACAGTCCCTGCCCTTACGGAGCTCACAGACACATGATGAAGTAATGGTGACACGTACAAGGTGTAGTGGTGATATTCAGGAAGGCCGGTGGAAAGGAGGATCAGGGAAAACTGCAGAGAAGTGGTCACTCGAACTGACGGTTATAAGAAATTCGGATCTATTCCATCAGACTGATGGGGAAGGCATTCTGGGAGAGGAAACAGCACAAATGGAAATGTGATGCCTCATCATTCATTCAATCATTTAACAAATGATTTGAGCAAATTTACTTGCTGAGCAAGTTCTATGGGCTGTGAATGGAAGACAGGGCTCCGTATCCAGAAGTGTAATGAATATTTAGTGGGGTGGAAGACCCAATCAGCAAATGATGGCGATACAGCGCTGTAAGTATAATAAGAGGGACTCACAAGGTCAAATGGAGCTCAGAGGAAAGGCTGCCAATCCAGATTCATCCCACAGCTTAACTCAAGCCATTGCTCCATGTGGAGACTCCTGCTGCCCTTCTCCAAGGTATAGCCTCCTCCATCCAGTCTGAATTGATTCCATTCATTCTGACACTGTATTTAGTTGTCAGCATTACCTTTCGGAGTGCCTGCCCTATGCTATGTTACTCCCCAGCCCTGACTCTGTCTATCCCAGCTGCCCCTGGGGTCACATGTGTTGTGCTAAGGACCTCAGAATTAAGACAACACGTAAAGAGAGAAATCTTGCCAAAGACTCAATGACACAAGAGTGACTAAGAGACCGACTGGTTGTGGAGATACTTTTCTCCAAACCAGCAGCATTGTCTCATCTGGAAGCTTGTTAGAAATGCAACATCTCAGACCCCTTCTCAGACCCAACAATTTTAATGGAATCTCCAGTTGATTAATATTCCCATTAAAGTTGGGACCCACTGGTGTCGCTCACACCTTCAGGTACAGTTCCATTTAAGCCATTCTAAATGGATGGAGGTCTATTCCTAGGGCTGAACACAACATTTATCAACTTTCTTAGGTATCTTATTCCTCACTTGGATGTATATAGACGTAAATCCCTCAAGCAACATATCTGAAACCTTATTTTCCCTTCTGTTCTAAACTCAGTAGAGATGAAAACACATAGTCATCATACTTTTTTTTTTTTTTTTTTTTTTTCCTTTTGGCCGCACAGCGTGTGGGATGTGGGATCTTAGTTCTCTGACCAGGGATCAAACCTGGGCCCTGGGCAGTGAGAGCACACAGTCCTAATCACTGGACCGCCAGGGAATTCCCTCATCATTCTTGTATATTAACCTTTCATATATTTTTTAAGTGCTTAGTTTCCTTAGCTCATAATTAATTTGAAAAAGCCTTCATTTGCACAAAAAGGGAAATTTCCTGGGTTAGGAAATTTTGCTAACTTAGATAGCACATGCCTCATTGTGAAATGCAGGGTCAAATTTTTCCTCTAAGTAGTATTTATTTTCTTGTAATACTGCTTTGTCAACAGCTATTGACTTCTGTTTTGCATAAAGTGTCCTGGAATGTTGCAGGCCTGACATACTAAGGCTTTTTCCTTTCCCTTGAAGTCTTTGATAACCACTATGACCAGTCACTTCTGTGGAATGATTCCATCTTGCCCTGTGGTAGGGAATGACTTGCGTTATACCTGTCCGAGCCACCACTATGTCTAGCATAGTGATACCAAGATGATCAGAGATAGGATTCCAATGACCCACATTTTATTATCTTGGAGTCCCCCCAATAAAAGCAGTGGTATTGACTCAAGATGGGGCATTTATGGATGAGCATCTATATGTGGTACATTTTTACTAGTAAAATTTTTTTACTAGTAAAAACATAGTAAATGTAAAATTTTTAGGCTTTCCTCAAAGACTACTATTATAATAGTAGGCATAATACATTCTTCTCTTTATTCTGTACCTTAAAGGGATCACTATCTTTAGACAGCAATGATTTTCTGCATACCTGTATATATTTTTGTAACTTCTCCAAGGACATAAATACTCTGCCTCAGGCAAACTGCTCTGTCCATATCTCCTTGGATCTGTCCTCCTCATGCCCACTCTGTACCTTTGGTTTACAGTTCCTCCTGCCTGGAGGGCTTTGCCCCATCCTCTCCATTTGTGTATGTGTTTGTGCTTCTTTCAAGGTTCAGTTCAAGTCTGAACACCTCCAAGAAATCCCTGTTCAGTTACCTGAACTCTTGGTAATTCATCCCTTTCCTGGTTTCCATACCTTCTTACTAGTTTAGCCCTTAGTCTGTGCTATTATTGTTTAGTGAAACTGTTACTTCTTCAGGGCATCCCTGTGTGGTGGAAAGGATGATGAGATAAGTCTACCTTAAGAGTCCCAGAAGCTCTTTATTTCCCACCAAAAAGTTTTTCTTTCATGGACAAGATTAAATTTCTTAAAACTAAGGGTTTTGAATTCTTTATCTTTAACATAAACTTCACAGTGCCAAGTTAATTACTCTAAAGCAAAGTTTTCATCATATTAGCTTCATATTCAAAAGGCTTCCTCAGCTTTTCATTACCAAAACTCCAAATGCCAAAGGCAGGCCTGGCATTGAAGGCCATCACATCTGATCAAAGCTACTTTCTGGTGTCACCATTCACTAATTCCCCACACAAACTCCTGTTCCAGTTGATAAAATCTTTTTCCTGCTTACTAAATTAAAAATGGAGATATACTGCCTTTGCTTTTCCCTTTGCCAATGATGCTTTCCCTCTAACCCTCTGCTATGCAAATCCTCATCACTTCAAGATTCAGCTCGAGCCTAGGTCTCTTGGAAGTCTACCTCCTACAAGACCTTCTTGTGCTACTTATTCAGTGTCCAGTATGTAACAAAACTGTAAATTCCTGAAGGCAGAATCAATCTTATATTCCTTTACTGGACTTTGAGCCCCTTGAGGACAGGACTGGTATTCTAGCCATCTGTGAGTTTCCAATACCTAGTGCCATTCCTGGTAAACAGTAGGTGCTTAAAATAAATGTTTTAAATGAATGAATGAATGAACTCTTCTACAGGGATACAAGGCTCAATACATAAGGCTATTTCGTTGAGTAGCTTTACATTGAAAGCAGGAGGAAATGCTACAAAAGTGCATCCTACAGCCTGAGACTTGGGGAAAGGGGTCATTGTTGTCAGGCAGCCAACCCTGGCTCCAGGGGGTCTTTATACTCTGGGTCATTTTTAGCAACACCATAGGGTGTTAAGCAGCAATTGCTCCAGTTTACCATCCTTGGGGGGGCAGCTCTGCTCTGCCCTTTGCACCTGGCATAGTGCCTGGCATAGTATTAACACTGTAGTGGACACTTCATAAATATGAGAATTAAGGGCAAATATTGAGTTATTAGCAAATGGTCAAGCAAGTTGCTCTTGAGATGCGTAGTACTATGTATATTTTTACTGCTAAAAAATAATATACATCTTGACCTTGTGATGGACATACTAATCTTAATGAGATAAAACTGCACAGAACTAAGTACACACAAACACACACACACAGAGCAATTTTTCTTTCTTGGACATTTATCCCAGAGAAATGAGAACTTACATTCACACAAAAATCTGTCTACAAACAGATTTATAGTAGTTTTATTTTTAATATCCCTTGAGAGGAAGCAACCCAAATGTCTTTCAGCAGGTGAATAGTTAAACAAATTATGGTGTCTCCACACCACAGAATATCACTCAGCAAGACAAAGAAGCAAACTGTTGACACACAACAACTTGGATGGATCTCAATGGAACTATGCTTAGTGAAAACGTCCGTCTCAAAAGTTCACTTACTATATGATTCCATCTATACAACATTCTTGAAATGACAAAATTATAGAGATAGATAACAGATTAGCAGTTGCCAGGGTTTAGAAAGTGGGGTAGGAGGGGGTTGGCCGGGGCTGTGAAATGGTAGCACGAAGGACGTGTGTTATGGAACTATGCTAACTATGCTGTGTCTCAACTGGTGGTGCTCACAAAAATCTACACGTGATAAAATTGTGTGGAACTAAGTATACACACACACACACACACACACACACACACACACAAAGGAGTGCACGTAAAACTGAATAAGTTTGCTGGATTGCATCAATGTTAATTTCCTGGCTGTGACATCGTACTATAATTATGTAAGAAGTTACCATGGAATGAAACTGGGCAACGGGTATGTGGACTTTCTTACAATTATATGAGAATTTACAATTCTCTCGAAATAAAAAGTCTTAAAAAAACAGTAATTTCTCTGAATCTGGGGCTGTTTTCAGAATTAATAAGACAAAATATACAATGCAGATCTTTAAAAAGCCTTCTTTATTTGTGTAAATCTTTAATATTATTTTTAGTTCTGAAGGGGAACCTCAGCATCAGGTTTTATAATTCAAAATTACACCAACTGATGTACCTAACCTCGATTCTACCTTTTCCATTTGGAGTTTAGGGCTTTATTCATTTCTGTCACTTATTAGTGTTCACTAGTTTTGCTAGCAACTTCAGTAAATGTTTCTACTACTTAAGAGATTTTGTGTGAGACAGTGAATGCTGTATTATGTATGGGTGCTCTCTATAAATACTGTTTAAAATTAGATGGCAAAGACTTTTAATTCACATCCTGCCAACTGTTTTACCACATTTTTTTTCCCCTTGCCTGTTGGCCTGCTATGTTATCCTCTATAATGAGTGAGTTACAGTAATTGTAGCTGGAAACATCATCATGCAAGGGGGAAAAAAAAGCTCAAAACCTGCCTTATTTTTAAATCAGTAAAGCTTCTGTCATTTTTTGGCCAAGTTACAGCTTCACAGCAAAGTCAAAGAACCAGTAGAGCAAATGCCACGTGGGGAAAGGCTCCGTTGAAGCATAAATTAACTGTATTTCATTTTCCCTTAATAAAGAATTTCAGTTTTTCCACAGTTAACTGTATAATCAATTTGCTCCCCTGCTGGTTTGCTAACTTGCTGTTGGCTTTACTTCAATAATATTGAGCCCAGGCTGGAATGAGTGAAGGAGGAGGAGCTGATTTCGCTGAGAATATGCCTCGGTGATAGAATATAGATTTGCCTTCTGGAATTCTGCTGGGCCTTTTATCCTTAAAGAGCCTAAGACCGCACACTCCTCTGGTCACCCAGCTCTCTGTTATAATGCCTGGTATATTCATAGAGCTTCTTTAATCATGCTTCGGTGACTGGATGATATTACAGTTTTAAACCCTTCTTAGTCTTCTGCAGCCTTGGGCTTCCTAAGCCCCCTAGTACCTCTGGAAGACGTTTTGTTTTATTATTTAAAAAAAAAAATCTATTAAGGGGACTTCCCTGGTGGTCCAGTGGTTAAGAATCTGCCTTCCAATTCAGGGGACGTGGGTTCGATCCCTGATCCAGGAACTAAGATCCCACATGCCTCTGGGCAACTAAGCTCATGCGCTGCAACTACTGAGCCCGCATGAGCGAGCCACAACTACAGAGCCCACGCGCTCTGAAGCCTGCACGCCACAGCTCACAAGAAGCCTGCATGCCGCAACGAGTGATCCACCATGCCGCACCAAAGATCCCACGTGCCGCAACTAAGACCCGACGCAGCCAAAAATAAATAAATAAATAAATAAATATTTTAAAAAATCATCTACACAAGAACTGAGAGTTCTAAGTAAGAAAGTATTTCAAGTCAAGTTGCTTCCATGAGTAATGCAAGGTAACTTTATATCAACTGCTGCTGTGCAATCAGGACTTTAATTGTGAAATTATCCTACTGGAAGGGCTGGAGAAAGCACAGAAAAAATACATTCTATCCTAACTGCTGATTTTGTTCTTCCTGCCCTTCCCATGCCTAGAAATTATACCCTATACTATGGGTTTGTTCACTAACACACTTGTAATTCCACATTTTTTTTCCAGCTCTCTGGATTACAAGACACAAGTTAAACATACAAGATAAACAAATATTATCTTTAGTCACAGAATCACCAGACAAAAAGCTCTTCAGAGCAAGCCATCTCCACCCTCTGCAGGGCTATGTCCGCTCTTCATTCCTAAAGCGGCTCTTCAATTTGAGGACAGTACACTTGGTAGAACTGGGGGAAGCTGTTAGGCACCAAAGTCAAACCATTGACCCCTCCTCTATCAGCCTAAAATTTCATTTGTCCCCCGAATAGCTTCATAGTTACATAAACTCCTAAGGTGCCTTCCAGAAGGCTGTGGAAGAGTGTAGGGTTACAAAGACTTCTTGGTATTCTTGGTTGAGAAACACACAAAGAGCCTCCCGTTCTCAACTTTGGTTATTTCCTTTGTTATCCTTATGGTTTTAGCTTTTACTGTATAGCGTTGAAGTATATTTCTCATGGTTCTCACTCCTGGCTCATCATTACATAATGGGTTGGGATGAGGTTTTGCTTTTGTTCTCTTCCCCAAATCTACTGTAAATCTCAGTTTTTTTTCTTCTCCTGCTTTTCCCAAGAGAGTACCCAGGAAGTATTCTAATTAACTGAACTAGTTTTCTCTATTTCACTCAGTTTTTCCATCTGAAGGGAGGGTCCATTTAAATTGACATTTTTCCTGAAAGAAATAGTTCTTTTTCTGCGTTATGTGAGAACGGTAAAAAGAAGTTAAAGGATAAGGAAATATGCCATTTAACATGAACTTTGCCCCTCAGGAATCTCTAAGGTTTGATGTACACCCTAAACTATGCCTAAAAGGCAAGAAAGCGTTCATTATGGTCCCGTCATCGCAACATAAATCTGAGGCTGATAAGCAATGCTAGGCTTCCTGAAACTTTTTCAGTGAACTGACCAAATCAAAAATTGAGCTTAATTGGCTTGACATCAGGGCAATAGCGGAAATTCAAACGTACTAGAGTGACAATTCATCTCTGTTTGACAGAATCCACAGGAAAATTAATATAAAGATAATTATGATTGATTGAATCTCCCTTTGGCAATCTTTGAGAATTATTTTTTGAGAAAAATTGTAATTGAGAATGGCATATTTATTTAAGGAAAGCAACCTAACACAGTGTCACTGAAGCAGGATGTGCTGGTTAAAGCCTCTCCTGCCATTTCTCCTCAAGATCTAGACCAGAATGGGGTATGGTCAGTCTCATCAAGGCTCAGAACAGCTGGACTGGGCCAAAAAGCACTTTGAAGACAGTCGTTTGACTGCTTTGGGACAAGCCATGACAAGTCTAGGCAATAATTTGAAAGAAACTTCCAAAAAGATCATGTTCCAAGCTCCCAATTTAGAAAGCAGTAGGAATCGTGACCAGTCAAATAATGGTGGCCACACCCACCGTGCCCATTCAGAGAACCGTCCAAGAGCTCTATGGTGTGACTCACTTCACATCCACAGAGAAGATGTTCTGCAAATGTTTTCTTCGAGACTGAAGTTTTCTATCTTCTAATCCCTGCTTGAGAGTGAATCTAAATTCCCACTTTCCCTTTTCTTTTCAGCATTTGCTGAGACGGTCACTGTTTCTTTGGTCTTTGGTCTATGAATTCACCATTACTGATCTTTAATCAACTTTCATATTCTCATTCTCAACTAATTTCTTGGTAAAGAGAATCTGCACGGGCATATCTGTTATTTCTAATAGATATTTTTCTTCGAGTTTATAGAGGCTGTGATAAAAAGGGATAAAATGGAGACTAATGCTCTTTTTCTCTCTTCTGGCCCTTAAGAAAATGAGAGGACTGAGGGAATCATTTATGAAAGCAAAAGAAAGTTTTATTGGTCTTTGTAGAGCAGGTAGCTATGAATAGCTTGCTTCCGTGAGAAAGCTGATAGTCTTTGGATAAGTATGCTTGAAGGCAAGAAATTCCTCTCTTTAGCATGGCCAAGCAGAAAACACACACACACACACACACCATAAACAAATCAAAACAGAAGATCAGAATGAAGAAAGTGAAGGCAAAATTGAAAGAGGTAAGAAGACTAAAGTTAAAATTCAGTGTATGACACCCCAGGTTGTTGTTTTTCTTTTCTGCCCTGTGATTAGAAGCATTCAGTGTAACAACTGGCCAAGACGGGGATCAGAATAACAGCTAAGAAAGAAATTGCAAGAAAAAGTATAAAAAGTTTTTGAAGTAAGAGAAAAACTACTTTTTCTCTTCTTCCTTTGATATTAAACTCACAGTGTCTCTCTCTCTCTCTCTCTCACATACACACACACACACACACACATCACTTATATAACTTAGAAAACAAAAATGTTCCTCGTTTCCACCTATACATGCTTTTGAGGGATGTATAGAAAACAATATACTTAACTACTGTTGGATACAATAAAGGAAATTTATCAGACAAGGTTACCTAGCATTTTTAAGTTAAAAATTAGAGAAATTTGGATTTCTCAAATGAGTCAACTTATACATGAAGTGGAAACTGAAAATTTACTAGTGCCATGGCATTTATCAAAAATCTCACCTCTACCCAAATAACTGTCAGGGGAAACAAGATGAAACTGAAGCATCTGCTTCCCATTTATTCATTTATTAATTATTTAACAAATATTTGTTATACACCTGCTAAAGCACTGGGTACCATGAGGGACTGTATCAGTTAGGGTCTCAAGAGTAAACAGATGGCACATTCAAATTAGGATAATCCAAAGGGAGTTTATTTACAAAAGGGATTTGTTGCAAAGGTTTGGATAAGGAGGAACTGTGCAGGAACCCAAGGCCAGCACCAACACAGCTGTCACCACCCCTGGGTTCTGAAGGGACCAGAAGAGGAGAGAGCAAAGGAAGCAGCCAGAGATAGACTTGCGAGGAGCAGAGGACCTCATAGGGAAGGAGCCAGGGGAACCAATACCCTGCTCTCACTCTCCCATCGCCCTCTGATCTCCACCTGGGGCTCCCCAACCCCTGAACCTGGAGGGCTCAGCGCCTGTGGACAGAGCCCTTACCCACGGGCCTCTGGGAGGCAGAGCAGAGGGGAGCAAAGGAGATCAGGAGGGGCAGATTCAGAGAAGCAGGTAAGAAAGCTTCTGTCCTCACAGAGTTTACTTTCCTTTTAGAAAGTGGATATGTTCACATGTAACAATAAGAACCTTGAGTGCTATTAGGCAAGGACAAACCAAGGGCAAATTTCCAGTTGGGGCAGTAGGAAATGCAGGGCAGTAGCAATGACAGTGAGCTAATGTGTTCTGAATGGCTGCAGTGCTTCTTCAAAAGTAGCATTTTAATAGCATTCCAGGCAGGATTGTAGAATAATACACACCTTTCTCATTTTTAGAGAACTTTCTCCTTCTAGGATGCTAATATAAGAAGTTGGAATGGGGAGAACAGAACCATTATGTGAAACACATACCCTATTTTCAATTTTTTTTCTCACCACAGAAGCATATGAGGTTGCCTATGCTTCTGGACTCTCCAGCACAGGTCTTATACATAAACTACATCTCACATACGTTTTAAAATAAAACTTCTCTTGTTCACAGTACTACCTGTCCTTCAAGGCTGAACCTTCTCTTAGTTCCCCAACACTAATGTCTTCTTCTTCTAAGTCACCAGAGCACCTATATCCTTACTTTATGAGTTATTTGTTTATGTGTGTTTCTTCTGTCCTTTCATCTTGACCTTAAGTTGCTTAAAGGCTTATGGATTTTTAAATATTTCTTTAGATTTCTTTTCACAGTATCTATCACTCTGGGTAGTACATGAAGGTTATTGAGTTTGATTATTTATATCTGATTGTCTGGATAGATAAATTGTCCCATTGAAATTAACACAACATTTATTCTTCAACCTGCTGGATCAAGATCCTCCATATATGGGTCAATCATATGCCTTGTTGTGCCTGGTATAGTCTCAGTTTATGCCTGTATTATCTGACTAAGTATTAATAGCTCTCTCCCCTCACTTATCAATATACTCTGAAGAAAATATTTGTAATGTACATACCAGGTAAGGGCCTAGTATTTGTAATATACAAAGAACTCTTTTTCTTTAAAATTTAAGTATACTTAATTTACAATGTTGTGTTAGTTTCAGGTGTACAGCAAAGTGATTCAGTTATACATATATATGTATCTATTCTTTTTCAGATTCTTTTCTATTACAGGTTATTACAAGATACTGAATGTAGTTCCCTGTGCTATATAGTAGGACCTTGTTGTTTATCTACTTTATATAGAGTAGTGTGTATCTGTTAACCCCAAACTCCTAATTTATCCCTTCCCCCACCTTATAAAGAATTCCTACAACTCAAAAATAAAAACACAAAAAACTCTATTTAAAAATGGGCAGGGCTTCCCTGGTGGTGCAGTGGTTGGGAGTCGGCCTGTTGGGAGTCACGGGTTCGTGCCCCGGTCCGGGAAGATCCCACATGCCGCGGAGCGGCTGGGCCCGTGAGCCATGGCCGCTGAGCCTGCGCGTCCGGAGCCTGTGCTCCGCAACAAGAGAGGCCACAACAGTGAGAGGTCCGCGTACTGCAAAAACAAAAAAAAAATGGGCAAAGGACTTAAGCAGATTTTTCTCCAGAGAAGATATATAAATAGCCAATAAGCACATGAAGAGATGCTCAACATCACTAATCATTAGGGAAATGCAAACAAAACCACAGTGAGATATCATGTCACACTCATGAGGATGGCTAATAACAAGTGTTATTAAAATAACAAGTGTTGGTGAGGATGTAGAGAAATCGGTACCCTCATAAATGGTTGGTGGAAACGTAAAATTGTGCAGCCGCTGTGGAAAACAGTATGCTGGTTCCTCAAAAAATTAAACATGAATTCACTTATGACCCAGTCATTTCATTTCTAGGTGTATACTCAAGAGAAATAAAAAAGAGATATCCATACAAAAACTTGTACATGGATGTTCATAGCTGCATTATTCATAATAACTGAAAGGTGGAAACAACCCAAATGTCCATCAACTGATGAACGGATAAACATATTTGGTACAACCATAATATGGAAATCATTCAGCCATGAAAAGGAATGAAGTACCGATTCATGTACAACAGGGATGAACCTTGAAAATATTATACTCAGTAAAAGAAGCCAGATACAAAAGGCCAAATATTATGTGATTCCATCTATATGAATTGTCCAGAATAGGCAAATCCATAGAGACCAAAAATAAGTTAGTGGTTGCTAAGGCCTGGGGGAAAGATGGCCAAGGAGCCACTGCTTAGTTTGTATGGGGTCTCCTTTAGGGGAGATGAAAATGGTTTGGAACCATATAGAGGTGACGGTTGTACAATACTGAATATACTAAAAACCACTGAATTGTACACTTTAAAATTGTGAATTTTATGTTATGTGAATTAAATCTCAATTTCACAAATTGCAAAAAAATCTGTAACAGAACAAAATCCCAACATGTCCTGGTTTGGATAATTACACGATCATTCTATCTATAGGGCAATTATTAGGGCGTAAATGGAAAAAAGGAAAGATTACAGAGATTGCAAGGAGCTGGGAGCTGAAGGACTGAACAAAGATCTTTTTTCAAGACCCAGTTCTCAAAGAGACAGACAATTAACATTACAGGAAGAAAGCTCTGATTTTGTGTTTTCAATCTGGTATTATTCAGGATCAAGGCCAGACTGAAATTCCAAAGATTTTCTTGAAGAGTAAAGGTTAATATTCCTTAGTACAGAAGTTCCCCTAGCTGACAAATTTTAACTTAGAACTTTCAGATGGACGAGCAAAACTGGATACTTACAGGCGTAGTGTTAATTCAGCAGAGGTAGGAGCTTAAGAACTTCAGTGCACAGCCAAAGTGCTGCTGTTGAAACTTTTGTGTCAGGATCCCACCAGCACCCTAGTTTTCATGGCACACTTTCAATGAGCCCAAAGCCAGAGTCAGTGGCAGCTGACAGCAAGGAAGATCCTACAGCTGCTAAAGGGGTTCCCTGTGCTCTTGGCAAACTCATCAAGGAGAAGAGTTGCCTCCTTCCCACATGTGCGGTGGAGATGAAACTAACCCATTTTACACAAAGATGACTGATAGAATGTGTATTAGCCTGACTCTAAAGCTTAAAAGATGAACTCACACTCCTGTTTAGGAGAAATGCATTTGAGACGTATGAGTTTATAAACCTAGCCTGTTTGGAAGTAGAAGGCTATACTGAATCTATCCCCTGCCTTTGTTTTATTTTATTTTATTTTTTAAATTAATTAATTAATTTATATTTGGCTGCATTGGGTCTTCGTTGCTGCGTGCTGGCTTTCTCTAGTTGTGGCGAGCAGGGGCTACTCTTCGTTGCGGTGCACAGGCCTCTCATTGCGGTGGCTTCTCTTGTTGCGGAGTACAGGCTCTAGGAGTGCGAGCTTCAGTAGTTGTGGCACGAGGGCTCAGTAGTTGTGGCGCACGGGCTTAGTTGCTATGCGGCATGTGGGATCTTCCTGGACCAGGGCTCGAACCCTTGTCCCCTGCATTGGCATGCGGATTCTTAACCACTGCTCCACCAGGGAAGTTCCCCTGCCTTTATTTTAAATCAGGAGCTGCGTGCTGGCTTTCTCTAGTTGTGGCGAGCAGGGGCTACTCTTCGTTGCGGTGCACAGGCCTCTCATTGCGGTGGCTTCTCTTGTTGCGGAGTACAGGCTCTAGGAGTGCGAGCTTCAGTAGTTGTGGCACGAGGGCTCAGTAGTTGTGGCGCACGGGCTTAGTTGCTATGCGGCATGTGGGATCTTCCTGGACCAGGGCTCGAACCCTTGTCCCCTGCATTGGCATGCGGATTCTTAACCACTGCTCCACCAGGGAAGTTCCCCTGCCTTTATTTTAAATCAGGTGTTAAGAGGTCTCCTTATGAAATAAAATCCCCTGAACTCTCAACAAGGCCCTCTCAGGGGCATTGACTCTGCCTCAATTTGTCACACCATCTTCTTGTCCTTCCTTTTATTCCTTTCTCCCTCCCTTTTACTGAAGACTTTCTCTAGACTTAGCAATAGAAAGTACACACAAAAGTAGACCCTGGAGATTTGCCCTCAGAGACCTCATCATCAAGTTGAAGAGACAAACAGAAATACATAGAAAATGGTAGATATTCTTATGCTTTAAACAACGTATGAGCATGTCACACAGTGATAAATGAACAAATTCGAAATGAGCAGAACAGGAGTACATACTGTGGGTTTCGGAGGAAGATCATCATGGGATGAAAAAGATTGAGAAGAGTTATTTTGTTTAAGGGAACTCTCATTACGAAGAACTGAAAGATTTTCTACTGACAGTTGAAAATATGTTGCCTATTGACTAGGGCTTGAAAATAGTTTTGTTTTACATAGTTGTAATCAGATTTGAGGTGTACCATAAAATTCTAATACAGTCTCCTTTCCTAATGCCAAATTGGAGAGCCTCTTAGCATTTGTGCTAACAGGATTTGACCTATAATACATTGTGTTTATATAATACCCTATATTTAGCATCAAATGGAAAAGTTTTCCAATAATGAGGTTTTGGAACACAGTCAATTCATGGCATCAAGTCATGCTCATGACAGCTCAGCAGCTCTGAACTGTTCTTGAGAAGAAAGTGAGTGACAGAATGCAAAACTAGCAATTGTGCAGAGAACTGAGCTGTGCCCTTCATCAAAACTTGACTGTAAACTTTCTTTATAATGGACCACTTCCCTTTCTCTGAGGAAACTGTCCTTTATCCTCCCATCCCTCACTCCTAAAAACCTTTCATTCTATCTCAGTGGTAGTACTAGACCATCAGCTAAATTAGAACATTGGCAGGTTCCAATTTTTAGTTTGACGATTACTTCATTTAACCATATTTTTCCTTTCTGAAAAACCTGCCCAATCCACAACACAACAAAACAAAATAGATGGACCAAAACACCACCATCACCGCCAACAGCAAACAAAAATCCCCCAAATAACAACAAAAACTATGCCATGAGACAAAATTCCCCCACTGATTTCACTCAGCAAAGATTTTAGGGACCTATTTTGTGAGCCCGTCATACTGAGAACGTTCTGGCACAAAGAAATGAGAAATTTGCCTGTTTCAGGTATGGTTTTTAGGAATAGAATTTTCCATACTGGATTAGATCATTTTTCCATCAAGTCCAATATCCTGCTTAGCTGACATGAAGTTAATGATGGTGAAATGCTTTGAAAACATACATACCACATATATATATAAGCAAGAATGGGCCTGCATGCTAGTAACTTTATGGTCCCAATCCCTGGTTCATGAAAAGAATTTTTGAAAAGAACCTTAAATGAATAGAAGAGACAAAAGTATTAAAAAGATTAGCTTCTTGCTTCTTTTCACATTTTTTATGTTTTGAGCAAATAAATAATTAAAAAAAAAACCAAACAAACCTAGAAGTGTTAACAATTAAGGGTGTTTCCAGAACCAGCTAAGCGTGTGTTTGGTGATATTCTTTACAATGTGGACGTGTTTCTTGGGTCTGGCTGTGAAAAACTGAGTTCAGCAGGTTGCATGTAACCATAGGGCTCACAGCCTAGAAGTGATTCTTTTTGTTCTTTCTTCTCTCCTATTGGGCAGGGAATAGGAGGGACAGAAGCTTTACCAACCAGTATTTCTTCAATTGTTTAGCTTTAAATTTGCTCACAGAGTGGGAGCCATTTTCTTTCAGATCTGTTTACTTGGTATTTTTTTCAGGTTAGTTTAATTTGTACTTAAACTATGGGAAGAACATTAAAATAAACTATAGTGCTTGCTTTTTTACTTTAAGTATTGTTTCCTGAACAGCTTTTTAAAATTAACGACGACTGAAGACTGTATGGGATTCATCAGTGAATTATGGTTGCTTTGCTCTCTACAAAGGCTGAAAAAGAAAAGAAATCACACTACAGAGTCCTTCATTCTTTGTGTTACTTTTTAAAAGGCATCTCAAATTTTCCATTTCGAAAGTTTCCAGATAACTTTACCATTTGGTCTTTATTTAATTTGGAGCTGTTTAGATCATTTCCCAAGAACACTTGGCTTCTTAAAAATTTCAGAATGATTAAGATATTGATGCTTTAGGAGCTTATATTTTTATTGGGATGTTATTTGAAATTCTATCTAGATTTTATCTAAGTTTTCTAAACATTACTGAATAACAGTTTATAAAATACAGAAGAAAAGGTGCCAAAATAACACAATATTTGTATGTAGTTTCTATCTCAAATAGCCCGAAGCACTTTGCGTGCAAATACTTATTCTATTTTATAGATGAGAAAATGTAGGGACTAGAATAACCATCATAGCGTTGCATAGTGAAAAATGCCCTGAGCTGGAAACAGACTGTTTATAGGTTTGAATGTATCATCAGAGGCCTGGCATTTAACCTCCCTGGGCCTCAGTCTCTCCACTTATAAAATGAGGGATTTGGACTAAATTTACTGAGAATACTAACATTCTGCATGTCTAACCCTGGACGAACTCTTCAACAGTAAGAAAAGGAATGCGAACTAAATTTAATTTGCCAACTCTAGTGAGGAAAGGGGACTGGGGTTGAGAAAGTATAAAGACACTGGAACAGGGAATTCCCTGGTGGCCCAGTGGTTAGAATTCTGCCCTTTCACAGCTGAGGGCTGGGGTTCGAACCCTGGTCAGGGAACTAAGATTCCCCCCCCACCACACACACAGAAGGCACTGGGACGCGGTGGCCTTGAGAGGAGGTATTGCTGGGATCAACCTCAGTGCTTTCACTGTCATGGACCCGGGTTCGATCTCCCGTCGGGGAACTAAGTCACACAAGCCTTGTGGCCAAAAAAAAAAAAAAAAGGTTCCAGTCAATTCAGTGAGGAAAAACCAGTCAGGCCCATTGTTTCCAGCCAGGCATGCCTAGTAACCCTTAGATTCCCAGACCTTTTATATCTTTGCTAACTTACTTTTAACTTGCTTTTCCAAAACCAGCCTATCTTACCAGTAGGTTCACAGCTGCAATTGTATGTACACAATGCCAGGCACTAAATTAAATTCTTTTAGTTTCCAAATTAACTGACACCACCTAACCACACAACTAAAATGCTTCTCTGGTTATAAAAGCAATACATGTTTTACTGAAGAACATTAGGAAAAATTTTAAAAACTACAAGATGAAGATCGGCAATAAGCCCACTACCCAGAGAGTAAATGAAACATTTTAGTATGTTTCCGCCTGAGTTCTCTTCTGTGGGCATATCTACAGTTTCTGTTTTGAAAACTGGGATCACACTGTATACATGACTTTAAACCCCTTTTTAATATTAAGGGTATATTGTGAGCACTTTCACATCACAAAAGCTCTTACATAGTAAGATGGTATTTCATTCTGATGCCAAACATCTGGATGAAAAGTTAAAAAATCAATTATCTGGATATCTTCAAATATCCAGATGTTTGGCACCAGGTCGACAAAACTTTAAAATCATCGACCAAAATTTGCAGCTTTTGCACAGATGTCTGGCATTATGTAGGCAAACTCTCTCTGAACTGACTGGCCCCTTTGGCAGCAGAGGGACAGAGCATTTACTACATGCTTTAGGTCCAAAGTGTTTCAAAGTGTAGCTCATGTGTGCGTGGGTAACTTTTTCATTTTTTCATAATGAGTCAGCAGCACAAAGAATATGTATATATTTTAGGAACCTTCAATCCGTTATGAAAAAAGTCCGCTATCTATATCTTTAGTCATTTCTCAGCCAATTTGACTGTTTGTTGACCTTGAGAGCTTAGGATAAAGGTGTCATTTCACCCAAGTCTTGGTGTTGAGGATTTGTATCCTAGTCAGGGATTTGTATTGTCTTCTTTGCTATAATGAAGACAGTTCTTTCTGGCTGATAATTTTATTAACAGATTGCTCTGAATATTTAAAAGTCATGTTAATATGCCAACATCCCGGACAACAGTCTCACTTAAAATACATTAAGATTGCTCTAAAAGGTAATTTTATGATTTTCTAATTACCTTGTTCCTTGGGTCATCGTCCTCCTTTTAGTTCTGTATTAGTGCCTGTATTTTCACTCGTACGCTTTTTTTTGATTCCTGAAGGCATCGTTTATGTAAGTTCAGTGAAGTTCAATGTCATCCACAATTGTGTCACGCCTTATGTACTTTAATACGTATTTATAGTTATCTTTGAAATTTCCATCCTTAGTATATTTTTCTACTTCTTGACATGCTCAAGAATGCCCTTCATAGCTGTCTTTCATTTTCCATCCTATCTGGTTTTCTTTTCATTAGTGTTACTTTGATTATGTCTATTACATGTCTATTAGCATAAAAATATTTCTACTTCTGTTGCTGAAATAGGAAAGAAAAAAAAAAGAAAGAATCTACCCAAGTTATGCCAAAGAGAGCAAGGTAGCTGAATAATGCAATGCACAAGTCAGTGAGTAACGTGAACTAAGTCCACGGCTTGCCTTTCACCCACGCAGCACTGCTCCTCTTGTCCCCTATGTTCTCTTCCTGGCTCCGTCGCCTCGTTGCTCAGCTGCCACAGGCAGGACATTAGCTGGGCCTTTGCCTCGGGTTCTTCATCCTTCAGCCATAAAAAATTAGATATTCCCACAGTGGTATGTCTTGTGAAATAATTTGTAAAGGTTCCTTGACATCATAAACGTCAATATTAAATGTTACTGTTGAGTAGCTTGATTTATCTGAATAAGTTGCATTGAAAAACCAGGTGGATATAAATTTTTGATTTTTCAAAAAATATATAAATCACCCCACATCTGAGGACTACGGCTTCGTTTCTTGCAAGGCATTGTAATCTCATTTTCAGTTTTGCCATTTGGGTCTACGTGTATTATTTGCTCTTGTGAATATTTTCTTCAGATTTATTGAGTGGTGTTCTTGCCCAATGGCAAATTACTTACGATTTTATATTCTGGGCACTTTTCTGGGGTCTGAACGGGCCTAAGTAGAGCAATCATTAATGAGGTGTATGCCACCGCTATTCTGGGATGATATCGTTCCACAATTGCTATGTTTTATATGACAGCAAATCTTTGGATAAAAATGAGAAATTATAGCTACTTAGCTAGATACTTGGAAATCTCTAGACAGTTGTATTCTTTCATGCAAAGTACTAGACTGCTGGGCTATAAAAACAGTAACCTTAGACTTTTGACCTAGTGTCCTTCAGATGTAGATTTCTGCGTGGCCATATAGGTTGTACATATAAATAATAAGTAGAAACATAGACGTGCACATACAGGCAAAAACTGTTGAAAGAAATGGCAGAATCATTTCAATCGTTTATTTGGCAACGGACAGTTGTATTCAGTTACTAATTGGTTGCTTTAAGGTTAAGCAGTTGGTTGACAAACTTAACTCTTTCACCTTAGTATTGGCATAGTCATATCGCGGTGCACATATTCCTCTGCGGCTGAATTTCAGTGACTATTTCCTGATATCTATCAATGATCAGAGAGGTTAAGATTCCTGTTTCTTTCACTTCCCTCATCCAATCCATTAGCAAGTCCTACAGCACTACCTTCAAAATATATTCTGAATCTAACTGATTCTCGCCGTCTCTACGACTTCCCCCTTGGCCCAGACTACTGTCACCACTTGCCTGGACTATGTAATCGCCTCTGGACTGGTCTCTGTCCTTCCAATCTTGTCTCTCCTAGGATCTCTTTGCTCCCCTCCAGGTGCCAGAATACTCTTTTAAAAATATAACCTGGATCATGTTACTTTTCTGCTCCTAAGCCTTCAAAAGCTTCCCAAAATATTCAGAATATAAGCTGATCTCTAAGATCCAACATGATCTGCATCCTGTTCATCGCTCTTCCTTTCACCAGCCACACAAGGCTTCTTACGGTTCCTCCCATATACAAAGCCAGCTTGTGTCTCAGGGCTATTGTAACCACTACATCCATGCCTGGAAGCTTCTTGCCTTGTAGACTCATACATCTCAGGTTCCTTCAACATTACCGCCTCAGAGAGACCTTCCCAGTCTCTGTTTTCTAAATGAGGTTGTCTACCCCTTGTCATTCTCAATACCCTTGACCTGCTTTATTTTGCTTCATGATACTTTTCACTATCGAAATTTGTTGAAAGACATTAAAGACAACATAAATTATTGGAGAGATCTATTTCCTCTATTCCTGGATATTCCTGGATAGTAATGTTCAATATCATAAAGATATAAATTCTACCCCAAATGAATGAATCTATAAATTTAAAGCAATTTCAACCAAAATTCCAACTACCCTTTGAATTTGACAAAACAATATAAAATTAACCTATAAGAACAAGTGCAATGTGTACTTATTTCAGGATAAAGTAATGGAACAGAACAGAATCAGAAATTGACCTTTGTATACACAGGGTTTTAGCAATATGACAAAGATGATTTTTTATACAATTTTTAAAGGTTACTCCCCATTTACAGTTATTACAAAATACCGGCTATATTCCCTGTGTTGTACAATACATCTTGTAGCTTATTTTATACCCAATAGTTTGTACCTCCCACTCCCTCACCCCTGCCACTCCCTGCCCAGATATACTTCTGTTTATGGATTGTTATTTCTCTCAGCTACCAGCATATAATCTTCTTGAAAGAAGGAATGTTGTTCATTTTTTGCATTGATGTATCCCAGCACCTAAATTTGCCTGGCACATAGTATGTGCTCAGTAAATATCTTTTCACTGAAAAAATGACTCACGGGGCTTCCCTGGTGGCGCAGTGGTTGAGAGTCCGCCTGCCGATGCAGGGGACACAGGTTCGTGCCCCGGTCGGGGAAGATCCCACATGCCGCGGAGCGGCTGGGCCCGTGAGCCATGGCCGCTGAGCCTGCGCGTCCGGAGCCTGCGCTCAGCAACGGGAGAGGCCACAACAGTGAGAGGCCCGCGTACCGCAAAAAAAAAAAAAAAAAAAAAAAAAAAAAAAAATGACTCACGGTTGACTAATAAAGAACCTTTGTTCTCTAGATTTATATCGTTCTATCATACAGCTCTGGGCTTGCAATATTATCATGGAAACATTTCTTGGAGGCACAGTTATTAGCAAATAATGTCTCCTAGACAACCTACTTAAAGAAATCTAGATAATATTAGGAGACAGTTGGATTCGAGCACCACCAGTTGATCAATTACATGATTTATTTGCTCAGCTGTGCTGATCATTTCTGCCAGGTGACCCAGACATGGGTCCTGTTGGCTTACAGCCTGAGTGGGGTGAGATGTGCCATCCTCACATGCTTCATGAGTGGAATGGGACTTACACCCTCACTCTCTGTGTTATTAGGGTCGGTTTTCTTTAACATCTTGGTTCACCTCAGAAATCACTGAATATTCTGATGTTGTGGTAATTTCCCATGCTCTTAAAACTATTTTCTTCCACACTATTGAAGGATAAAAATGACAACAGTTGACCCCAAAGGCCTAGCCACCTAAGCAGAAACTTCTCTTCTGTGAATACTTGGGTTAGTCCGTAACAAGTATAGGCTGAATTCTTTCCATGTGTCAAACTATGTGGTTGGTAATCATTAAGAAAAAGCAAAAAACACAACTGCCCTTTCATTTGATCATGCTTTTTTAGAGCTTTTACAGATATTCTCATTTATCTCATTCATAGTCCCTGCTCTCAAGAACTCTGTAATCTATTTGTGGGCTTTTAAAAAAATGTAAAATAATTTGAGACTAACGTGAAAGTATACAAAGCCTAAATTGCTTCGTTGGAATAAATATCACAGGAATTGAGGGTGTGGTAGGCTTGGACTGGAATGGACTTTTTTCTGTTTTAATTTACTTTTTTTTATTTATTTTTGGCTGCGTTGGGTCTTTGTTGCCGTGCGCAGGCTTTCTCTAGTTGCGGCGAGCGGGGGCTACTCTTCGTTGCGATGCTCAGGCTTCTCATTGCGGTGGCTTCTCTTGTTGCGGAGCATGGGCTCTAGGAGTGCAGGCTTCAGTAGTTGTGGCGCACCGGCTCAGCAGTTGTGGCTCGCAGGCTCTAGAGCGCAGGTTCAGTAGTTGTGGCGCAGGGGCTTAGTTGCTCCACGGCACGTGGGATCCTCCCGGACCAGGGCTCGAACCCGTGTTCCCTGCATTGGCAGGCGGATTCCTAACCACTGCGCCAGCAGGGAAGCCCCTGGATTGGACTTTTCAGAGAAGGTTTCAGAGAGGTTAGGGTCGATCCAAACCTTTGGCCAATTTCTCCACTGGACCATTGCTTACATTAATTTAAAACATATTTCACGTTCTCTAAGATCTTATATTCCAGTGGGAAAGTTATAAAGCTAACATTAAAACAAAGCTGAACTGGGTACTATAAGCAAAACAGAACAGGACACCAGAGGAAAAAGAGAGCTTTGGATCAGGCTATCAAGGAAAGCTTCACAGAGAAGGGCCCACAGGACCTGGTTTTCAAGGATGAGGAACACTACTGCAGTCACAATAAATTTATTCAACTGGCCATGACTCAGCATCGATTTGGTCAGCGTTACCAAAGCATTTTTAATATGTAGCTACAACATAAATAACTTCCCAGAGGTAAATGCATCTTTTAGGTTTACAGTGAGCAGTATTATGAATGCAGTCTATCTCAGGAAGCTATTCCAGAATGGGATTCAAACCTACACACAATTAAGCAGAAAGGATGAATCACCCTCAAAATGGAGGAAATAACTATGCAAAACTTAACTGATTACTGATCGTTAGCCAAGAAACTGTTCTCTACTCCCCAAATCCAATAAAACAATACTACTTGCTCCTATAAGTACAAAACTTAGTGCCAAAGAAAATAATCAGTACATTATATTGCTATGTAAATTAATGCAGAATTGATAAAAGGAGATGTATCTGATAATGTGCTCTTTATAGTAATCTTCGTTTTCAAAAAGGTGTAATCAATCCCATTTTGAGATGGCAAAACTGAGGCTCAGGAAGGTCAAGTACCCAAATTTCCACAGCTCCTAAATGGCATCACTACCAGGATTTGGAGTCTGGTCTGTCTGGCTCCATTACTACACTGTACGTTGCCATAAAGAAAACAAGTGGGTGGGGTAGGGAGGAAGAGATAAATTAGGAGTTTGAGATCAACATATACACACTACTATATACAAAACAGATAAACAACAAGGACTCACTGTATAGCACAGGGAACTATACTCATTATCTTATAATAACCTATAATGGGAAGGAATCTGAAAAGGAATATGTATATATATATATATATATATATATATATATATATATACACACACACACACACATATAACTGAATCTCTTCACTGTACACCTGAAACTGAAACTAACACAATATTGTAAATTAACTATACTTCAATTTTTAAAAATGATTATTAAAAAAAGTCTATTTTGTCTGTGGAAAAAAAAAGTGGGAAAGCAGGCTAGGTAGGAGCCAGAAGCCAGCCTGTGTAATCCACGAAGTGAAGTGAGGCTCTCGCATAATCATCTGCTGGGTGCACAGATGCCATCCACTGTCAATCCAGGGTGCGTCATCTGCACCAAACCTTGCTTTTAACAGCACTTTCTTGGTTCTCAATAAGAACTTACTTTGTCTTTTCAGTTTTCTATATTTACACTGATTTTTACATGAAATTTACCCACGAGCCAAGGAAGCTGTTTGAAGCAATCCCAAACAAAGTACAAAACAAAGGTCTCTGAGTCAAGAGAGATTCAGGAGGCAGAAGTTTGGGCTGGTGCGTTAACATCCATCGGGAAAGTTAGCAGATTTTGCCCAGCAGAGGTCGGGAGCAGACCTCAGGGTAAGGAGGCAAGACAGCGTCCCAACTCTCTTGAGTTATGCCTCCACTTAATTTTGCTTGAATTTTGAGATCAAATCTGCCCATATGTAAATATGTCTTAACAAAAGCACATTTTAAGGGCTTCCCTGGTGGTGCAGTGGTTGGGAGTCCACCTGCCGATACAGGGGACGCGGGTTCGTGCCCCGGTCCGGGAAGATCCCACATGCCGCGGAGCGGCTGGGCCCGTGAGCCATGGCCGCTGAGCCTGCGCGTCCGGAGCCTGTGCTCCACAACGAGAGAGGCCACAACAGTGAGAGGCCCGCGTAACGCAAAAAAAAAAAAAAAAAAAGCACATTTTAAAGCCAAATCTAAGTACTGTGTACATCAGCCACCATTTTACAGGACTCAAGCGGTGTTCTCATCCATGAATGCTATTAACTGAATGTTGGTTAGTGCTTAGAATGCAAACAAAAAGATAACATTTCATGCTTATTACCCTTGACATATTTCAAAAGAGAAGCGGCACTGGATGTGACAATTCTAACAGAGAACACTACTTCTGCCCCCAATGTTTCCTGTATCTTCAAACAGAGGGGCTGAGTTTTATTTCTCCTGTCACTTATTTGTTGGTTCTTGCTCACAGGACTGGGATGAGTTCAGCAGATGGCCCTGGTGGTATTAGGGGAACAGGAGAAACAAGACTTGTGAACTTGTTCTGGAGGGAAAATTGGGGAGACAGAATTGGCAGACAGGATGGGATGAGGCCCTGGAATAGGCTGGGGCAACGGGTTCAGCACTAATGGTACCCCTTTTATGTGGCGCCTTGGTAACATAAGACCAGGTTCTAGTTCTTGATGTTGGTACCCATCTAGTCTACCTGCTCAGCAGGAGTCACTGTATTAAGACTTACTTACAGCAGCGACATGGATGGACCTAAAGATCGTCATACTGAGTGAAGTCACACAGAGAAAGACAAATATATGATATCACTTACATGTGGAACCCAAAAAAAGGGTACAAATGAACTTATTTACAAAACAGAAGTACAGTCACCAAAGTAGAAAACAAACTTATGGTTATCAGGGGGTAAGGGGGAGAGGGATAAATTGGGAGATTGGGATTGACATACACACGCTACTATATATACTGATAAAACAGATAACTCATAAGGACCTACTGTAAAGCATAAGGAACTCTACTCAATACCTTGTAATGGCCTATATGGGAAAAGAACCTAAAAAAAGAGTGGATATATGTGTATGTATAACTGATTCACCTTGCTGTACACCTGAAACTAACAAAACATTGTAAATCAACTATACTCCAATAAAAATTTTTTTAAAAAAGACACTTATATAAACCTAGACAGACTTATCATAAGAGAGTTTTCAAAATCTTAGTAGTACTATAATATTCTTTCTATCTGGTCTTGGACCTCTCCTGTCAGTTCTAAAAACCAGAATACAAACCTTAGGTCCTAAGATATCCTCTATTTTTTACTATTTTCTCTCATTATTTTAACTCAAAATCACAAAAGAAGACAGAAAAACCTCATTCGAATGCCATGGGAATATGACAGTGGGTTGCACTTGGGAAACACAAGCACCGTTACCTGTGGATTATATTACTAGGAAGTTTACTGTAAGTGGAAATAAAGTGTATCAAATATGATTTTCTCATAGAAACAGTGCTATAACCGAGGGCTAAGTTCCTGACCTAGGGTCTTATGCCAATTTTTACCAAATGCAGGACTTAATAAACTATAAATGATATATTTTATGTTTCATAGCATAAACCTTTCTAAAGCAGACATAAATCAATTAAGTAGCGCTACAAGTAGTCAATAAACATCAAATCCATTTAATATGATGCAGTCTGACTGCGTTTTCCTGCCAAATATTTTACCGAAGCAAAACAGCTCTAAGGATCGCGTTTATTAGTTTTACGGATTTCAGGATGATTTTCTTGAGGACATTTTGAAGAGCACGTCCAAGGAGAGTTTGGGGCAGTGAGCTGATGCCATTTTGGAAAAGAGAAAACTAACTCAGTTTTCTATGGTTCCCTCGTTTTCTTATAGTCAATTTTCCTATCATAAAACCTAGGGATTAGAACTAATCACGGCCTGCTAGTGTGCTTGAGGTTGGGATTCATTTCCTCAAAAGGGGAGCATAACATATGTTCATGTGAGAAACTGTTTAAGTGTCGGGAGTTGCAACGCGGGTGTAGCTGGCAGAGGGCTGTAAGTGTGAATTGCTATGAGTAGAAATCACCACAATGATTGCTTGCGTGACTTTTCCCCCCCTTCCAATTTATCACTGAGCAGAAGAAACATTAACTGGAAAACTTTGGTGCTTACAATCCTAGTTAATAAATTCAGGGCAAAAAAACGAGCAGATCCTGAGAATTCTGGACTAGACCTGAAAACCATCCCAAATTTTATCATTCTGACTACAATTTCATAATAAGAAATCACCAGTTATCCTTTAAGAAGCCAATCAATGTCAAGGGAAAATGGATCTGATAATAATTCTCCACATCTTGCAATAAAATCCTGAATTTTCTATCAGGTCAGTCTGTGTAACAGGACACAGAGAACAGTGCAATTTTGTTCTGATTTGTGTTGGAGGGAAAAAAAAGGGAAACCATTCATTTAATTGTATTATATCAAAATTGATTTGGGAAAAAGTCACAAATTAGTTCCACCATTTCTGACAACATGATTTTTATCAGCTTGGCTAAATCGTGTAGGGAGGGGTGGGTGGGAGCGGAGATTTTATTACAAATCTCGGGAAAAAGACCTTTCCATCAACATGATTCAACTTTCATTTGCAGATATCAGCGTTCAGAATAACTCTCCTATAGCTGTGTTTACTTTCTGCAGAACTTGCCCTTTGTCAGGTCCATTTATCTTAAAAGGCCCAGTTATTCCTTTCCTTAGTCCACAACCAACTCCACTAAAGCTGTGTTTATCTCTGCTTGTTTTCTAATCTAGTGGAACTGAGGCGGCTAGATGGTCAAGTATGATTTCCCCTTGAAATAGAAACTGCTGTTTACCTAGCATGTTGCAAAGCAGTAGTCTTGTTTTCTAAAATCACCTGAAACATACTAGAAAGCAAGAAGGTCACAAACCAACCTTTCTGGGATAAAGGCACTGGTGTTGTCCAGATCTTGTCCTTCAGGGACAGGAAAAGTGATGTCCTCAGGCTCTGAAAGTGGAGGAGGGCCACCAGGCTGTTAGGCTCTTCTAAGTATAGAAAAAAAAGAAAAAAAAGGAAGCAAAGTAGGGACCGGCGATTGGTTTTGCCTCTTTAGCAAGTCCAGTTTTCTCCAGACTATTTCTGTTTTGCCTTCATAACAGTGAGTGAATTCCTTTGAAACAAGAAGGCATTTCTTTTAAGAATACCTTTCTCCTCAGCTCCTGTTTTCTTATCCTCTAAACCAACCCTCTGTTTGACTTGACAACTAAGGGAATAAACACAGGAAAATTGTGTTGAAGCTGCAGACTGGGGGGAAAAAAACAGCGTTAAAAGAAGGAAAACCAGGCTTCCCCAGTGGCACAGTGATTAAGAATCCGCCTGCCAATGCAGCGGACACAGGTTCAAGCCCTGGTCCAGGAAGATCCCACATGCCGCATAGCAGCTAAGCCTGTGCGCCACAACTACTGAGCCCGCGTGCCACAACTACTGAAGCCTGTGTGCCTGGAGCCCATGCTCTGCCAAAAGAGAAGCCACCGCAATGAGAAGCCTGCACACCACGATGAAGAGTAGCCCCCACTCGCCACAACTAGAGAAAGCCCGTGCATAGCAATGATGACCCAACTCAGCCAAAAATAAATAAATAAGACAAATACATTTATTAAAAAAAAAAAGTAAAATCAGTATGTGTAGAGCTTGAAACCCTGGAGGGAAAGGACCACTGTAATCGCCAAGAGCAAAGGCGTGAGCTAACACCAGCCTTTAAATGGAACAGGCCTCGGCTCAATTCAAAACCTGTTTAAAAGTCAACACATCTTGAACAGGAGATAAGTCCTTTAGGCAAAATGGGGAAACTCATTAAGAGGTACTTGTAAGACTTAAACTGAGAGGTCTCTCAGGTGACTCCGTGGCCGGGGGTGGGGGGCAATCATCATCCTTATAGGAAGAGCTTATCAATGATTGTAAAATAATACTATCCGCTGAGCGCTGTCTTATGCCAGGTGCTTTACATCTTATTTGACTTGCAAAGCAGCCCTATTCATTATTGTCATTGCCTCCTCCTGTGGCTACCTCTTCAGCGACAAGACTGGGCTTTGAACCTAGAAATTTATGCTTTTTCTGCTACACAAAGTGGCTTCCCTCAAAAGAAGTAATCAGCGGAACTGCTTTGTAAGCAGTCGAGTTCTGTAATATTTTATAGTTAAAGCTTTCCCACTCTGCAAAGTCCAGCCAACATTCAAAACAGAGCTCTCCTCTGTAAAGTGGCACGAGCCTGGGTTTAGCTGTCACTCGCTGCCTGCCTTCTTTACCCCAGCTGGAACCCCAATGGTTTTAGTTTGGAAAACAGTGATGATAATAGCTCCTTAAAAACTTTTTTGAGGGAATTCCCTGGCGGTCCAGTGGTTAGGACTCGGCGCTTTCACTGCCGAGAGCGTGGGTTCGATCCCTGCTCTGGGAACTAAGATCCCACAAGCCATGCGATTACGCCAGAAAAAACAAAACGAAACAAAACTGTTTTGAGGTACAAATGAAGTAACATATGTAAAACAGTGCTCGACACATAGTAGGCAAAGCTGGCACTCAATAAACATCCCTTTATCCTCTTTCCTCATAACTCCTCAAAAACGATAAAATGTGTTCTCTGTCTTGACGAATACCGTTCCTCATCTATTCAGTCACCTAAGCTGTCAACTTTGAAAGAATCACTCATGGATCCATTCAAAAAATACTTTCTGAGGGCTTCCCTGGTGGTGCAGTGGTTGAGAGTCCGCCTGCCGATGCAGGGGACACGGGTTCGTGCCCCGGTCCGGGAGGATCCCACATGCCGCGGAGCGGCTGGGCCCGTGAGCCATGGACGCTGAGCCTGCGCGTCCGGAGCCTGTGCTCTGCAACGGGGGAGGCCACAGCAGTGAGAGGCCCGCGTACCGCAAAAAAAACCCAAAAACTTTCTGAGCACTTACCAGTAGTGTTCTAGGTGAGACAGGAAGAAAGGTAGCAGGGCACCATCTGTAAACGAACGACATACTCATTGAGGATACACACGAACTGGTTAGAAGTGATTAGCCCCAAGATGGCGGAAGATTCAACTTCCGGTAGAACTTGAGCCTCATTATGTGCTTATTGTAATATATTAGCATATGCGAAATGACACACCCACAAGCGCCATGACAGTTCCGAGGCTGACCATAAAAGGCCAAAAAGTGGGCAGTGGCCCAATTCCTGGAAATCCCCGCTCCTTCCCCCAAATAGTTGCAATAATCCTCCCACTCATTAGCATATGAAATTACCCAGTCCATAAAAACTAACCACCCCATGTTTTGGGGTCCCTCTCAATTTCCAAGACGATCCCCATGCCCTGGGGCCACGCTGAGATGGATCACATTGTGCCTATGGAATGTATATCTCTCTAAATAAACCTGCTTTCACTTTACTATGTCTCCTGAATTCTTTCCAGCACAAAGCCAAGGATCCTCACTTGGCAGCTCATCCCAGGGACTCACCTGAGACATGGGACATGACCATCCTCTCGCACCCCATTTTCCTGCAACATAAGCACTAGGGATCAGGAAGTGAACAGAACAGATGAAGATAATTTAACTACACTTGTCTACCTCCCCAGCTTCCCACCCAAATAACCACCAAAGTCCTATCCATTGTGTATACATCACTATGTTAGAAAGTGAGATCCTATCTATCTAGAACATCTTAAATCTATCCCATCCTCTTCTTTCCTACTGCCCCTCCAAAATGTGGAAATGCATTCTCTTCCAACTGTCTTAGACCAGTGGGTCTCAAACTTGAGCAGAATCACCCAGAGAACCAAGCAAAAGAGGCTGCCCAGAAAGCAGTTAACAGCGCCACTGGGGTTCCAACTGTTTCAAATGATCAGGGACCACGGAAAGAAACTCGTGCTTCACCAAAGAAAAATACCTAAACATCAAAACACTTAAATAAAAAAAAAAAAAAAAAAAAAAAACACTTAAATATTATGGAAAATAACATTGCGAAATATAAAATAAATTAAAATAAAGGAAAGGAAACTTTGAAACTTAGGTACCAAGCAAATGCCAGGTCTAGCAAACATAATGCTAGTCCTAGATTACTTATTGATTTAAAAACAACAAAAAAATAGTAAAGTATAGAAACAAAGTAATGTTTTATAGACCCTGGGAAAAAGAATGTTCAGCAAAGTACAAAAATTTAAAGCATTCCTCTCCCTAATTTTGTAATTCTTTACTATGGCTCAGAATGTCACTTCTGTTTTAAATAACAGAATAGATAACTGAGCAAGGAAACATAATTTGGATTATAAAATTCTTGCCTTAATAAAAATTCCTTAAACAGTGGGAAAAAAAAAAAGAATCACCTGGAGATCTTGTTCACACACAAAGTGCTGGGACCCACCCCCAGGTGATAGTGATACTGCTGCTCTAGGGACAACTTTGAAAACCACTGACATAGGTGGTTTTCACCTAGATTACCTAGATTACTATTGCTTGCTCCAACGGTCACCTCACCATCTTCTAATCCAGTGGTCAGCAAACTCTGGCTCCACAGCTTGTTTTTGTAAATAAAGTTTTACTGGCACACAACCGTGCCCATTTGGTTACACATTGTCTATGGCTGCTTTTGTGCTACAAGGCAGATATAAGTGCTTGTGACAAAGACATATGCCTTATGACATATGACCCACAGAGCCTAAAATATTGATGATCTGGCCTTTTACAGGAAAAAATGTGCTGACCTCATCCTCACCTGCTACAAAAATGGTCCTTCCAAAAATAAGGCCCATCCTGTCACCTCCTGTTTTAAAAATACCAATGGAATCCAAAGTCTCCTATGATACAACAAGCTGTCCAACCCTAGTTGGCCAATCTCTTTGTACCCTATCCTGTAATTTTGCCATCCTGGACTTCTTAATTTTCTCTGATCATGCCAAGATCGTCTCCCATTTCCCTGTCATCCCACATCTTGTCCACCTATCTACACTACGATTCTCCGTTCCTTCACAGGATGAGCAACTGTATCATGTGTGAGTTTAATGTTTGAGGATTCAACTATACACTCTGCAGAGAGACAGGGAGAAAGAGGACAGTCTGCCCGCCCATTCTGCTTCATGGGTTTGTGTTTCTGAATGAATGTGAGATGGGAGGCTCGAATCTACTGCTTCCTCAGTCTGCTCAGACCCAGTGTGACTCTCGTATGTTCGTGCGAGTATCTCACCACAGAGGGTGTAATCCCAGTGTTTAAAGATAAGTGTTTTTCATACAACAGAGCCAATAAACACAAGCCAACTCTTCATCTGGTGCTCAAAGGAGAAGAAACAATCTGTTCCTAAACTGGAGGAAAATCTGGCTGTGTTGGGATTACTAGACACTGGATCTCTAGATACTGTATATGTAGATATTGTACCTTATGGGTAATTTAAGGGTTCACTTTAAACATCATCATTTAGAACCCAATCCCTAAATAAGACCTGACTCATTCTTTAAGCCTTAGCACAAATGTCCTTTCTTCTCATTTTCTCTGTCCTGGAGTCAGTCTTCCTCTGTGCTCCCATAAATACCTTCTGTTCCCTAAGTAATTTGTTTTACTTATTTATTTATTTTTATTTTATTTTATTTTTGTTTTGTTTTTGGCCACGCTGCACAGCATGTGGGATCTTAGTTCCCTGACCAGTGATGGAACCTGGGCCCTCAGCAGTGGAAGCTTGGAGTCCTAATTCCCTGGACCTCCAGGGAATTCCCTCCCTAAGTAATTTGTATGTATCTGTATTAGAACACTGAACTGTAATTATTTATTTAATTTTCAGGCTCTCTCCATTAGGCAACGAGCCATTCAAGGATAAAGGCATAATTTAGTGATCCAGCATCTGTGTCTTTCCCACGACCGAGCCTAAGTATAAACATTTAACAAGAGTTTACTGATGGAATGGATAAAGCCCCACCTCTCACTTTAGACCACTCTCTTTTCTTTGAAATGATCGGTGAACTGCCACTGAAACTTTCAGTTAATGCCTATGGTTTAACATTTCAATGAATTTTAATTCTTCTGGTACTCATTTTCTTTTTTCAACTCGATTTAAGCTGGTTCAGGGCAGGATCTATATGCTTACCCCACTCTGAAAACAAAATAATATTTGCTAGTGGATTGATTGCAAATTTGAGTGTGATATGTTAAGAACAGAGAGAAATTAATCAAATTAGTTTTTTCTTAGTCACAGATTTTTTTTTTTTTTTTTTTTTTTTTTTTTGCGGTACGCGGGCCTCTCACTGTTGTGGCCTCTCCCGTTGCGGAGCACAGGCTCCGGACGCGCAGGCCCAGCGGCCATGGCTCACGGGCCTAGCCGCTCTGCGGCATGTGGGATCTTCCCGGACCGGGGCACGAACCCATGTCCCCTGCATCGGCAGGCGGACTCTCAACCACTGCGCCACCAGGGAAGCCCAGTCACAGATTTTTTATGCCTGCTTGTCCAAAGTTATAAAGGCACTGCTATAGAGTGAATGTTTCTATCCCTCTCAAATTCATATGTTGAAACCTAATCTCCAATGTAATGGTATTTGGAGGTGTGGCCTCTGGGAGGCGATTAGGTCACGAGGGTGGAGTGCTCATGAATGGAATTAGTGCCCTTATAAAAGAGACCCCAGAGTGTTCCCTCAACCCTTCCATCATATGAAGACACAGTGAGAAGATGGCCATCTATGAACCAGGGAATGACCCATACAAGACACCAGATCTGCCAGTGCCTTGATCTTGGATTTCCCAGTTTCCAGAACTTGAGACATAAATTTCTGTTGTTTATAAGCCACCTGGTCTATGGTATTATGCTATAGCAGTCTGAAAAGTTTAAGACAAGCTCCAAATATGGCTCCACTTTGAATAGGGATCATCTCTCCTTATTTCAACAGAGTTAGTATTCAAAACTGAGCAACACCAATCTTGATATTATTGTCTGGAGTTGCCTAATCTGTGTCCTTTGCCTAGAATGTTCTTTCTTGCTGGTTGGTTGCTTTCTCACCAGCTGTGCCCTGTGTTGCTCCCTACCCCTTCATCATTTGCTCTTTCTTCCATGATCCAGTTTATTTTTTTCTTGCTAAGACTTTTTTCATTTGTTAAGAATGTAAGTTAAAAGTTCCAAATACATATTTGTCCAATGAATGAATGTCAAGGTACCACAGGTATCACTCAAAAAGCGGAAAATAGCTAAGCTAATCTGACCCTGTATTCAATTGCTCTATCTGTGGTGAAAAACATTAAGGAGGAAGTAATAGATACTTGGTTACTTAAAAGTTAACCAAACTTAAGTAAGTCTAGTATTCAAGATATTGATTATTCTGGAGCCTACGAAAGGCATTTGGGTCTTATTTACCGGGAATTTTCTGAAGACCTCAATTTCTTAGAATTCTAAGCAATAGTTCTTTTAAAAACAATTGTAGTTTATCACACACCTTTGAAACTTTACTCCGCATAACTCTAAGAAACTTTAGAAAATATTTTATTTCCCTTCTCCTACATTTTTGAAAGTGAAATAGAAAGTTTAACCAATAAAATTGTGCTAAGAAGTTTGAGACTAAGCAAAAGGAAGGTCTCTATCCTGGTGAGTGTCACAGTGAGATGGATGGGAATGTTGGTGGGTGGATGTTTACTTGTTCGTTAGTTTTGGGCCTGAACACTCAAGGCTGAGTCCATTTAGAGATACCAGAGAACCCAGATGTTTGCCTAAAAGCCAAGGAAGAATTGGGAGGGGATTGAAGGACTGAAGTAGGAGGTATGGGTTTCTCCCTCTGTGTCCCTCTTTCTGTTTCCCTTGTTTTGTTTTGATAGATTTTTTTTTTTTGTCCATCCCTTAATCCCTCCACATTTCCTTTCTCTCTTTCACCCACAAACCACCAAGATTTGGAACCTAAAATGAGAGTTTAAAAAATTACTAGCTATAATAATTTTTAAAAACACTTTATATTTTCTGATACACTTTTTCATTTATTCCTTTAATATAATATTTTGTTGCTCAGCTTGATTTTAAAGAAAAATTATTCTGACCTTCTTTGCTTACTATTTTTAAATGGTCTAAATGAATCAATAGCCTGAAAATGTGCTTTTCTTTGACCTAGAAACCTGGCTTCCTGGAATTTGTATTAAGGAAATAATTGAACAGGTGTGTAAGAACAGTTGTATAGGCTGTTTATTCTAGAACTGTTCACCATATTGAAAAATTTGTACACAACCTATATGTCGATAATAATGCTCATTAAATAAATTTAGGTATATTCATGCAATTAAGGGTTATGCAGCCATTGAAATTCATTATGTAGATAAATATTTATTTCCATAGAATATATTTATGCTATATAGTTAAATGATCAAAGCAGTTTATCAAATGATGCGTATCATGGTCTCTGTTTTACATAAATATATGTACACACACATACATGAAGAAAACACTGGAAGAAAACATGATAGAAATTTAATACACTGTATGGTGGTTATCTCTGGTGATGGGATTGTGAGTGATTTTTCTTTTTTGCTCACATGTAATTTCTAATTTTTCTAGAACTAGAAAAACTGTCACTTCTATAATGAAAATACAATAACCAACAAAATTAGGTGCTTATTATAGGTGATAGTTGACTAAGCTGTACCAAAAATGGCATCCATTTTTGTTCTCATTACTTTTATAAGCCTGTTCTCTTACTCCCTTTCTTTTTCCCTTCTTTGTCCCTTCTCAATTAAAGAAGTTCTCACGTACTGGGGAAACCACTGGAGAGTCACTTGTTGAGGCCTCTGGAGCCCAAACGTGCCTTAAAGTAAAAAGCAGATAAAATGAAAAATTCACTGCTCCAGGGATCTGTTCTCTGATGGAAATGTTCCTTAGACTGCCAGGATTTTCTTTCACTCTGTTTGATTTTAATGGTTTTCAGCTTCAAGATGGCTGGCGAGGATAGACTTCCAAAGGATTTAATGCAATGTAGCCTCCCACCTGGACACTCAGAGACTAGGAGAGTGAGCATTTTTGAGGCGGTATGCACAGAAGCAAAGTCAACCGGAATTTGAGACAGTTTCCCAGCGCCTCTAATGATCTTCCCCGACCTCTTTGTTTTTTCCAGACAGACAACACCTTGCCCTGAATCATCCTGATAATTCTGTATTTGGCACTTTACATATTTCCAGAATGCATGCCCAGAATTCCTGCATCCTGTTCTTTGTCAGTGGCAATGCCAGGGTCCGGCTTGGACGGTGGTAGCTATAGGCACCACCACAGGAGAAAAGCCATCACTCCAGGAGACAAGTGAACTTCTCATATCTTCTAATATCCGGAGCCTGAATGTGAGGTTAAAGGAGCCCAGGAGAGGATCAGGGCCTGGTAATTGCACGTGCTATTTTTAGCTCCTGTGTTTGGTCCCGGTGATCTGGGGGAACACTCATCCTCTCTGTGCATTGGTTTGCGATGGACAAAATGAACTGTGTGGTATTGTAGGCAGGGGAGCTGCTTAAAGGCCAAGGAAAGAATGTCACAAACATAGTATTCTCAGCACAGCTAACAATGATGGGGGTGGGATGCCAGAATTCTTTCCTAGATCTTATCTCTGACTTGGTGTGCCTCCCTGAGCACTTAAGCTGTTTCTGTGGCCTTAGCTTTCTCATGCAGAGACAGGTAATAATACTCTGTTCTCTCTCCTTTCATTAGATGGGCACTGTGAGGATAAAATAGCAAGTTAATGAGATTTAAAATGGGAAGAAAATGTTTTTGAAGCCTTTAATGTACTCTGAGATTTTCAGATCCTGATTAAATAGAAGTTATTGTTTCGAGAAAAATGTGTACAGTTCATATTGTGTCCATACTCTTTCCTCGAATGCTGTAGTTATTTGACAATTTCTTTTCCCTTTCTGCACAAATTTGGAGGAAAAATGGAGGCAAAGTAAGAAAAATAAGTACAAGAGAGCCTGAAATGAAAGTTTGGGCAGTCGCGTTAAGCCTCGGACCCATATTCTGATTGGAACTAGCATGAAAACCCCCCTCTGACAGATTTGGAACAGTGCATTTAATAGGGTGACTAAAACGTCTGCCCTGGCAAGGACGTTTCTCACATGGAGACATAGTGTAATTTTATCTTGGGAAAGCACTGAGAACATACTTCTTGAACAGTTATGATACTGAAGACATTTCCTGGAAAACCACTGGCCTTTGCCTGGGACAGTTGCATCACACAGAAATGTTTGTGGTTCAGGTTTATAAGCAACACAGGATCTGAAGCCAATGGGCAAATTCTGCTCAGTACAACCAGGTGCCAGATCTAAAATATTAGGCATTTTCCTATTTGTACTTTAGAAAAAAGTTGTCCAAGTTGTGCAGGATTCCTACCTCCCTAATAAGCCAACCAATCAAAACAATAAACTACCTTCTGAAGAAAACAAATTTATTTCGCTGATTTAGACTTTTGACGACATACTCTCTTGTGTGCCTTTTTTTTTTTGGCCATGCCTCACGGCTTGAGGGATCTTAGTCCCCTGACCAGGGATTGAACCAGCGCCACGCTCGGCACTGGAAGCAGGGAGCCTTAACCACTGGACCGCCAGGGAATACCCTCTTGTGTACATTTCTTTTCTTTTGCCCTAAAACTGCATCTAGAAAGGAGGGAAATGGCCAAGAAATGTTCACGTATGTTCACATATTTGGCTTAGAGCATGGACTCTGAGGAAAAGTGTTCTTTTCTAAATATTATAAAACTATGTTCATTCTGGAAGAGCAAACAAGACTAATAATGATTAGCTGCAGAGGAAGGGGAAGTGGGAGGGAGACTTCACCTTTTCATAGTTTGTGATGTTTGCACAAATGTTAATCACCCACCCCCAAATTAAAATACTACTTAAAAAAAAATGTTTACCTATGGGGAAAGAAATTGGCAGTGAAGAATGAGTAGCTGGAGATTCTTTTGTTTAACGGAACCATTCTGATGTTTCTGCATTTTTGCCATGCATATAAGTATATAAGTAAATAAAAACGAATGTATATTCATAATTAAAAAGAACAAACAACAGGAAAAAACAAAAACCTCTGTATTTCTTACTCCCGGAAAAAGAATGGATGTTACTTCTTGTTACTTCCTTACACACTTGAGAGTTTTTTTGCCTGTGCCACAGAGCTACTCCAGGATTGTGGGATGAAGAGAGAGGCCAAAGTTTGTTTAAAGTCCAAGCCAAATGGTGATTTCCCTGGACAGCTTTCTCTGTACAGACATAACAGGGTTACACATTCCCTGTGAAAAAGCTACAGACAGATTACACCAGTCAACAGATCACCCTGCACGGAAACTGTAAAACCATTTTAACACTTACTTCAGATATTATTACATGTGACAAAGTATTTGAAAGATCAACCAAATAAACTGTTCCTAGGAAATGTTTCCAATAGAATACTTCTTGAACAATGTTCCTTTTCTTAGGTCACAGGGAACTGAATTAAGATACTGAAACATAAAGTAAGGAGTGAAAACCTACATTCTTAGCTGAATATGTTTGTAGAAACCTCTAGCTACGATAATATTTCTCAATCTTTTTTTGGCATATAGAAAAACTGAAATAGATTGTCTACTTTACATGGCAGAGAATACATATGTGGGTTTTATAAATGTGACAAGATTCCAAATTTGACAGTATGTATCTGTGTAACATGAATCCATTCGTTCAGTCATCAGTCATTTCTTTTACTATGCGTGAGCTCTGTATGAGATGCTCTGATGATCTAGAAATAATAAGACCCCATTGGACATGGGGAGGCTGATGGGAAAATCAGAGACCACAGGCTGGTGTGACAAGGAAGGTGTAAGTACTGTAAGAACAGGTGTCCTCTAGAGCAGCGGTCCCCAACCTTTTTGGCACCAGGGACCGGTTTGGTGGAAGACAATTTTTCCACGAACTGGGCTGGGGTGGGAGTGGGGGTTGGTCCAGGCAGTAATGCCAGCAATGGGGAGCAATGGGGAGCGGCAGATGAAGCTTCACTCGCTCCCCCGCCGCTCACCTCCTGCTGTGCTTCCCAGTTCCATACTGGGCTGTGGCCCAAGGGTTGGGGACCCCTGCTCTAGAGTCAGGAAGGAAAATAACACCTCTCCTGGAGCAATGCATACAAAGTCCTTAACCCAAACCTGACACATCATAAAGGATTACTAGGTATTAGCTATTGTAAAGAAGGTAGCAGAGTTATAGAGTATTTGGGGAGTATCTCAGAAGAGTATGTAACTCAGTCTGAAACTGGGGGAGAGAGAAAGAGAGAGAGGAGGAGAGAGGAAATGCTAAAAAGATGTACTTTAAAAGCTAGTTGATAGTTTCTAGAACTGTATTAAGTTCGTAAACAATAAATTGATGATCTTCAATCAAAGGAAGGCTGGATTTTGTCACGAGCTTGAGTTAAAGCAGGGACGCACCACCTACTGTACCAGAACGAAAGGAACCAAGGCTTCCCGCTTTTGTCCCCTATCGACATTTTAGACTGGATAGTTCTTTGTTGTGAGGGCCGTGCTGTGTATTGTAGAGTGTTTAGCAGCCTCCCTTGCCTCTACCCACTAGATGCCAGAGTCAGCCTCCTGGTTGTGACGACCAAAAACGCGTCCAGCCATTGCCAATTGTTCCCTGGGGGTCAAAATCGCCCCCGATTAAGAACCGTGGCTTTAGACCAAGATAATTTCATTAAGTGTTTAAAAAGTTTCTTAAGCTATGAAGCTGCAGATGGAAAATTAAGGTTGATAGAGAACCAACTGAAATATTTTGCTCTTATTTCGATTGCTGCTAAATGTATTGTGACCAAAACTATCAAATTAACTTGTCTAGAGACTGGTTTATTCTCATTTCCATTTGCCAGTCATAACAGGGTCTGAGACATAATCCAGGAAAGTGGCTCAAATTTGACATGGGCACCACTTACTCAGAAAAGTGAGAGCCATATTAGTTTCTCAATACCTCTATTAACTTAAGCTTTCTTGGCAGAAACTATAAAATAGGGGTTTTCAGCCATCAAGGCCATTAACAAATTATACACCATAGAGGCTATGCCAATTTATTTTCTCACACTGTATGAGAGTGATTCCTTCCCTATTTCTCTGATGGGTTAAAAATAACTCAGTGTTTTTAAAATTTGCTTTTCTTTAACTACAAGTGAAGATGAGTACATTTTCCTATGTTTAAACCAACGACTTTTTGGCCAACCCAATATGTCTTTCTCTGTGAACAACTTTTTAACATCTTGAGGGATCTGTTTCTTCTTCCTCCCTCCCCTCTTTTCTTCCTTCCTCACTTATTTTTCTGTCTCTGTCTCTCCTTTCTAAAGACTCTTTAAAATTAGCCTTTTTTTCTATCATATCTGCTGCAAATAGTTTTTTCTAAGTTTGTTTTTGCTTTTCAACTTTGCTTATGGTAACTTTCCACACAGAAATGTTTAATTTATGTAGTCAAATGTATTCCCTGTTTTCTCTATGGCTTTTGTCTTATGTTTAGAAAGCCCACCCTTACTTTGAGATTAAAAAGAAAAAAATTCTTCCATGTTTTCTTCTAGTACTGTCTTATTTTCATCTTTAAATCTTTGAGCTAGCTGGATTTTGTTTTTGAATAAGAAGTGAGGTAGGAATCCAAGTTTTATTTTTTTCCATATGGTTAGCCAAGTGTTCCAACACCATTTATTTTCCCTCCAAATAAAACTATTACCTTTACTTACACTAAATATTCATATTTAGGATTATCTCAGAAGTCTTAATTCTTTTCCATTTATCTCTGTCTGTTCACATATTGGTAACAAACTATTCATAACAGGTTTTAATATATGCTTTTTTATGTATTAATATTTTATTTCTATGTATTTATCAATATCGCCTTCTAAGTATATGTGATTTTTTTTTTTTGGCTGCACTGGGTCTTCGTTGCTGCATGCAGGATTTCTCTAGTTGCGGAGAGCAGGGGCTACTTTTCTTTGCAGGGGGTGGGCTTCTCACTGCAGTGGCTTCTCTTGTTGCAAAACACAGGCTCTAGGCACGCAGGCTTCAGTAGTTGCAGCTCACGGGCTCTAGAGCGCAGGCTTAGTAGTTGTGGTACACGGGCTTAGTTGCTCTGTGGCATGTGGGATCTTCCCGGACCAGGGATCGAACCCGTGTCCCCTGCATTGGCAGGCGGATTCTTAACCACTGCACCACCAGGGGAGCCTTATATATGATTTTATGTATATGTACATTCCTTCAGATATAGTAATAATGGTACAGGGTGTTAGGATACAACCATTTTTGTAGTGGGAAAATTTTGACCCATTATTTTGAGAATCCCAACTTAAGCCACTGAATGTTCAGCTAGTTTCTTATTTATTTATTTTAAAATATTTATTTATTGATTTGGTTGCGCTGGGTGTTAGTTGCGGCAGGCAGGCTCCTTAGTTGCGGCACACGGGCTCCTTAGTTGTGGCATGTGTGTGGGATCTAGTTCCTTGACCAGGGATCAAACGCAGGTCCCCTGCATTGGGAGCACGGAGTCCTATCCACTGCGCCACCAGGGAAGTCCCTAGCTAGTTTCTTATTGTCTTTCAAACTCTGAACACAATTTAACCCTTAACACTCAATGTATCTTCATTTATCATTTCACGTGTCACCTCAAGAGCTTGACACAAATGGCAGTTTACTGACTACAGTGGGGATGAGTCCAGCTGTGACGGGGTCCAGATAGTGACTGTAAGGAGACAGAAGTCAAGTGGGGTGTGTCACCCAGGGAGCTGCAGTGGCGAAGCTTTTGTAGCAAGTGGTCTTGGGAGAGGCCCAATCCCCCAAGCCTGTCGATTATGGGGACCACAGGAACAAAATTGTCAGGTAATGCAAAGGTTGTTTGATTGCATCAGAAGAAAAACTCCAGACCTGACAAACAGGATCCTAGACCCAATTCAAACTCAACAGAGCAAGGAGTACCGGGCCCTCAGGCAAGTGCCAGACTTGAGTTCATTGAATAGTCCAAGGCACTCTTAACAAAAGGAGAGGCTGGTTGCCTTTAAGGAAGGCTGCTAGAAAACCACAAATGTATGCCATGAATCTCCCTCCTCTTCCCAAAAGAGGCCTATTCAGAAACACTTGCCACTGGTCTCATGAGTTTAGAGGACTTTGTAGATCAGGATACTGTGTGGAACCTGTAGGAAATCTATGTGGATGATCCTGGAAATTTAGGAGCCAGTCCACGCCTCCTGAAACCATTCCCTTTTTCATATGAGAGAGCTCCAGACTTGCTACGAGGCTCACAGGTTGCTTGTAGTGAGGGCGTGACCTGCCAGGGTCCATTTTTGCGTGTGCTAACATCAAATGGATTCCAGATCTGCCACTTACTAGCCATGTTATGATGAGCAGTCCCTTAATTTCTCTAAACCCCAGTTTCCTTGTTTCGTAAATGGGTTTTACAAAATCCATAGGTATATCTCCTAGGGTGGTTGTGAGGATTAAATGAACAAGAACATATCATGTACTTAAACTTGAACAGGCACATAGTAACCTCTCAATAAATGTTAAGGATTGTTATTGCTATTATCATTATTATTGCAACCGTTTTGTTTAAAGATCAGGATTCTACAGGGTACAAGCAGAACACAACTATTTATTTCCCCTACTGCCCATTCAAACGCACTCTGTAGGGCTAGCCTTCCTTTGTCCCTTGGGTGAAATCTACAGTAAGTCTGAGGATGCCCCTCAACACTCTCAGACACTATAATCTGTCATGCGTAGTTGCAGAATAGCCATACTTCAGTTTCAGGAACAAGCTGTTTGAATGTAAAGTTTGACTTCATCTAATTGAATTGCTATCCCTTTCTAGATCAGAGCCAGTGGCTAGTTTGGTCTCTCCCAGTGAAGTATTGACAGATAATGAATACATATGGATCTGGTTCATAGGTAGCTGTGTTCAGTATTACAGCACATCCCAGAAATTGATTTCAGCATTATGGATCCTGAAAAATAGTGTGGATTTTCCTGAATGACAAACAGCAAGGATAGGATTTCTCCTTTACATTTCTCTCATACTAAAAGGAGGGCTGGCCTGGATCAGGATTTACAAACACTTTGGTTTGTCCGGATGAGCAGGAACTTGGAAAGAGCAAGTCTGTTTACAAAGAAGAGACATATAGATTCTGTCAGTGAGTTAGTTATAGCAGAAATAGGAGATCAATCGATCAATCACCTTCATGGTGTAGCACAGGGGTAAAGAACAAGGGACACCTATCATCAGATGATTATATTTGTTTGTCCTGAGCAACATCCCACTCAGTGTGGCTGACTCCTATCCTCTAGGCTTCCTGTGTATCTTCATAATCAATTGGTATAACTAATATAACTTGAGCATGCTTCTATGTCTTGCAATCAAAAGAAATTAATACAAACATATTGTCCTCAAATAACAATGATTTAATCTTTCTCATTCCTAAGTTATGCCTCTTGGTTCTGTTTCTTGTCTTCAGGCATTAGCCAGAAATCCCAGAATTTTATTAAATAATATAGGTAATAGCAAGAATCCTTTTCTTGTTCCTGATATTAATGGAAATGCCTCTGGAGCATTTTTGGCATGCTTTATCCCTTTGAGACTCTGATAAAAGTTAACTATAAAAATGTACATACCTATAATTTTTTTCTTTCTTACAGTTTTTGGAGGCTAAAGCACTATAGACTACAAGGAAATTTTTGTGAATTTCATTATTAAGTATGAGGTTGGCTCTGGGTTTAAAATAATTTCTTTTTACTGTATTAACAAAGGTTCTTTTTCTTTTTTTTTTTTTAACGTTTTGCTTTTCTGTTTTTCTTTTTCTTTTGGCCATGCTGTGCGGCTTGCACGATCTTAGTTCCCCGACCAGGGACCCAGGTCCTCAGCAGTGAAAGCTCAGAGTCCTAACCACTGGACCACCTAACCAGTCCTAACCACTGGACCACCTAACCAGTCCTAACCACTGGAATTCCCAGTAAAGATTCTTTATAGTGTTAATTTAGAAATAAGAAAAAATATGAATTTCATCAAATATCTTTCATCATCAGTCAATATATTTATATATTCTTTCTCTTTAGTCTTGCTGGTGCTGCATTATATTAATATGCTTATTAGTATCAAACCATCCTTGCACTCTTGGAATAAATTTTAGTTAGATTTGATATACGATATTTTTAATATTCTGTCAGATTTAATTTACTAGTGTTATACTAATGATCTAGCATTTGAATTTACTAAAAGATTATAGTGCATGTTAGAAATATTTTCAAATAAAAAGAATTTTAAGAAAATTATTTGTTGGGTAAATCTCAGTCGGCAAGAAAATAATATCAATCAAATCATCTGTTTTGTAAGCATTCTGGTAGGCATTAAAGAATACAGAAGTTCAGAAAATTACAGATCTGAAAGGAGCAGCTGATCAAACCCACTCATTTTACAGATTAGGAAGGCAGTTGCTCAGAGAGGTTAAGGGACTTGTGCAAGATCACAGTGCTTAATAGTGGCAACACTGGTTGTCTAAACAAGTTGTATAAGCAAGTTGTTGAGGCTCAAAGAGAAAATCAGGGGAAAGACTTGTCTCATTTCCAATGGAACATTAATTCCATGGGAGAGTGAAAAGAGTGACTAGATCTGTTTCTGAAACAATGAAGGTTTTACAAAGAAATGATGTAAGCATTTTAATAAATTAAAGATGACTGTCATCTTTAAGGGATTAAAAATATTATTGGGCTTGATATTCCCATAGCTTTCAGTTCCAACTCTCTCACTTTCTCTGTATGTGTACTTGGACAGTTCTCCCCAGCACACACCAGGGAAGACTTCCTGCCAAGAATGGGCTAAATGCATTACCAATAGGGATGAAAGAAACACAGAACAAATGAAAGAGGCTTTGAGGACAGATATTTCAGAAAGTCTCTAACTTTTAAAACTATCTGGAAATGTACCAACACATATGAAGGGCCCAGGCAAAGTAGAGGCTTCACTTGCTTGCTGTTCGTGCATGTTCAGGCTGCATGTCTTTTAACGTCTCAAACAGGGTCCTATGTATCCCCATCAACTTTGTGCTGAACCTATCCTCCTAACTGTTCCCTCCCTTTAACCTCGTTAACAGAGAGTCAGCTGGAGCTTGCAGAGCTGCTCAACACGTGGTGCCCAGCCAGTGGCTGACTTCACGTGTGGCCAAGGGCTGACTTTTGAGGACTGTGACAATAGGACTGAAACATCTTCTTTGTTTGGATAAGCCAGTGAGAAACTCAGCCAGACTGGTTGTTTGGTGTCACATAGCAGAACAATCAGTTAGATGACTGAATTTTTTTCTCCCAACTGCTGTGTTGACACGACCTCAGATTCTAATCTAAAGGTACATTTTATTGAAGGCTTGCTACAAAGAGCACCGTTTAAAAAACTTCTTTTAACGATTAAGGGGCTGTTATATTTACTATTTATTTGAATCTCCAAACACTGCAGCAGATAGAGCAGTTAATATTATCCTAATTTAATAAAAGATGGACTTGATTGATTTGCTCCATCTCATAACTTTTGTTTGTTTTCCTTTTTCTTTCTTTCTTTTTTGTTTGTGTGTTTGTTTATTCATAGCTTTTTAGTGGTGGAGCTAGACCTCACCTGCCTGTCTCTCCCACAGTGCAGCACTGTCCCTCCTTTATTAGCATTTCTTTTCTAAAAATGTATACTTTCTGGAGAGAAAGTTGTATTTGTTAGGGTTTTACAGTCTTAAATACTTCCAAGTATTTGTGGACTACTGAAGCTTTCAATAAATAAATACTATATAAATTGTAAATACATTTTGGTGAGGAAATTTACTTACATGTATATTTGGAGGAACAGTGAAGAGAATTGAAATCTGTTTTAAAAATAATTTAATGGATATATGGAGTAGTCTGTAGAAATATTAATATGTAAATAGAAACCTAATCACTCAGAATTTAGGACATTTAAAAACTTTTTTCACTGTGGGAATTTTAAAACATATACAGAAGTAGAGAGAAGAGTATAATGAACCCATTACCCCACTTCAGCAATTATCAACACATGACCAATCATTTATCACCACCCTCTATGCCCCCCATCCCTTCCTTGGATTATTTTAAACTAAATCCCAGACATTATATCATTTCATTCATAATATTTCACTATGTGCCTCTAAAAGATAAGGACCCTTTTTCTTTTTCTTTTTTTTTCTTGGGTGCGCTGCACGGCATGCAGGATCTTAGTTCCCAAACCAGGGATCAAACCCATACCCCCTGTGGTGGAAGCATAGAGTCCGAACTACTGGACCGCCAGGGAATTCCCAAGGAGCCTTTTCCTTAAATCACAGTATTAGCACACTTTCACAATTCATCTAATACCCAGTTAGTTCTCAAATGTCCTTTATGGTTGGTTTGTTCAAATCAGGATTCAAACAAGATTCACACGTCAAATTTGCCTAGTATATCTTTAAATCTCTTTTAATCTAATTTCTGTCAAGAAAAATATTTAAATAACTGCCCCTGTCAGAATTCTCTGGCATTCGAGGGACTAGTTTCACTTATATATACCATACTTGATTTATTCTAAGGCAGGGTTAATTGTAAGATGCATTATTATTTGACGTAGCACCAAGAAATTTTAAATGCTGACAATTGTAATCGTTGGATGTCACCAACTGTAAAATATATTCCAATTTCAGAGATATAAAAATGGGGAAAATATGTCTTAAAATCAATGAAACATGGCAGTTGGAACACAGAGTTCACACGCCATTTTTAATTTCAAATGGGGTGTGGAATAAGGCATGTGGGATGTGCAAAAAGTTCCTTAGATAGGAATGGTTCACTTCTATCCCAGAGCAGACGCAGAATGAAGAGTGAGTTCTGTCCCGTTTTCCTGGCTAGTCATTCTGAACTCTTTTCTCTTCTGTGTGCTTTGACTTCAAGTTTGACATAGAACTTGAATTTCTTAGAGTGTTTATACCACATTTACTGTACATCAGGACTTTAACTTGTTACACAAATCATGGTCTCTGAGAAGGCAACAAAATGCTTATTCTTTTGATTACACTGACTTTAGGATGTTAGGTGAGCCCAATTTGAAAAGTACATATTCATAATGCCACTCTGGCCTTCAAAATGCTGGGCAGAATGCAGCTGCAGAAATCCTTTCTTCTTGGTTTGTGTCATCCTAGCTGAGTGCTTAATGGACAGTAAGATTCTTTACATCAGCTGGATGACACAAGGAGGAAAATTGGCCAAATTGGCCTCAAACATGGTAGTTTTGGTTTTTATGTCTTAACAATGTTGATGTCACAGATTAGTTCCTGATAAGATGAGCGTCCACTTCAAAGACTTTGGGCTTCAACCTGTTCTCTTTTGGTTAACAGAAGCCTCTTGATAAGGAAAGGCTAGGAGGGTAGGAAGGTGTATAATTGTAGCACAGGTCCCAGTATCGATGAAAATTTGTTTCTAAACTTTTTTGCCTCAGGTCACTGACAATTTTTGAAAGGCAAAAGACTTTGATTTCTCCCCGGAGAGATTCTAACCCATGCTGAAGAATTTTGCTTCTAGCTATCTGTGCTTCTAAGAAGAATCTGAATTGTTTATCTACCAGATCTGAAGTTGCCCAAAGGCAACTTACTCCTAAGGCTCTCAGAAACCTGGGATATAGAAATTTTTTAAAAAGTAGAAATGTACTGCCCAATTCTTTGTTGTACAGGTGCCCTCTGAGGTACAGAAACAGGCTTGTTCTAGAATGAACTTTCTAAGTATCCAGGAAGATCTAACGTGGAGAATGTAAATCCAGGGTTCCAGGTAAAACTGCAATTTACTGTTGCTCTTGTGTTTCTGCCTTGATTATTGAAAGGAATAAAATCTTTGAATTTCATCATAAGAGCTTTGATTTAGCAGATTATTAATCAGATTTTCCTTTCCACCATTTAAATTTCAATGCTAATGTGTTTGAAATGTGTTTGGAATGCTGCCCTAAACTTATCAATTTTTCATAAGTGACAAGAGAGAAAGACTTAACTGTAGTTTGCAGTAGCCTGTTATCCAGAGAATTTACATCAGCTACTTTGAGTTTGAACCTTGCTACTTATCAGTGAGAATTGTTAGTTAAGGGGACAGAAAAAAATAATAATGTAAATAAAGTTCAATGAATACATGAGACGGGAGCATTAGAAATTTGAAAACAGACATTCTGGAAATGAATAAATGTAAAAAGGGAGAATTACATATAATATTCAGAAGCAGAAAGAATATAGTAGTGGATATACCTGAAACTAACACAACATTGTAAATCAACTATACTCCAATATAAAATAAAAATTAAATAAAGAATATAGGAGTGGGTATATTTTCTTAGTAAAGTCAACAATAAACACTATTCTTTGTCACAGTAGTAAAATAAAGTTCTGATCTTACATTGTCAATTAAAAAGAAAAAATTCAAACCCCATGTATCTTTTTTCTCTTCCAGTGCTTGTAATGTCATAGTCATCATTTCAACAGGGTCCTCAAGAATTTCCTGAAGAACAATTATGTTTATATCCTCTGTTTGTTCCGGCCCATAAATTTCCATAGATCTATGAACCTAGAAGTGAACTTCTTTTTCAGTAAATGTTTTATTGAAGTATATCTACAGAAAGGTTCAGCCAAATAATTTTTGTAAAGTGAACATACCCATAGAACCACCACTCAGATCAAGAAATAGATTATGACCAATACCATAGAAAGCCCCCTGGCACCACCACTTAGTCATGCCTCACTCCAAAGCTAACTACTATTCTGACTTCTTTCATCATAGCTTTGCCTGTTTCTGATCTTTATAAAAATGTTATCAAAAGTATGTATTATTATGAATCGTATTTTCATTCAACATTAGTATTTGTGAAAATCAGTCCTATTGTTGTAGGCTGTACATCCTCATTGTTGTATTCTACTGTATGAAAATACTATAATATATGTATCCATTCATAATATACCTATCCATCAAGTATTAATGAACATTTGAATTGTTTTGAGTTTTGAGCTATTATGAAGGGTCCTGCTATGAACATTGGTGTACGTGACTTTTAGTGCACGTGTGTAAGTTTTCCTTGGCTATACAGTGAAAAATGGAGGATTTGAGAAGTCCAACTTTAGTAGATATTGTCAAACGGTTTTTCAAAGTTGTTATACACATTTACACTTGCACCAGCGGTGTATGAAAATTGAAATTACTTCAAATCTTGCCAACATTTGGTATTGTCAGTCTTACTAATTTTAGCTATTTTGGTTGGTGTGCAGTGGTTTTAATTTGCATTTTCCTGGTGATTAATAAAATTGAGCATCTTGTCGTATGTTTATTGACTGGGTATCCTTTTTATAATGCCAATGTAAGTCTTTTGCCCATTGTCCTATTGAGTAGTCTGCTTTCTTCTACTGACTAGTTGGAATGCTTCATATATACAGAGATGATTCTTTGGTTGAATATTTGTATTACTAATAGCTTTTTCACTTGGTAGTTTTCCTTTTCACTCTTTTAATGAACATAAATTCTTATTTTAATATAGTCCAACTTATAGACTCTTTATGGTTAGTGCTTTTTATGTCCTGTTTAGGAAATTGTTGCCTGCCTTAAACTCATGAAAATATTCTCATCTATCTTCTTTCTAGGAGTGTTATTGTTTCATGTTTGGAATTAAAATTCATCTGCTATTAATTTTGGGTATGGTGAGAGATAAGATTCAATTTTCATTTTTTTCCCATATGGATATCAATTAACTTGGCATTATTTGAAAAGACCACTTCTTTTCCCATGACACTGCAGTGGTTCTGTTTCTAACCTCTGTTCTGTTCCACTCGTCTATTTTTGTACCAAAGACACACTAATCAATTATTGCACTTTTATAAGTCCATTATCCATTAACTTTGTTCTTCTGCATAATTATCTTTGCTATTCTTGGTCCTTTGACTTTCCAAATAAATTTAAGAATCAAGTAATAAATTTCCATTAAAAAAAAAAACGTGCGCAATTGGTATTGGATTTACATTGAATATCTTAGATGAATTTGGGAAGAACTACATCTTTACAATATTGTCTTCCAATCCACAAATATGGCATATTTCTCTGTGTACTAAGATTTTATTTATTTTTCTTTCAATACAGTTCTGTGGTTTTGTATGAAGGTGTTTTGTATTTCATTAGATTTATTCCTAGGTAGCATGATTTTTTAAATGCTAAGTGATATTTTTGTATTGAAATATAATTGACATATTATATTAGTTTCAGGTGTACAATGTGATGATTCAATATTTGTATATACTGCAAAATGATCACCACATTAAATAGTTAACATCCGGGCTTCCCTGGTGGCGCAGTGGTTGAGAGTCCGCCTGCCGATGCAGGGGACGCGGGTTTGTGCCCCGGTCCAGGAAGATCCCACATGCCGCAGAGCGGCTGGGCCCGTGAGCCATGGCCGCTGAGCCTGTGCGTCCGGAGCCTGTGCTCCGCAACGAGAGAGTCCACAACAGTGAGAGGCCCGTGTACCGCAAAAAAAAAAAAAAATAGTTAACATCCATCACCACATATAGTTACAAAATTTTTTTTCTGTGATGAGAACTTTCCAGATTCACTCTGCTAGTTATTTTTAAATATGCAATACAGATTATCAACTATAGTCACCCATGTCGTGTATTATATCCCTATGACTTGTTCATTTTATAACTGGAAATTTGTGCCTTTTGACCCCCTTCACCCATTTTTCTCACCTTCCCCTCACATCTCAGGCAACCACCAATCTGTTCTCTATATCCATGAGCTCATTTTTTCTTCTTAAAATTCCACATATAAGTGAGATCACATGGTATTTATCTTTTTCTGTGTGACTTATTTCACTTAGCATAATGCCCTTGAGGTCCAACCATATTGTCACAAATGGCAAGATTTCATTTTTTTTATGGCTGAATAATATTCCCTTGTATATATGTATCACATTTTCTTTATTCATTCATCAATTGATGGACATTTAGGTTGTTGCCATGTCTTGGCTATTGTAAATAATGCTGTAATAAATATGGGGGTGTATATATATATTTTTTAAATTAAGATTATGTTTTATTTGTACATGTTACTCGATCAACGTGATTCTTTGTGCCTCATTTCAAGTGAACAACAGTTTCCAATCATAATTGTCATTTGAACCTTTTTTTTTTTAAACATCTTTATGGAGTATAATTGCTTTACAATGTTGTGTTAGTTTCTGCTGTATAACAAAGTGAATCAGCTATACGTATACATATATCCCCATAGCCCCTCCCTCTTGCATCTCCCTCCCTCCCACCCTCCCTATCCCACCCCTCTAGGTGGTCGCAAAGCATGAGCTGAAGTCATTTTCTATGTCTGTGTCTTTATTCCTGTCCTGACCATAGATTCATCAGAACCATTTTTTTTCTAGATTCCACATATACGTGTTAGCATATGGTATTTGTTTTTCCTGACTTACTTCATTCTGTATGACAGACTCTAGGTCCATCCACCTCACTGCAAATAACTCAACTCACGGGGGCGAACAGGGGCTACTCTTTGTTGTGGTGCGTGAGTTTCTCATTGTGGTGGCTTCTCATCGTGGAGCACAGGTTCTAGGCACGCAGGCTGTAGTAGTTGTGGCATGAGGGCTCAGTAGTTGTGGCTTGCGGGCTCTAGAGCGCAGGCTCAGAAGTTGTGGCACATGGGCTTAGTAGCTCCACGGCATGTGGGATCTTCCCAGATCAGGGCTCGGACCTGTGTCCCCTGCAATGGCAGGTGGATTCTTAACCACTGCGCCACCAGGGAAGTCCCTACATGTCTCTTTTTGAATTATGGTTTTCTCAGGGTGTATGCCCAGTAGTGAGATTGCTGGGTCATATGGTAGTTCTCTTTTTAGTCTTTTAAGGATCCTCCATAGTGGCTGTATCAACTTACATTCCCCCCAACAGTGCAAGAGTGCTCCCTTTTCTCCACACCCTCTCCAGCATTTATTGTTTCTAGATTTTTTGATGATGCCCATTCTGACTGGTGTGAGGTGACACCTCATTGTAGTTTTGATTTGCATTTCTCTACTGATTAGTGATATGGAGCATCCTTTCATGTGTTTGTTGGCAATCTGTATATTTTCTTTGGAGAAATGTCGATTTAGGTCTTCTGCCCACTTTTGGATTAGGTTGCTTTATTGATATTGAGCTGCATGAGCTGCTTGTATATTTTGGAGGTTAATCCTTTGTCAGTTGCTTTGTTTGCAAATATTTTCTCCCATTCTGAGGGTTGTCTTTTTGTCTTGTTTATGGTTTCCTTTGCTGTGCAAAAGCTTTTAAGTTTCGTCAGGTCCCATTTGTTTATTTTTGTTTTTATTTCCGTTTCTCTAGGAGGTGGGTCAGAAAGGATCTTGCTGTGATTTATGTCATAGAGTGTTCTGCCTATGTTTTCCTCTAAGAGTTGTATAGTGTCTGGCCTTACATGTAGGTCTTTAACCCATTTTGAGTTTATTTTTGTGTATGGTGTTAGGGAGTGTTCTAATTTCATTCTTTTACATGTAGCTGTCCAGTTTTCCCAGCACCACTTATTGAAGAGGCTGCCTTTTCTCCATTATATATTCTTGCCTCCTTTATCAAAGATAAGGTGACCATATGTGCATGGGTTTATCTCTGGGCTTTCTATCCCTTTCCATTGATCTATATTTCTGTTTTTGTGTCAGTACCATACTGTCTTGATTACTGTAGCTTTGAAGTGACTCTGAAGTCTGGGACCCTGATTCCCCAGCTCCGTTTTTCTTTCTCAGGATTGCTTTGGCTGAGCAAATCCTGGGGTCTTCTGTGTTTCCATACAAATTGTGAAATTTTTTGTTCTAGTTCTGTGAAAAACATCATTGGTAGTTTGATAGGGATTGCATTGAACCTGTAGATTGCTTTGGGTAGTAGAGTCATTTTCGCAATGCTGATTCTTCCAATCCAAAATATATTTTTGAGTTAGTGTTTTCATTTTCCTTGGATAAATACTCAAGTAGAATTGATGGATCATATGGTAGCTCTATTTTTACTTTTTTGAGGAATCTCCATACTGTTTTCCATAGTGGCTGCACCAATTTACATTCCCACCAACAGTGCACAAGTGTTTCCTTTTCTCCACATCCTTGCCAACACCTGTTATTTCTAAGTGATGTTATTTTAAAAATTTCATTTTTAATTGTTGTTATTATATAGAAATAACATTGATTTTTAAAATATTGACCTTGTATCCAGTGACCTTGCTACATTCACAGCAGATTCTGTTATATTTTCTACATACACAGTCACATCATCAGTGAATAATGACAGTTTTATTTCTTCCTTTGCCATTCTTATAACTTTTCTTTCTTTTTTTTTTTGACTTATTGCATTGGCTAAGTACTGTAGTTCAGTGTTTTTAAAAATAGTGATGAGTATACATGTTCTGTTCTTGATTTCAGGGAGGAATATTTTTGTATTTCACCATCAAGTATAATATTTGTTGCATGCTTTTTATAGATTCTTTTTATCAAATTAAGGACATATCCATCAGGGACTTCGCTGGTGGCGCGGTGGTTAAGAATCTGCTTGCCAGTGCAGGGGACACAGGTTTAATCCCTGGTCTGGGAAGATCTCACGTGCCGCGGAGCAACTAAGCCCATGTGCCACAACTACTGAGCCTGCGCTCTAGAGTCCGTGCTCCTCTACAAGAGAAGCCACCGTAATGTGAAGCCAGCACACCGCAACGAAGAGTAGCCCCGGCTCGCCGCCAACTAGAGAAAGCCAGCGCACAGCAACGAAGACCCAATGCAGCCAAAAAAAAAAAAAAAAGGTAAATTAATCAATTAATTAATTTTTTAAAAAGAACATATCCATCTATTTCTAGTTTGCTAAGCTTTTTTTTTTTTTTTAATCATGAATGGGCATACAAGGAAATTTTTAATCTAACTCCTCTATTCTTAGTTTGGAGTATACCTAAACTACTCTGTAGTTTAGATTTCATATTATTAAGACTAAAAAAAAATCCCTTACATTTTAATAATATATTCTTATGGGAGGTCTGTTATGTTTTATTATCTCCATTCAATTTACAAAATGGGGACAATAGTAGTATCTACTACAGGTTGTTTTGGGGAGATGAAATAATTATATATAAACGGTTTTAACAGTGCCTGAGAGGTAGCAAGAATTTTATAAACATTAGTTACTGTTACTTTATACTTCTTTTCACACGTGAAGGAAGCAAGGTTGAGAAAGGGTGAGTGACAACCAGCGGTGGACTTGGTCCTGAAAACTAGATATCTTTTTTATTTTTGACTGTGCAGCTTGTGGGATCTTAGTTCCCTGACCAGGGATTGAACTGCAGTGAAAGCCACTGCAGTGATACCACCAAGTCCTAACCCCTGGACTTCTGGGGAACTCCTAGAAAACTAGATATCTGGACTCTCATCTCCTGGCTCTTTCCCTTACATCATTTTCCTTCAAGAGAGGATTCAGCGGCCTTTGACTAGTTTTACATTAGTAAGTCTCTTCATCATATTAAATGTTTTCAAAAGATGATAAAATTTTTTTTCCCTGAAAGGGATGGAAGGAACTCATGACATATTTTATAGGCTTCATGTCTTTTTTTCTTTGAGTTTTGTTTTATTTAATTTTTATACAGCAGGTTCTCATTAGTTATCTATTTTATACGTATTAGTGTATATATGTCAAACTGTACTGACTGGAAAGGTCCTTTTATAGATAATTCTAGGTAGTCAGTGTACTTAGTGTACATGCTTCCTAAGTATGTCTCAGAATAGCAGAAGTATTTGAGAAAGAATTTTTTTGTCAAGTTCTTTCATATATAGACTCTTCTTACAAGTTAAGACAACCACATCACTCATGGCTGCCATGCAAAGAATCTTGTCTTCAATCAGCTCATTAAGGTATCTTTGTAAAGATAGTGTTTTTTTAAAGGCACTTTGCCAGCTCCCTCAAACATAACTTTGTAAATGGACAGCAAGAAAAACATGGCAAATCACTTCCATATGGCTCAAGGCAATGAGAAATTTTTTTGATTAATAACACATTCAGTACAACAAAATAACTTCCAAATCTGCCAGAGAGACACTAACTTATCTGCTACATTTATTTTCTGTTTGATTTTTTCAATGTTTTGACTCTTTAAAAACCCTCCTAAACTCCCAATTGGTTCATTTTTAAACAATAGCATCTTCCAAGATGATCACCTGTTCATATTTGTCAGCCCTATCAAGCAAATAGCTGGTCTTAAAACTTATTTTAGAACCAGCTGCTTTAAACATATGCTTCAGTATTCAAGGGATGCTTTTTACAGACTCATCGGTTGATAAAATCATTAACATGTCATCTGCATATGCAAGTACTAGTTTGAACATCTAAACTACTCTGCTTCCTTCCACACCTGTCTAAATTGTAAACCAAGCAAGTTAGTTCACATCATAAATTCTCATCAAAGGGTTTTTAATTAATACAAAAAGGACCAAATGGGCACCTATCCTTAATGTTTTCATTATCTGGATCTCACCATTCCTCCCAGACAGAAACTAATCACATCATTTTCACACTCTTGACAAATTGGAAAGGTATGATGTAAGACTGTGCAACTTTAAACATGTCACCTCCCATAAAGAGCTATTTTTTTCTTTTTCAAATAAAATAGGGTAAAAACTCAACTGTCTTTTATTCTGTATGTTTTACAGTTTCTCTTGGTATAATGAAACCATCTGCCACCTCTGTCCCTAACGCCTGGAATGAATCAAATCATCTTCCTTGCAAACATTGTTAATCTCACAGTAATCCCTCCTAATCACTTTGTAATCAGCACTCAGAGGGGCTAAAGTTCCTTGATTCTTAATCACGATATTTTAATCATCATTCTTGTGAGACAGCAGTTAGTAATCCCTGAATCTTGGGCTTATTTTTTCCCAACTTCCTAATTATTCCCTAGAACAAAGAACAGAAGCTCTCTAGATATGAGAAACCAGATCTCTCTGGCTAGAACTGGTTGGGAGAACATGACAGTCTCAGGGTGGTGTTTCTGATGACTGTTTGACTATTATTTTCAATTTTGGATACTGAAGACAGCTCCTTATTTTTTTTTACTTCCCAATTTTCCATTGTTTTCTTTTATTTCCTTATTCTTTTCCCTTAATCTCTTTTTCCTTTATTGCACTTTTTACCTTAGCAAAATTTTGCATGAGTAACAGCTTATTTTTCCGCTTTGGTTTCTGGATGTATAATTCCCTTTTTTATTCTTTCTCAAACTGAGAAAATTTCCCTCTATTCCTAGTTTGCTGAGAGCTTTTATCATGAATCAGTATTGGATTTGATCAAATGCTTTTTATGCATCTACCAATATGATCACATAATTTTTCTCCTTGGGGCTGTTGGTGTGATGGATTACATTAATTGATTTTTGTCTCTATATTTTTAAGGTGCAATATTCTTACTCTTTTATATAACTTTACAATTTATTATTTTTCTTTACAATTTTTTTTTCCCTGAAAGGGATGGAAGGAACTCATGACATATTTTATAGGCTTCATGTCTTTTTTTTTTTTTTTGAGTTTTATTTATTTTTTTACACAGCAGGTTCTCATTAGTTATCTATTTTATACGTATTAGTGTATATATGTCAATCCCAATCTCCCAGTTCATCCCACCACCACTACCACCCCCTGCCACTTCCCCCGCTTAGTGTCGCTGCGTTTGTTTAGAGGCTTCATGTCTTGTTAAATAATTGAATATTCCTTTCTCTTCATTCTTAATTTTTCTCCATCACCAAGTTTAATATTATGTGTTATTTCCTCAACTCACAATGTCTTTCATGGCCGTGTTTATATAACACTTATCATAAAATCTATTTTTTATTCTTTAAATTTATTCATTTATTTAAAAAATATTATGGGGGACTACTACGTTCCAGGCACAAAGCAGAAACTCATTCACCATTTAGTATGAGGCTCTACATCAGCTCAATATCTCTTACCTAGAATCTAAGTTGGAATTCTTGACCTTTAAGTAAACAATTGAGAAATGGGCCTTTTCCCTTGGTTACTTAAATAATAAAAATGGTCACTAAAGAGTTGGGTGCTCCTTTTATGATCTCTTCTTCCCAAACCCAATCCTGTAGCATATTTATCAATTTATCAAGTATAGACTGGATAACTAAGAGTGTTCTAATTGCATTGGAAGGGAATGAGTCTGGAGAGTGAAGGAAGAAAGGACCTGAGAAATCTTCTCTCTAAGAGTTTAGATTAGAAAAGTAATCACCTCATAACTTGTCTCAGTACTTTTTGTTTCTCTCCACTCCCATCAGAGTAATCGCCCTCAAACATAGCACTGATTTTGTTTTAAAACAATTCAGTGGTTTTCAGTATGTCTACAGAGTTGTGCAATCTTCACCACAATCAATTTTAGAACATATTTATCATCCCCCAGAGGAACCCGTACCCCTTAAGTATCATGTCCCCACCCTCCCTTCTCTCCATCCAGCACTAGGCAACCACAAATGTGCTTTCTGTCTCTATAGATTTCCCTATCCTGGACATTTCATATAAGTGGAATCGTATACTATGTGGTCTTTTGTGACTGGCTTCTTTCCCTTAGCATATTGTTCTCAAGGACCATCCATGTTGTAGGGTGTAGAGATACCACATTTTGTTTGTCCATTCACCAGTTGATGGACACTTGGATTGTGTCTACCTTTTGACTGTTATGAATATTGCTGTAAGGACATTCATTTACAAGCTTTTGTGTGAGCATGTATTTTCATTTCTCTTGGGTATAAACTTAGGGATGGAATTTGTGGGTCATAATATAACCCTAGGTTTAACTCTTTAAGGAACTGTCACACTGATTTCCAAAATGGCTGCACTATTTTACATTTCCACCAGCAGTCTGTGGTGGTTCCAATTTCTGCACATACTCGCCAACACTCATTACTGTCTGTCTTCTCTATTATAGCTAAACTAGTGGGTGTAAAGAGGTATCCCTTGTGGTTTTGATTTGCATTTCCCTTATGACTAATGGTGTTGAACATCTTTTCATATGCTTATTGGCAATCTGTAAATATTCTTTGGAGATATATCTATTCAGATCCTTTTCCCATTTTTAAATTAAATTATTTGTTTGCTATTGACTAATTTTCTTTTCTTGTGATGTCTTTGCCTGGTTTTAGTATCAGGGTAATACTGGTCTCATAGAACAAGTTGGGAAGTGCTCTCTCACCTTCAAATTTTTGGAAGAATTCATAAAGAATTGGTATTAACTCTTCTGTAAATGTTTAGGAGAATTCACCCAGTGAAGTCAGCACTGATTTTTTTAACCTTTCTGTTAAAAACCCTTTAATGGTTACCAATTACTAATGAATTAGATACAACATGCCATATTGTACCCCTTATAAAGTCTCAATCTGCATTCCCAGCCATATGTTCTACTATTCCCAACTAGTATCCCACTGACCACTAGTGATAGGCAACTTGACCACAGGCTGTCCCACTTGTTGCCTTGACTTAGGCTTCTCATGTACTTGTGTATCTCACTAGTCAGACTGCCATCCATCCTGAAGATATTTCAAATCTACTTCCACCTTGAAACCTTTTCTTGACTCTCCTGTTATATTAGTTTGGGTTTTCTTGGAATATTCCAACTAACTTCCTCTAATAACCTTTTTTTAAAAATTTTTATTATTTTTAAAATTTTTGGCCACACCACGCTGCTTGTGGGATCTCAGTCCTCCAACCAGAGATTGAACACGGGCCATGGCAGTGAAAGCCCCAAATCCTAACAACTAGGCCACCAGGGGACTCCCTCGAATAGCCATTTAAAAAAAAATCTCGATCTCCACAGCATAGGACTTATTAAAGTCTTCATAATAGGTTTCCATAATTAATTACTTTTAAAAGCCACCTTAATGGGGGAAGGCCCATTCCAGTTAAATTGGGACCTGTTAGTTACTCTGGTAATAACACTTAACTACCAATTGCTGTATGGAATCCACCGCGAACAGTATTTCTCTGTGAGTTCTTTTTCCAGTGTTCGAATAATTAACAAGAATTTTTGCTTGAGGAACTCATGATGAATGACTTCTCTGTGTTTCACCATATTTCTGAGGAAAATTCGTATTAAAAAATAGATTCAGTACTGAGGGAGGTTCTGCATGCCTTTTTGCTGACTTTCCAAGACTCAAAATAATGGTCTTCACAGTAGGGAACACCAAAGAAGCTAATGGCAGAGTTACAATGGTAAACGTTTTCTAAAAACGATTTCTTCTTCCAATAGCTAAAAAAAAAAAAAGTTTTTCAGTATTTTAAAGCTGTGGTATAATTTTCTGTTAAGAAACTGTGTGGCCTTAGTAAATGTAGTATTTTATATATATATAACATTGCTTTTCAAGTACATATGAAGATTGCATTTTCTTAATATAGTTTTGAAATGTTTATGAGGGAATAAAATGCTAAAGACCTCCTGTTTTGCCATATTTTGAGGGGATTTCTACATGAGTGAGTTAAGATTTATGACAAAGTGAATGCTGTACGAACATTGCTCATGTATATCTGTTTCCTAAATTTCATTAAGATAAAACTTTTTTTTAGTGAGGAATGAGTTAAGAAGGAAACCCTTTTTAAGATAACATTATCAACAAACATGTCATAGATCTATGCTATTATGTAAATGTTGTGACTACAGCCATATCTTTAGCTGACTTCAACAATATTGCCAGTTTTATCTCAACCTTAGCTGTGGAGGTATGTTGGTATTGCCTCTATTATTACTATCAATCAAAAAATAATAAGAGCTATATTCATTTACCATCACTTACTGTATACTAGGCAGGATGTCAGGCATTTATGTTATCACTTAGCTCACAACAAACCAGCAAGGAAGGTATTTAGATTAGCTAGGATTAGGTTCAGTTGTGAGTAACAGAAACCTAAAATAACAATGTCTTAAACAAGGGAAAATTTTATTTCTCTCGCATAGAAGTCCAGAGCTAGGCAGTCTAGGGCTGGTTTCACAGTTCTGCGCTTGTTGTAGTCTGTAGGGACCCAAACTCTTTCTCCCTGTTAAGTGACCGACCACTAGCTGCAATGCCAACAGAGAGGAAAGGGATGAAGAAAAAGGGGGCAAAGGAAATGTACCAGCTTCCTTAGGAAGGTTTCTACAACATGATATTTCACTTAGAGCTCACTGGCCAGAACTTGGTCACATCAACACACCTATGTGGGTGGCCATGTGCCCACCTAAAAGTTGGGGGATCTAAAACACTGAGAAAGGAAGATAAGATATCGGGGGACAACTAGATTCCTTCTCTGAGACAATATTATTAGCTCTATTTTATAGATAAGAAATCTAACCCTTAGAACTATCAATTAACTTGTCCAAATTCATCGGTTTAATACATGTTTCAGAGAAGATTTATAACTAGATTTGTCTACCTGAAAGTTCTATGCTATTGGATTAGGAGAAAAGGGGATGGTGTAATAGTAATTTCTCTTAGAAGCCTAGTAATATTGCCTTAAATGACGTCTCAGTTAGTTATTGCTATGTCACAAATCATTCCAAACTTAAACAATATGCATTTATTTTGCTCAGGAATCTACAGGTTGGCTGAGCAGTTCTGCTGATCTGAGGCCATCTCGGCTGTATCTCTGCCTGGAGGTTGGCAGGGGGCTAATCTGGAACTGCCTTTGCTCTGATAACTCGACATTGCTCCACACGGCCTCTCACCCTCCAGCAGGCTAGCCTGGGCTTGGTCTTGTAGTATGGCAGCAGTCCAAGAACAGAAGTATGCAAGACTTCTTGAGGCACTGGTTCATAATCGGCTCAATGTCATTTCCACTACATTCTATTAGCAAAGTAAATAACAAGACTAGCCCAGATTCGAGGGTTGGGGAAATAGTCTAAATCTCTTGATGGACCGCAAGTCACATTGGAAAGAGCATGGATCCAGGAGACCACTTACAAATACAACATTTTCATCTGCTACACTGAACCTGGATTAAGTCTAGGAAGGGATACAGAGGAAAAGAATCTGTGGCTAAAGATTTCATCATTGTCCTGTGAAACTGTAATTAATCCTGAAGTGCATTTTTCTCTAAAATAAAATGTCCATGTTAAATCTTAATTAAAAGTGTGTGGATATCTTCAGGTTCTTGAGAAAGAGAATGAAAAGAGTTAGCTTTGTTTTCTTGATTGTTTGGACCAGTTTGTTTATTCATTCACTTAACAAGAAAGCACTGAGTCCCTACCGTGGACTGAGCACCTTGCTAGGCACTGAGATATAATGATTAGCAAATCTAAAAAGAGTGCCAACTTTCATGGAGTTTACCCCTGGGGTTGGGGAGATGAGACGTTAATTAATTTCACAAATAAATGCATTGTGACAAAATGCAAAGAGTGACATGAAGTAAAGGTATATGATAACATGAGACTTTCTAAAACAAAGCTGATCCGGCCTGGGGCATCCAGGAAGGCTTTCTTTTTTACAGTACGCGGGCCTCTCACTGTTGTGGCCTCTCCCATTGTGGAGCACAGGCTCCGGACGCGCAGGTTCAGCGGCCATGGCTCACGGGCCCAGCCGCTCCGCAGCATGTGGGATCTTCCGGGACCGGGGCACGAACCCGTGTCCCCTGCATCAGCAGGCGGACTCTCAACCACTGCACCACCAGGGAAGCCCAGGAAGGCTTTCTTGAAGAAGAGATGTTCAAGTTGAGATACGAAGGATAAGTTAGAATCAAGAGTGTAGGGATAGAGGACAGGGTTCAGGTAAAGAAACAGCATGCTATAGGTCTTAAAGTGGCAGCGAGCCTGGCACTTACGAGGACTGAAATGAAGCCACTACGGCTGAAACACAGAGTGAGAGGAAGCAGGCTGTAAGATGACATGGAAGGGCTAATGGCTGTCAGACTATGCTGGGCCTTAGGTGATTATGAGAACCCTGTCTTAAGTCAGACACAGAAAGACAAATGTCATATAATACTGCTTATATGTAGAATCTAAAAAAGGGGTACAAATGAACTTATTTACAAAACAGAAGTAGAGTCACAGATGTAGAAAACAAACTTATGGTTACCAGCGATGGGGGGTGGATAAATTGGGAGACTGGAATTGACATATACACACTACTATATATAAAATAGATAACTAATACGGACCTACTGTAGAGCACAGGGGACTCTCCTTTGTGCTCTGTGGTGACCTAAATGGAAAGGCAATCCAAAAAACAGGGGATATACGTATATGTATAACTGATTCACTTTGCTGTACACCTGAAACTAATACAACATTGTAAATCAACTATACTCCAATAAAAATTCAAGAAAAACAAAGAAACTTTGTCTTTATCTTCAGAACAGAAAAGAGTCATAGTAAATGACATTGTTCTTTGCTGTCAAAGAATTTCATACCAATAACTATTGGCAAGCTTAAGTGTCAAGCCAAAAGAGGGGCTTTGCCCTGACATGGTTCTCATCAAGTGAGTTCCATTTGTGGAGTTCGTGTGTGTGTGTGTGTGTGTGTGTGTGTGTGTGTGTGAGGGAGAGAGAGAGAGAGAGAGAGACAGCGGCAGAAACAGAGAGAGACTGAGACACAGAAGGAGAGACACAGAGGACGGCGTGTGGTGGCCCATTCCTATGGCTGAACTGTTGGCTGGTCTGGTTTTCGTTCAACAGTTCTGTGACTGACATTTGATTCTGCTGCCTCTTTAGAATAAGGTCTTTTATAATTTCCTCCCATTTCTCTGCATGATTTCTGCCCATCACTGGGTAAAGCAGAATTATTCCTAATGGGTTTTTGATTTGTTCTTTGGAGCCCCCGTTTTCAGTAAGCACACAAAAAAACTATTCATCCACATTGCTACCTTATACGAAACGTTCCTTCTTAAGTTAAATTCTACAGGCTGGGCAGCATAAACAGTCCAGAAAAAAAAAATTCACTGTACGCCATTTCTAAGAATCTGGCACCGAACAGTCCTCTAAGGTTTGTTTAAACAAGAAATGTAGTAAAAGAGAGAGAATTTTCACAGTGATGATGGCCTGCACCACAGAAATCACATATTTGAGTCCTGGTCACTGCAGGAGCATTAAGGAGGCTGTCAGTGAAGCTTCCCTCTAGGGGAGAGCCAATGGGAAGATTTCTTCACTTTGGAAATTCTGCATCTTTTCGTTTTTCTAAGGATAGTTTCAGCTTTTTTAGGCTTAGCACATGTCAATACTTGAGAAGACGGTCGGAGAAAAGCAGCTGGAAGTGAAAATAATTTGCTTTAAGCACTTAAACGGTTCTTTTGTGACATTATGCTATTCAGTGGCTTTCAATCAAGTTGATCTTAATTTTCTAGCCACTTCGCTTCTAATTCGATCTCGTAAAACAACCTAGCAACTTCGGCATTAAGGACAGCACTGGGCAGGGCTGCAGTCAGGACGTTGTTTTTCTGTGCCGCCTGCCCAGGACTTTATTTTTTCTGCCTGCCCAGGACTTTATTTTTTTTGGCGGGGTGGAGCAGTGAGGCTTCTGGGATCTTAGTTCCCAGACCAGGGATCGAACCCATGCCCGCAGTAGTGGAAGTGGGGAGTCCTAACCACTGGACCGCCAGGGAAGTCCCCTGCCTGTCCACAGTTGTGTCAGTCTTCTTTCCCCCATCTTAGCTGCCCACTCCCTGCTCAGAGCTCTCTGTAAATTCCCACTTGGGTGCAAATTATTGCTCAGGTGTTAATTTAACCACAGAATTTAATATTATACCTCATATTTTGTTCTGAAGCATTCTTAGACTCATAGGATGTTTAGAGCTGAGAGGGTCATTCATTCATTCATTCATTCATAGTCATCACGTATTTGTGCTTTGTGCCAGGCGTTGCTCCAGGCCCTCAAAAGCTTCCATTCCAATAGAGGGGGTGGATATGCAGAAAAGCCCTTTTAACCCAATCAAATAAATGCTATTATGGAAGTGTGAGTGTGTAATAGTCAAGAACAAATCTGACTCCATATTGGATCTGTTTCTTTTACTTTAACCTTTGTATTCTATTGCTTTGGCTACAAGTTAAGAATGTTGCCTGTAGCCTGAAACATATAGGATAGCCCATTCTCAAGGCTCTGACCTTTAAAGGTATAAAACTTTTCCATTCATATAGAGATAAAAAGTTGCAGAATAGAGAATAACATTTGCCTCGTTGGAGGTTTACAGGAGCATCAGGACCTGACCTACAGGGACAGCTGCAAGAACAAAGGATCCCAGCACCAAGAAGTCTGCAGCCACCAGCCACACCCCCTCCCCTTTTAGAATAAAAGAAGCCTGCGTTCTAACTCGCGTATGATGGTTCTTTGGGACACGAGTCCACCATCTTCTTGGTCTGCTGATTTTCTTAATAAAGCCACTATTCCTTGCCCCAAGAACTCATCTCTCAATTTATTGGCCCGTTGTGTGGTGAGCAGTACGAGCGTAGACTCGGTAACAAGCAGAGTACAAGGGAGGCAAAGGAGAAGTAGTTTGTCGGTCTGTCGGGAGAAGACTGTGAAGGCTTCCCAGAGCTGGCAGTGGGCAGATAATACTCAGAAAACAGGTGTAGGAATAATGTTTCCTTTGGAGAGCAACATGTACAAAGACATGGAGAATCTAAGGGATCACTAGTGGCTGAAGAGTGCTTTGAGTAGACTGCAAGCAGGAAAGCCACTGCCAATGGCCTTGAAATGCTGGGGTAACATCTTATTTATTTATTTACTACTTACTTTTGGCTGCGTTGGGTCTTCGTTGCTGCCCGCGGGCTTTCTCTAGTTGTGGCGAGCAGGGGCTACTCTTCGTTGCGGTATGAGGGCTTCTCATTGCCATGGTTCTCTTGTTGCAGAGCACGGACTCTAGGCACGTGGGCTTCAGTAGTTGTGGCACGTGGGCTCAGTAGTTGTGGCTCATGGGCTCTAGAGAGCAGGCTCAGTAGCTGTGGTGCACGGGCAGGGAAGTCCCTGGGGTAACATCTTGAAGGACCTTGAATGTCTGGGTCTAAATGGAAGAGAATTTAGATTTTAAACTAGTAGCAATGGGAAAATCATTGAAGATTTTTTCAGCAGATATTTTATGTTAGAATGTTCACTCTGGAACTGAGGGATATGGATGGGGTAGAAGGTGGAATCAGTGAGATTCAAGTCAGGGAAAGCTAGAAAGAGGCTATTGCAATAGTCCAGGCAACAGGTGAAGGCCTGAGCTAGGGCAGTGACTCTGGGAATAAAGGGGAAAGATGTTTAGGACAGAAAGATTAACTGGACAGAACAGTGGGGAATATAAAATGAACCCAGGCTTTTCTGGCTTCACTAATCGGAGGGAAGTTTGTACCATTCATCTATACAAAATCTAGATATTTTCAGAACAGTTTAGGGCTGAAAGAAATGATGAATTCAGTTTTGTGCTTTCTAGGTTCGGACTGAAGACATGGGAACCTGGAAATATGACGTGAGAAAAGTCTGAGAAAGGGTCAGGGACAGAATTGTGGGGTACTCCACACTTAAAGATTAGAGATGACCTCAACTCTAATAGATTCCAGGTCCCACCCTAGATGATTTAGAAGGTCTAGGTGAGCTTTAAGAATCTGTTTATAATAAGTTCCTCAGGGGATTCTGATTGACAGCTAGAGCTGAGGACCACAGATCAAGTCCCAACCTCCTCCAAGAAAGAGCCAGAGCCTGAGGTCAAGAGGGTGGAATGACTTTTCCAAGGTCACAAAACTCCCTAGAGGCAGAGTGCAGCTCAGATTCCCAATATACAATCCTCCCTCTGCAGCACTCACTTCTCCATTTAGATTTTATTGTCTTTGTCTTATTTAGATTTTAAAACCACAGTGGGGCTTCCCTGGTGGTTCAATTGTTAAGAATCCACCTGCCAATGCAGGGGACACAGGTTTGAGCCCTGGTCGGGGAAGATCCATCATGCCACAGAGCAACTAAGCCCGTGCGCCACAACTACTGAGCCTGTGCTCTAGAGCCCGCAAGCCACAACTACTGAAGCCCGCGTGCCTAGAGCCCGTGCTCTGCAACAAGAGAAGCCACCGCAATGAGAAGCCCGTCCACCTCAACAAAGAGTAGCCCCGCTCGCCGCAACTAGAGAAAGCCCGTGCGCAGCAACGAAGATCCAACACAGCCAAAACTAATAAATTAAAAAAAAAAAAAAACCCACAGCGGATGGTCTGCACCTCCATCCTCTGTTTTTAAAATGCAATCAGTTATAATAGCAAGTCTGGCTGAGTGGTAGATTTGGTGGACTGAGGGAGAAATGTCCCTCACGAGTTCATGCCATGGGTTTCCTAACAATTCTATCTTGTACAGCACTCCCATTTGTAGAGAGAAAACATTATCAGTGGCTCAGTCTTAACATTCTGCTAGCAGCTTTTTGTTGAATCTGGACTGGGACCTAACATCTTTGTATATAATCTAGACCATGGAAGAGAAAAATTGCCCGTCTTTTTGTGGGAGATGCTCAGGGGGAGAAAAATAGACCCAGAATCTACAAGATTTTAAGTATTTATGGTTGATGCAGAAATAAAAGACAAGATAGTGGTGTTTAGAAAAGTTGGGATCTCATTGGTCGTGGGAAACCTTATGTGAATACCAGGATTTCTCTCCAGTTCTTCTCTCCTTTGGGGCATGTATGGCCCTTGGAATGAGTCACAATAACGTGACTTGCTTTAGCCAAAGAAATGCATCACTCCTAGATGGAATAAACATTTGAAACTTCTCCATTCTCCAGATTTGTGCCTCTGAGAACTGGGGATGATTCGTTTACAGCAGCATAGTTTAGTGTAATCTGACTAATGCACTGATCAACAGAAAATATGCACAGGAAGCAGGCAACTAATAACCCAGACCTTGAAGTGTCACAAAAGGGAAAGATCTCTGCAGGCTACAGTAGTCATAGAAGGCAATGCTGGTCAACTGGAATAATGGGACATAGACCGGATGCAGTTCAGCAGAGAAAAATTCAGGATTATGCACTTGGAGTTGAAAAGAGAACATGTTCAAAGGCAAGGCGCCAGCCACTCAAAGGCAGTTGGCTGGAAAATTAAAAGTATAGCTTTAGTGGGTAGCCAGTTGACCGGGAGGAATTGTCACAGCCCTGCAGTTCTGCTGATTGAAAAAAGTGCAAGCAGAGAACTGTGGCGAATGAAAAGCATGTCTGTATCATGAGGTAATTGCTACACTGCTCTGCACAGACCAGAACTGTAACAGAGCTGGGCTGGCTCTGGTCTCCATCGTTCAATGGGATTGAGAGAATGTGGAGAGAGTTCAGAGCAAAAGCAAAATAGTCATTCAGTGACCAGCAAAGAAGGGCTAAAGACCTGGGATTACTTAGCCTAGAGAGAAAAAGCTTCAGGGTCACTTGAGAAGCGTCAGCACTGAACATAAACTTCGGAAGAGCCACGGCACAGAGGATGATGGCTGTTTTCTCTCTGTTGCCAAGAACACAAAAAGAATGGGCTTATTAAAGTTAAACAAAAGGAAGAATTTCCTGACCCCAAGGGTTGTTTGACACCGGATAGGATGGGAGATTTCTCTCTGGAGGACTTTACAAAGATCAATGTCCTTTTGAACATAATGGATTCACTGGGTCCTTCCTGAAGCGAAGGGATGGAAGGTTCTCAGTCTCTTTTCCGCCGTGACCCAGGTGATGGATGATGTCTGCTGTGGGACACACTCCCATGGGCATGCTGTTTTACACAACCCCCAGTATGCTACTGGCAGTTGCATTCTTTTCCTTCCTCTCAAGAAAACATATCGGAAGGTGAGCAGGATCACCACAAATCCTCTTTTTTAGAAAAGGTAAATGTTTGTAAGTGTCAATATTTTAAATTCTTGTTTGTAGAAATAACCTGTGATATGATGACTCAACGTTGATTTAACAAATGGTAAGTGAGTGAGGGGTGTGTGTGTGCGTACTGTGTGTGGGATATCCAAGGCTACATCAACCTGCAGCAACGATTCAGTATGATAAATGCAGTTATGTGGGAAATGTGATCTGCTGTGAGACCATGGGGAAGGGCTGATTAGCTGGTCCTTGGAGGTCCAGGAAGGCCTCCAAAGGAAGATGTGTATGAGCTGAGGTCCACAGGGTGAGGAGAAGAAAGTTGGTCAATAGAGAAGGAAAGGCAAGAAAGTAGGGAGTGCTGGTGTGTGAAGCCTTGGAGGCTGGAAGCATCTGGAGGAATAGAGAAATGGGAAAGTATCTGAACACAGACCTGGGTCTGAGGGGAGTGGGTGATGACACGAGACAAGGTAGCTATGCAGGACGCAGGGCTCTCAGGGTCCTGCCAGCCACATTGAGAAGCTTGCGTTCCATCCTAGGAGCATCGTGGGGTCAGAGGGTTGTGTTATGCAGGGACGGACATGATCAGGTTGATATTTCAGAAAGTTTGTGCAGTATTCTGGCTGCCATGTGGAAAACTGGTTATTAGAGAGGCTTTGAAATTAATCTGGCCTGGATTTGAACCTATGTTCTGTATGACTAGCTGTAAGATATTTGACAAATGAATCTCACTGAATCTCAGTTTCCTCATCTGTAAAATAGACAGCATACCGCCTGTCTGACAGGGTGTCTCTGAGGATAAACTTAAGTATTGTACAGAAAAGGCCTGTCTGATCCCCCGATGTGGGTGCTCAACAAACACTGGCTCCCTTCTCTACGAAATCATAAGCAATTAACAAATGATAAAGACACTTGACACAGTACAGAATCAAACAATTCTTTTTCATTTGAGAGTGATTATTGCATGGGTAGTTTCTACGGTCCTCTGAAAACTATTGAGACCAAACTAGATTTTCCTGCAGCTCTTTAATCATCTTTGTGGTTCTTTGCTGAGCCCTCTCCAATTTTTCAAAACTCCTTTTCAATTGTGGAGACCACAGCTAGATTAGTCACCAGAGAGAATTCGTGATAATGAGATCCGCACAGTGCAGTCACTCGCGCTGCTGCCTTAGCCACGAAAACCCAGTCAGCTGGTCCCTGTCGCCGAATGGGTTGTGTTCCAGAAGTTCATTAGTAAGTCCGTTGTTTGGAACACAGAAAGCCTTTCCCCATAGAAACAGAATTATAGATGGTGGCTTGTTTCCCAGGCCAGTGCATAAAAATCTATTTAATGCACATGCAGCTGAGCCAGGGCCTGGCAATAATAGTCACTCAAGCCCTTGACTTGCCTAAGCCCCAGTGGGATTCCCAGTCCCATGGAGCCCTGAGAACCTCTGAACCTTGGGCTTGCAAACTTGAGCCCTCTGAGGGAGATGCAAAGTGGGCTGACAGCCTTTGGGGAGACCATTATTTGCAGCATAATTGCAAAGAACACTTCCTTGAACTAGACCTTTACCCGAAATTGGACCTATTAGCACATAAGCAAGTAATCAAGAGCTATCCGATGGTAAACACACCTACAATATGCCGGATACTTTTCCTAAGTCTACCTAAGTTATCTTTAATCCTCACGAGCATCTTGTAAGAAAAATATTCTTCTTATTCTTCCCGTTTTGCTGGTGTCTTGAGAAGACTTTGTGTGGTCCAGAAACAGGCTGGTAGAAGGTGTGGGGAGTGATGCAGGGAGCCCGGGCATTGGTCTTGCAAAACTGAGAGCTTTTCCACTGCACAACACTGCCTCCCAGTGGACTGTGCTAGACACATACCCTAGCGTCACTAAATCAACTATGTATGATTTCCCAGTGAAGTAACAAGTTCTTCATTCATACATCCAACAAAGAATCTTTGAGTGCTTCCAATGAGCGAGGCCTTGGGAACACAAAATCATATTAGACTTGGTGTTCTCACAGAGTAGTTGAGAAAAGGAACAAGTAAATCAAGGGTTGAAAAAAAAAAGAGAGAGATTACACAGAAACCCAGAAGAGAGAGAGATTAATCAGGCTAGGGCAGTGGTGATGGTAAGCCAGGAAGGCTTCCTGGAGAAGGTGAGATGAGCTGAGTTTTGAAGGATGAGTTGGAGTTAGATGTAAATCTATATGACAAAGGGTCAAAGGATATTCTTTCTTTCCAGAAGGAATAGCATGTCTAAATGCATTGGGACAAAACACACATTAAAAATAGGTTAAGCATTTCTTTGACCCATCTGCTTTTGTGATATGTCAGCAACATGCCAAGATGGAGTAGCTGATAACTTACTTTGTGGGATAGTAGACAAGTGAAAATAGTATTTATTGTAGCTTTAATGTACCTTTCTTTCATAGTGATGTTTTTAGATTCCTTATATATTTAAATATATATATTTGTATTTTTTCTGTGAACTGTCTATATTTTATTGATTTCTCTATTGGGTGTTTTGGTCATTCAAAGATTGATTTGTAAAGAAATGAAAACACTAATTCGAAAAGATATCTGTATCCATGTTCATTGCAGCATTATTGACAATACCCAAGATATGGAAACAACCTAAGAGTCCATCAATGGATGAATGCATAAAGAAGCTGTCACACACACACACACACACTGGAAAATTACTCAACCATAAAAAGAGAAGGAAATCTTGCCATTTGTGACAACATGAATGGAACTTGAGGGCATAATATTAAGTGAAGTAAGTGAGACAGAGAAAGACATAGACTATATGATCTCACTTATATGTGGAATCTAAAACAAAAACAAAAATAAAAACACCTTGAACTCATAGACACAGAAACAGATTGGTGGTCGCCAGAGGCAGGGGCTGGGGAGTGGGCAAAATGGGTGAAGGGGGTCAAGAGCTACAAACTTCCAGTTACAAAATTAATGTCACGGGGATGTAATGTACAGCATAGTGACTATGGTTAATAACACTGTATTGTGGGCTTCCCTGGTGGCACAGTGGTTGGGAGTCCGCCTGCAAATGCAGGGTACACGGGTTCGTGCCCCGGTCGGGGGGGATCCCACATGCTGCGGAGCGGCTGGGCCTGTGAGCCATGGCCTCTGAGCCTGCGCGTCCGGAGCCTGTGCTCCGCAGCAGGAGAGGCCACAACGGTGAGAGGCCCGCGTACCGCAAAAAATAAAAAAAAAAATAATAATACTGTGTTGTATATTTGAAAGTTGTTGAAAGAATAGATCTTAAAAGTTCTCATCACAAGAAAAAAGTTTGTATTTATGTATGGTGATGGACACCAATTAGGCTTATTGTGGTGATCATTTTGTAATATGTACAAATACTGCCACTAATGTAATGTTACATGTCAATCATGCCTCAATTTAAAAAATTGATTTGTAAGAGCTCCTAATTCATTGTGTGTGTGTGTGTTTTTTTTTTCCCCGGTACGCGGGCCTCTCACTGTTGCGGCCTCTCCCGTTGCAGAGCACAGGCTCCGGACACGCAGGCTCAGCGGCCATGGCTCACGGGCCCAGCCGCTCCGCGGCATGTGGGATCTTCCCGGACCGGGGCACAAACCCGCGTTCCCTGCATCGGCAGGTGGACTCTCAACCACTGCACCACCAGGGAAGCCCTGTGTGCTCTTTTTATCTTTTGATTTTTGATTTTTTAAGAAATCTTTTTCTAAAAACCTTCCCCAACTTGGATTATTATTTTAAAATTAGGTTCTCTTTTTACCTTCATATCTTTGATCTGGCAGAAATATGGTCCAGTTGGTGTAAGGAGTCTTGTAGCAATGCCAGTACATTTCCCAGCCTGCCTTGTAGCTTTTCACCCTCAAGGCTGGGAGCCGGGAGCCAGGCTCCACAGGTGAAACTGGGGCAGAGATGGGCTTCCCCTCATGTGAAAAGAGTCTAAGAAAGTTGGGGCCGCCACACAGGCTGCAGCTGAGAGGAAGGTACCCGTTCACACTGGCAGGATGGAGCAAAGAGCAGCTCGGACAGAACCAAGTCTAAGCTGCCCGGTGTCCCTTCACCACGTGGCCCTCCCCCCAATTTCTGTTGAATGAGAAAACGTGGTCCTTGATGCAGGCAGCAACAAACCTGCCACAGAAGAGTGAGCTCACACAAAGCTAACCACACACACAAACACGGGCACAGGCACATGCCCTACAGCAAAAGAAAATAAACAAAACAAAAATTTTGAAGCACAAGAAAACTAGCACTAAGAAAACCAACACATGGAAGGGGAGAGGGATACATTGGGAGAATGGGATTGACATATACACACTACTATATAAAAAACAGATAACTAATAAGAACCTACTTTATAGCACAGGGAACTCTACTCAGTACTCTGTAATGGCCTATATGGGAAAAGATATAACTGATTCACTTCGCTGTACATCTGAAACTAACACAAGATTGTAAATCAACTATACTCCAATAAAAATTAATTAAAAAATAATGATTCAGGGCTTCCCTGGTGGTGCAGTGGTTGGGAGTCCGCCTGCCGATCCAGGGAACACAGGGTCGTGCCCCGGTCTGGGAAGATACCACATGCCGCGGAGCGGCTGGGCCCGTGAGCCATGGCCGCTGAGCCTGCGCGCCCGAAGCCTGTACTCCGCAACGGGAGAGGCCATGGCAGTGAGAGGCCCGCGTACCGCAAAAAAAAAATAAACAAAAAATAATGATTCAATACGGGTTTAGACAGGAAAATCAAAACGTGTTTTGAAATTCAGTAATTCTATATTTCCAAAGCAAGTGACATTTAAAATTAAAAAAAAAAAAAGAAAACCAATACACTAAACAGAAGATAATTTAACTACTAATAAAAAACCACCGGCAGCCTCCCCACCAAAATCTCTTTTCAGTCTATGAGGACTGATCTCATTACACCTTCAGCTGTGCTCAGTCACTCCCTGGACATCCAGGTCACTCCTCCACTCCTACCCTCCTCATCTCCATATGGCTTCACCCTTCCCTTATCCTGGTCACGTCTCCCATCCCTCCTCAAGCCCCAAAACACTTACCCCCAGCCCCTGGCCATTAGAACACCCCCTACATCCTCTACCTCGTTTCTGAGTGATTCCCTCAGCTCCTTGCTCTAAACTAAACGTGGACCTCCCCTGAGGTCACTGCTTCCCCTGCTGTCCTCTTCCCAAACGCCCCCCACCACCCCGCACCCTGGTACCGCTGGGCCTGAAGCTGTCCTTCCTTCTCACCCACTATCCATAACACCTTATTGCTGCATGACCATCTGACCCAGGGTTACCCCTGCCATGGTTCAGTAACTGCAGCTCCTACTTCACTGTCAGTCTCTCCAAGTTCACTCCTGTCTTAATTCTTGGTGACTTTTTTTCTTTTTTGGTCTCGCAGCTTGCCAGATCTTAGTTCCCTGACCAGGGATTGAACCCGTGCCCCCTGCAGTGGAAGCACGAAGTTTTAACCACTGGACCGCCAGGGAGGTCCCTTGGTGACGTTTAATATACACATTGATGGTCGTTTCCATACCCAGGCTTCTCAGTACCTTGAATCCCCCTTGTCATCTCCTCTTCCCCATCTCCACTTACCTCAGAGGTCATTCTCTAGACTTTGTCACTACCAATCACTGCATCCCCTCCGTCAATTCCAAGTACCCCACTCTCTGAGCGAGATCTCCTGTCTCTCCAGCTCACTTTTTAAAACACTGAGTTATAACTGACATATATGGTATTAGTGACAGATGTACAACATAAAGATTTGATATTTGTATATATTGCAAAAATGTTTGCCACAATAAATCTATTTAACATCCATCACCACACAGTTACAAGCTTTCTTCTTGTGATGAGAACTTTTAAGATCCATCCTTGGGACTTCCCTGGTGGCATAGTGGTTAAGAATCTGACTGCCAATGCATGGGACACGGGTTCGAGCCCTGGTCCGGGAAGATCCCACATGCTGCGGAACAACTAAGCCCGTGCACCACAACTACTGAGCCTGTGCTCTAGAGCCCACGAGCCACAACTACTGAGTCCACGTGCTGCAACTACTGAAGCCCAGGCAACTAGAGCCCATGCTCTGCAACAAGAGAAGCCACCGCGATGAGAAGCCCGTGCACCACAACGAAGAGTAGCCCCTGCTTGCTGCAACTCGAGAAAGCCCGTGCACAAGGAAGAAAGACCCGACGCAGCCATAAATAAATAAATAAATAAATTTATTTATTTAAAAAAAAAAGATCTATTTTTTTAGCAACTTTCAAATATAAAACACAGTATTGTTAACCATAGTCACAATGCTGTACATGACATCATGAGGATTTTTGTTTTATAACCAGAAGTTTGTACCTTTTGACCCCTTTCACCCATTTCACCCACACCGCACCCCTCACCTCTGGCAACCACCCGTCTGCTCTCTGCATCTATGAGCTTGCTTTTTTTCCCTCAAGATTCCACATGTAAGTGAGATCATACTGTCTTTGTCTTCCTCTGACTTATTTCACTCAGCGTAATACCCTCAAGTTCTATCCATGTCATCCCCAAATGGCAAGATTTCCTTCTTTTGTTATGACTGAATAATATTCCATTATATATATATATATATACACATATCTCACATTTTCTTTATTCACTCACTAATGGACACTTAGGCTGTTTCTGTATCTTGGCTACTGTAAATACTGCTGCAATGTGCATGGAGGTTCCAGCTCACTTCTTCTAGAAGCACAACCCTAATCTTTTCACCATCCCTCTCTCCCCCATGCCCTCTCTCTATCCTTCCCAAGTTAAATTCCATGGTCACATAGCATAATTATTCCTTTGCATGTACCCTCGATTACCAAGGCCCTTTCTCACCTTACACTAGAAATTTAATCATACATTAAATATTCTTTTGTGTCTGGCTTCTTTGCTCAACATTGTTTATGAAATTTCTCTTTTTTGTTGAGTGTAGCTGCCGTTTACTTATTCTCATTGTTGTATAGCGCCCTATGATATGAACACCCCACAACTTATTTCTTCATTATGCTGTTGATGGACATTTGCTTCCAGCTTTTTTCTAGGGCTGCTGTGAACATCTTCGTACCTCTCTTCTGTGCATGCATTTCTGCATTGGAGTGGAATTGCTGAGTCACAGGGAATGTACTTCTTCAGCTTTAATAGGTGACGCTAAACTGCTTCACGATGGTTGTACCAACGTATAATCCCAGCTGCAGTGTATGAAAGTTTCAGTGGCTGGCATCCTTTCTCACATTTGTATTGTCAGTCCTTTTAAAGTTAGCCATCCTGGTGAGATTGTAATTGTATAACACTGGGATTTTAAATTTGTATTTCTCTGATTAAGGAAGTAAAGCACTTCCGTGTATATTTATTGGCCATTTGGATAACACTTGCACAGTGTCTTGCGCATTTCACTAATGGGTTGTATTTTCGTGTTGATTTCTACAAATTCTTTATAGGACTGTGAGTTAAATGTGTTGCACGTAACCTCTCCCATTCTGTTGCTTGCCTTTTATTCTCTTGCTTTTTTGATGAAAAGAAGTCTTAATTTTAGGGAAATCTCATTTATGAATCTTTTCCTCTATGGTTAAGAGTCTATGGTTTTGAGTCCTATTTAAGAAATCTTTTTCTACCCTGAGGTTATGAAGTTAATTTAGATTCTTTTCTAGATTTATTTTGTTGCCTTTCACATTTAAATCTACAAATATTCTGGAATTTTGGTATGAGGTAGTATTCAAGTTTATTTGATTTTTTTCCTTATTTGGAAATTGTCCAGAACTATTTAATGAAAAGACTATTCTTTCCCTATTACTCTGTGTGATGTATTACATCTCTGTCATGAATTGCAAGTCCATACATGTAAGGGTCTGTCTCTGTTTATTTAATAAAATTTATTGTTATAAGAATGTATCCATCTCAAGCAAATTTTCAAATGTACTGCCATAAAATTGTTCATAATATCCTCCTACTGTCTTTTCAATGTCTGAAAGATCTGTAGTGATGTTTCCTTTTTCAATTTTGATATTGGTAATTTGTGCCTTTTTTCTTTTTAAAATCAGTCTTACTAGAGATTTATCAATTTTATAAGTATTTTCAAGGACCAATTTTTGGCTTTTCCATTCTTTTACTTTAACCTTTCTGTATCCTTATGTTGTAAACATACAACTGAGCATATGTGTATCTATGTGTGTGTCTATGTATCCATACCTAATAGTATAAGATCAAATTATATGAAGAAGAAAATATGCTCATATATTCAGTTCTAATATATACATGCAAATTAAATGCCTCAGTGGGGGAAAAAAAACGTTCAGTACTACACAATCCATGGTTGGTTGAAACTTGTGTTGTTCAAGGATCAACTGTAAAATAATATAGGGAAAGCACTTAGAATAGGACACTGGCACATAACAAGTGCTAAATAAATGATAGCTGATCTTTTAAAAATTCTCTTATTTTGGTGTTTTGTGGGGTTTTTTTTGCTAATTGTGTTGTCTTGTAAATAGCAAGTCACTGAATGTTGTTTTAAAAATGTGTTTTGGGGGCTTCCCTGGTGGCACAGTGGTTAAGAATCCGCCTGCCAATGCAGGGGACATGGGTTTGAGCCCTAGTCCAGGAAGATCCCACATGCCGCGGAGCAAAGCCCGTGCACCACAACTACTGAGCCCACGTGCCACAACTACTGAAGCCTGTGCACCTAGAGCCCATGCTCCGCAACAAGAGAAGCCACGGCAATGAGAAGCCCACGCACTGCAACGAAGAGTAGCCCCTGCTCACTGCAGCCAGAGAAAGCCCGTGCACAGCAACGAAGACCCAACACAGCCAAAAATTAATTAATTAATTAATTTTTAAAAAATGTGTTTTGGGGGCTTCCCTGGTGGCGCAGTGGTTGAGAGTCCGCCTGCCGATGCAGGGGACACGGGTTTGTGCCCCGGTCCGGGAAGATTCCACATGCCACTGAGCGGCTGGGCCCATAAGCCATGGCTGCTGGGCCTGCAGGTCCGGAGCCTGTGCTCCACAACGGAAGAGGCCACAACAGTGACAGGCCCGTGTACCGCAAAAAAACCCAACAAAAACAAACAAACAAACAAACATAATGTGTTCTGGGAATTGCCTGGCGGTCCAGTGGTTAGGACTCAGTGTTTTCACTGCCGTGACCCGGGTTCAATCCCTGTTCGGTGTTTTTATTGAAAATAAACGTTCAGAAAGTGCACAGATTGTAAATGAATGAATATTTATAAAGTGAACAAAACTGTGAAATCAGCCTTTAGAAATCAGATCAAAAACACCCAGAAACTCTCCTTTTGCCTCCTTCCAGGAACTGGCCTCACCAATGAAACACTTCTAACAGCACAGATAGTTTCACATCATTTGGAATTTTATTTGAACAGATTCATACAGTGTGTGGTGCACCTTCATGTCTGGGCCCTTGTGCTCAACATTATGTTTGTGAGATTCATCCATATGGTGGGTGCAGCTGTAGTTGTTCATTCTTATTGCTGAATAATATTCCACTGGGTGACATATCACAACTTATCTTTGTATTTATTGTTGATGGGCTTTGGGGCATTGTCTTGTTTAGGACTATCTCAAACGGTGCTGCTGTGAACACTTTTATGCCTGTATTTCAGTGAACATCATATGCATTTTGGTTGGGAATATGCCTTGGGGTGGAATTGCTGGGTCACAGGATATGCATTTTTCAGTTTTATAAGATGCTGTTCAACAGTTCTACAAAGGGGTTGTTCCAATTTACACTCCCACAAACCTTGCCTTTTAATAAGAGTTTTTAATTGTAACTGTTATGACCAATGTCATGTTATTTTGTGGTTTTGTTTTTGGTTTCCTTGCTGTTCTTTTATATTCAGTTCTCTTTTCAGTATAAACAGAACTTTGTTTTGCTTGCCTTTTGAAATAATTTGGAGGATAAAGAACCTGTTTTTAATCGTACTAATGGTTACTATACAGCAGTTCACAATCATTGTCACAAGTTGAATTATCAAAATTACAATGAAAACAATTCTGTTGACTCACTTTTCATGAAAGGCAAAGATTGCAGTGCTTTTACTTTTGCTCCCTTCCCTGATTCCTGGCTTCAAGAAATTAATGTTGTGTCATAAATTCTATCATCCAAAATTTAGCCTATCAGAGAGGTGCTAATCTGTAGGCTTGATATTGTCCTATATTAAATTGATCCAATGGCATGATGCCATTGACCTTGAACGCTGTTGTAAGCTATAAACTCCTGATTGTGATTATGAGGATCTTGTTCATTGCATTACCGTGTTTCCAGCAAGACACTGTTCTCAGATCTCAGAATGAGAAATTGTGCTTTTCATGAGCATGTGTTTTATTTTTACCTTATGAACCCAGATATTTTCCTTTTTATAACACTGACTGGTCTGAAATTTACAATTTATTTTAGTTCTCTATGCTTATATCTTTGAAAATGATATTAAACCCTTTTGGAAATGAGATAAAATATTTATCAGTGTGGCAGGGCAAAGAGGGCTTCCAGTCGATGGTGGTCATCTCCAAGGACAGAAGTGAGATTGAGAAGAATAAAAAGTGAAAATAACTTTTACCGTTTACTCATTTGCATTATTTAAGTATGACTTTGTGTGTTATTGGTATAATTTAAAAAACAAAAATGTATACGTTGAAAAGAAAGAAAATAAAGGCAAATACATTTAGGATCTGGGACAGAACTTCCTAAGACATGTGACCCAGAAACCATATAGAAGTGATGGACAGATCTTACTCAAAAATTGAAAATCTTCTCTCCAGCAAAAACACTAAAAACAAAGTACAAAAATCAGTAAACTACTGAGAGACAACATTTATAACAAATGTTTTAGACAAAGATGAATAACCCCCAAATATAATGAGCTCCTACTAATCAATAAGCAAAAGAGAAAAAGACAACAAAAATGAGCAAGGGATGGGACTTCCCTGGTGGTCCAGTGGGTAAGACTCCACACTCCCAGTGCAGGGGGCCCATGTTCAATCCCTGGTCAGGAAACTAGATCCCGCATACGTGCCACAACTGAGAGCCCGTGTGCCACAACTGAAGAGCCTGCATGCCGCGGCTGAGACCCAGCACAGCTAAATTAAATAAATTTTTTTTTTTAAAAAATGAGCAAGGTTTCTCTGCATCTATTGAGATGATCATATGGTTTTTCTCCTTCAATTTGTTAATATGGTTTATCACATTGATTGATTTGCGTTTATTGAAGAATCCTTGCATTCCTGGAAAGAAGCAAGCAAGAAAGAAAGGAGGGAGGGAGGGAGGAAGGGAAGAAGGAAGGAAGGAAAGAAGGAGGGAAGGAAGGAAAAAAAGAAAGAAGATAAAGTAAAATAAAATAAAGATAAAATATAATAAAGTTATTAAAATAAAAAAAAAATTAAGAGAAAAAAACAAAAAAATGGACGGATAGAACCCTGGGGCAAATGGTGGAAGCAAAGCTATACAGACAAAATCTCACACAGACGCATACACATACACACTCACAAAAAGAGGAAAAGGGGAAAAAATCATAAATCTTCCTCTTAGAGTCCACCTCCTCAATTTGGTATGATTCGTTGTCTATTCAGGTATTCCACAGATGCAGGTACATCAAGTTGATTGTGGAGCTTTAATCCGCTGCTCCTGAGGCTGCTGGGAGAATGGGAGGTCTGAGGTCTTCTGCCAGCGTTCAGTAGGTGTTCTGTAGGAGTTGTTCCACGTGTAGATGTATTTCTGGTGTATCTGTGGGGAGGAAGGTGATCTCCGCGTCTTACTCTTCCGCCATCTTCCCGGAAGTCCAATCAGGGTTGTTGTCTTAAAGGGCACTGGCCCTTCAAGATTAGCTTGGGGCTAGTTTGCCTGAGGGAATTATAGTGCCCCAGGGTGTGTGTGTGTGTGTGTGTGTGTGTGTGTGTGTGTGTGTGTGTGTGTGTGTGTGTGTGTGTGTGTGTGTGTGTGTGTGTGTGTGTGTGTGTGTGTGTGTGTGTGACTGTAAGAACTTGGTTGCCTGAATCTTTGTTTGGGGTCGGGGAGTGGTGCACAGTAGACTTTGAATTGGGTTCCGTTTTACTCATTACCCCATGTCTTCTGTGAGCACCCCTACAGACCTAGCGAGTGGAGCCCAACCCAGGGTCTTTGAAGACGAGCAAAAACTCTCCAAAAACAGTAAGGCTTCATCTCCTCACAAAGACTGCATCCACACTTCTATTACCATTTAGAGGTAAGTAGTACAAAATGGGTTTTAGGATCTTTTTACAGCCTGTTCCATTTTGGATCTGCTTCCACATCTCCAGCTGTGATGACATAGGAGCACAAGTCCTTGGTGGGGAGGATGTGAGGGAGCTGCAGCCTTTTCTACGAAAGGAAACAGGTGTCTGCTTCTGCGCTTTGGCACAATCTAAACCTCTCATGGTCTGTGTGGTTGCACTGCTTTTTCTCCACTTCTCGTTGCAAATGCTCCCCTAGCTAGTGTGTAGGGTGGTTCTAAGAGGTGAATGGAGGAAGTTTACGAAAGACGTCGGGAAGCATCATCTATCTCTTCTTGCCCCTCTGCACCCTCCAAACACCTATTCATAAGACACACGTCACCACACAAGTAACTGGGCCTCCCTTTAGCAGGAATTTGTTTGTTCCCCTTCAGATTTGGCAATTTTTTTCTAGCTCTTTTTTTCTCTGTTCTTCCTTCCCTTTCTGTTTCTTTTTTAAAAAATAATCTTTTTTTTCTATATCCTAGAAAATAACCAATATAACCTATGTGATTGCACCACAGGTATCGAAATTCTGACTTCAAAAGGAATTGTTAAGTTGTGAACACGAATGAAGGAGTTAGTGTGCAAGCTTCTGCTTAGAGCACACGCCAAAATCAGGCTACAAAATGCATTTCTCAGAAACCCAAACAAAGGAAACAGGAAGAAACAGGCAAAGTCCATCCCCCCTTACCAACCCCAATTCTCAGTTTTCATAAAAACTTTGAAAAAGGGCAGGATTCTGGAGACTTGGCTCTCTACTTATTTGATCCTATTTTTCATGGTTCCCTTTTCCCTCTTTAGCTTTTCTCACATGGCCGGTGCTCATTTATTACATGAACAATGTTGTTACCAAATGGCATTACAGTGGCATCACCAAATATGCCTTTTCTGGAACAAGTTGTTTCAAAAGTCTAAAAAGTGACTTGTGTTGGACAATACCTGACAAGGCAACTTGTAAAACCCAGGCCTGTGATTCTGGACCCGGGTGACCTTACAGGAAACGTTGGTGGTGGAGACCCATATGGCTGGCAGTGGCTGGCACAAGAGGCTAGAGCCTGGCTGATGCAGGGGACACAGGTTCGTGCCGTGGTCCGGGAGGATCCCACATGCCGCGGAGCAACCAAGCCCCTGCGCCACAACTACTGAGCCTGCGCTCTAGAGCCCGCTAGCCACAACTACTGAGCCCATGCGCCACAACTACTGAAGCCCACGCACCTAGAGCCCGTGCTCCACAACAAGAGAGGCCACCGCAGTGAGGGGCCCGCACACTGCAACAAAGAGTAGCCCCCGCTCGCCGCAACTAGAGAAAGCCCGTGCACAGCAACGAAGACCCAACACAGCCACACACACACAAAAAGATAAGATAAAAATTTATAAAAAAAAAAAAAAACTTTATCTTCACAAAACTCCCTGGAGGTAAGAACAGTGAACATCAGATCTAGTGATCCTCTTGTAAGGACAGGCTTGGGTGGAGGAGGGGTGGGTGGAGGAACAGGTCAAACACACCTGTGTCCAAAGCCTGGCTTTGCCACTTATGTCACTTCATACTCAGAGATTCAGTTTCTGTAAAACAGGGCTAAGAATGGTCCCTACCTATTCATATGCTTCTTAGGAAGAGTAAAAATGAGTGGAGGAGCACTTAAAATAATAATCACAACTTAGTAAGCCTTTAACAAATGCCAGCAGTTTTTACTAAATTTTATGCAATCAAAGAATTCACCATTTAAAAAATCCTTATTTTATGTACGCTAAGAAAAAATGCTGCTAGTTATTGCATGCCATTGACTGAAAGACCCATTCTTATTTGAGAGGCTGAAGTATGGGGGTGGGAGAGTACATTTAGAATCAGTAAAGTACAGTATTATTGTGTCTTATGGAAAAAAAGATTGTGGAGGGTAAAGAATGGGATGCGGGAGGGTATTTTGGGGACTGAGGTGGGAGAGGCTGGTCCTTTGCTCTACCAGGATGTAAAAATGCACATATCCCTTCCCCATTTCTTTCATTTCAGTTGCAAGATGCTAGACATTGGGACCCTGCTGCATGCAGGGAAAGATAAAGATGCCGTGGAAGGAATGGAAACTATCGAGAGCAGACATTTGCAGAGCGCAAGGGGAGACAAAGCAGGGTAGGAACCCATTAAAACTAAGCATCTCTGAAATGAGAATCACTAAATATAAAATACCCTACAAAACTGGTAACTTCAGTTCTTTTAGGCAATGGGAAATATCAAAAAGAAATTTTAAAGCCACACTTTCAGATCAGTGAGTGAAGTTCTGGACCTGCGTTCAGCTTAGTCCCTCCCATTGGCCATTCTGTTACATCAAATCATAGTAATACGTAGGGCTTCTATTTGGAATTTTGAAGCCCAGTGTGTGAAATGGAACAGGACTCTTTTGGTTGGAAGTGTAGCTCCTGCAAAAAGAGACAGCTGAAATAATCAATGCAAAAAAATAAATAAATAAAATCACAGGCCGAAAGTGTTTCCTTTTGTAGAGAATTTGTGACATTAGTTAAAAAAAAAAAAAAGGTGCAAACGTCAAGGGTAGCTGGGTTAATGAGTACAGCAAGTACAGCTGCTCTTCCCAGTGGAGACTAGAGCGCTGACGTGGATGGAACGTGATCGGGAAATGAGGGTGGTGATTGCAGCAGCCCCTAACGGGTACTTACTCCATGTCAATGCATAATGGGGATGATTGGCACTGCCGGCTGAACAAGAGATGCTGGGCTGTAATTAGAATGTTGGCGCTCATCAAAATACAGTAAAACAAGGAGAGCCGTGATTACTTAAACCTGAAGCTACATTCTGCAAGATGGCTTTGCTTTTCAATTTCTTTATTGTTTTAGTGTTCATTAAAAAAAAAAACAAAAACCCACAGGCCATGCAAAATTAGGATGCTGTATCATAGAAGAATAAATGAGATGAGCCTGCTTTCTGTATAATGGCCAGTATTTAGAGATATGCTCCATAAATGTCAATGACAATCAGTGCAGAATATTTCTCTCTCTTCAGAAAGAGATTTCTTTTTGCTTAATGGCTATTTCCCCAACCCCCTCTCATTCCTCTGTACCATTGTTTCTGCACTAAGACAGAGTTGACCCACTATGCCATGATATCAACAGAGAAATAACTTCTGGGTTTGAACTGGGCTTTCTATTCACTGAGAATGACTGATGTTGTGTAGTTATGCAAGTTCTTTTTTTTTTTTTTGCGGTACGTGGGCCTCTCACTGTCGTGGCCTCTCCCATTGCAGAGCACAGGCTCCGGACGCGCAGGCTCAGCGGCCATGGCTCACGGGCCCAGCCGCTCCACAGCATGTGGGATCTTCCCGGACCGGGGCACGAACCCATGTCCCCTGCATCGGCAGGCGGACTCTCAACCACTGCGCCACCAGCGAAGCCCTGCAAGTTCTTTTTGAAGATAAAGTTGAAGCAAGCCTTGAGGATTTTCTTTTGAACTTTTCCAAGCTCCCTATGTGTATTAGGACTTAGGTAAATCACCAGTCTTCTAATGTATTCCTGGTAGTCTTCTAGATCTTAATCCTACAGAATTGAATTCACTTTTTAAAAGCCTCATTTAATCTTTCATTTTTCATTTATTAGCGTAAATACAGTATAGACATTTCTCCCTTCTGCCCTGAGTTACAAATAACCTGTGTCTTACTCTTTTGTTTGTTGTGAAGGAAATCAGCAGGAAATAGAAAAGGACCACTCTAACTGGTCAGATCACTAATAACCTAAATTAGTTCGGTAAAGTTGTACTTTTGAAACATGTATCTTCTCATAAGGAGTTTTATTATAGTTCCTCATATTCGAGGGAGGAAAAAGCTATTAGTCCAGAAGTCAATCAACCAATATACAATAGAGTAACAACCTCAGTCTTAAGATTTTGGTCTGTTTCATATATTATCCACACTTAGGTGTATATTCCCACCCCCTGCCCCGCCTGCCTCCACTGTCATACCCAGGCCTTCCAGTCCACTTGTAATTTCTAGGACATTTTACGAGATCTGTTCAAATTTCTTGATAAACTAGCTTGTAATACAAACTTTTTCTGTCCCAGGTAAATATGCTCATTTACCTGATGGCGTTTGAGTCTTTCCATTAGAAGGTAAGGCAACTCTAAGCAGCTAGTAGTTCTCTAGAAGTTGTTCAAGCCATCTGAATGAAAGTATAGTTTCATAAACCATAGGTATCTAATAAAAATAAAAATTCTTTAGGGACTCCCCTGGTGGTCCAGTGGGTAAGACTCCACGTTCCCAATGCAGGGGGCCTGGTTTCGATCCCTGGTCAGGGAACTAGATCCCGTATGCATGCCACCACTAAGAGTTCGCGTGCCACAATGAAACGTGCCACAATGAAGATCCCGCATGCTGCAACTAAGACCCAGCGCAGCCAAAATAAATTAATTAATTAAAAAAAAAAAAAGATGCAAATGTTTGCTGTGCAAAGGGCCGGAATACCTTTAAAGAAAAACATCATTCTTTAGAAACTATACACACTATTTGCTTTTATGATTATTGTGTCACACAAGTGTAAATGATTCAGTACAGACTTGGAAGTTTGCTTTATGAAATTTCATGCTGGGTAAGCATGCCTGCAGTCTTCCAGTGATTGAATGGCTGTGATGGTGGCTTGAATAACTCTTGCAGCATCTTTGGCCCCCCTGCTCAGCAACCATGGAGCACTGTCCTTGTACTGTGGCCATGAGTGCTCATCAACCTTGTACAATGGGGTCTTACAGGGAAAAGTAGTAACAACTGAAACTACTTAATACTTACTATGAGCCATTCAGTCCCTGTGCTGTTTGTCATAAACTTATGGGCTAACAACTAACATTGAATAAGCATCAGGCGTGGAGCTATGCACAATCCGTTCTTAGAACTACCTTGTGGGGTAAGTGCTAACATTATCTCAGGAAACTGAGGTACAGACATTAATTAGATCACACAGAGCTTACTGGTAGAGGAGTCAAGATTTGAACTCTGGTCTGCTAGTCTTACTACTATGTACCTATTAATATCTGCAGAAATCAACAAGGTGTCACTTGAAGTTTGGATCTTCAAAATAAGAAGAGATTTCTTTCTTTGGCTGACATAAAGTCAAAGTTAGGTTACTAGTGGTTATGTGACGGAACCTAAGCCTCTTAAATTTCTTTTCTGATTTGCTTGTTTTCAGAACACAAAATGTTTGATTTTACCTTTAAGCAAATACAGTAATAATTTTTTCACTAAAAGCAGTTAAGCTAGACAAAGTGGCTTAGCCTTTCTTTGAATGGTATTGGATAAAACTGGTTGACGTGTGACACACAGATACCTAGTGCAGCTTTTTGTAAAGCAAGTCATGCTTAAACTAGTTGTCTTTGTAAATACTGAGTTCTGTGCTGTCCTCACAGGATAGAGCTGAGCCATAGCGGATGCTGCCTTCCATAGATGGCTAACGGCTTTACACAGTGCTCAGTAACCAGATGGACCTATTATTGGAGTAGAGTTGATTTACAATGTCGTGTTAGTTTCTGGTGTACAGCAAAGTGATTCAGTTATACATATATATATATATATGTTTTTTTTTTTTTAATTTTAATTAAAAAAATTTTTTGGCCATGCCACCCGGCATGTGGGATCTTAGTTCCCAGACTAAGGGATCGAACCCACACCCCATTCAGTGGAAGCGCAGACTCTTAACCACCGGACCGCCAGGGAAATCCCTATCTTCTTTTTCATATACTTTCCATTATGGTTTATTGCAGGATATTGAATATAGTTCCCTACGCTATACTGTAGACTTGCCTTTTGCCTTTCCTTTCATCCTAGTGTGTTGGTCTGTATACCCAGGGCTTCTAAAACACACACTCAGTCCAACCCCCTTGACTCTCTTCAGGCCCTAGGTTACTAGTCTTTAATTCTCCCAACACTTGCTAATGTCTGCTCTGCAACTGCCAAACCTGTGAAGTTTTAAAGCAGATGATGCTTCTTAACTGAATTACCTATCACACCTACGGTGATCTTTGGGAAAAAAACATCTGAGCATTACCTTGAATTTCCTCCAGGGTTACTTTTAAGGCCACTCTTTAAAAAGTGCAAACAGGTGGTCAGTATCAATCCATTCTTATAGGTGTCCACGTGTAGACAGGCAGCAGAACCAGTTTTCTGTGAAAACATCTGGCAACACCTTGGAGATACAGGGTGTCAATGGCTATTGCCGTCTGTGCAACAAAACATTTCTCTCCCATTTCCTCATCTATACAAGCTTTGCTCCAGGATTAGTTCTGAATTTAAGGACTGTGTACGATTAATTTTAGAAGAATGTAGTCAATACATTTGTTCCAGAATAGTCCACCTGGACTACTCACAGCCATATCCCCCCCTTTATGGAGGGAAGGACAACCCCAGAAGGGCAAAGCAACTAGTTCAAGGTCACTCAGTAACACAGCTGTCCTGGCTCATGGTCCTACCGTGACGCTTCCCATCAGTCTTCAAAGTCTGACCAGAGGCCGGGTGACAGCAGCAGTCTGCAGGATCTGGGGGGCCCGTAGAGACTTTCCTTGGAGGAGGGGATCTAGAGCTTACTATTTACAATTACACTTGTGTATATATGTGTTTTGTAAAGTTTTAACTACATACCAAGGGCTTCCCCCCACCCCCAAACCCACAGCATATGTTGTAGAACACATAGCATATGCTGTATGTAATTTCATAGAAGGTTCCTCAGATGAGTGTAGAGACACTGCATGCTGTGTCCCCGCTGTTGTCACTCTAGGTGTCCTGCTGTAAAAAAGACACCTTTAAGTTTGTTTAACTCAATAGTCCCTGAATTTGGCTATAAACCACTTTTTCTCACAGTTGCCCTCATTAATAATATGTGAAACTAATCATCTTTTTTGGTAGAACACACTTTTTAGGAAAGAAAGGCTGTTCTAAATGTTTATCAGAAGTATACTCTTTCAACGTGTACATTTTAATGAGATTAGACACTAAAAATAGCATAAAATTTGCTAACAACAAAGAAAACATCCAAGATACGGCTTGTGAAAGTAAAAATTTTTATTCGGATTGATTTCTCAATGTATAGTTCAATATAATGCCAGTTTTTAATGGCAGAGATTTGGTTCCACTGAAACTCCATGATGCTACAGAGAGCTACTACTTTTTCCAGGAAGTAGGTAAACAGCTGGAAACAGAAAGCACGACTTTCTAGCAGCATGGCAACTGATTAAACTGCAGACTTATCAGGTCTGCAACTTTTATACTAAAAATGGCGCAAACATTAGCTGGTGACGAAAGTGAGAAGTGGGGAGCGAAATGTGAACACTGCAAGGAGTGATATATGCCCTGTAAAGACGACAAAAACCCAAATAGAGCTATAAAGATTTTAAAGGATAATTATAGAAAAGGGAACCAAATATTTTACTCAAATGTTTTTTAGAGCCTTTCTATAGAGATACAAATATATATATATATATATTTATCCAAAAATATGTTTTATACAGATAAATGTTTCTCAGATAAGGACGGGACCAAAGCTACAGTTATAACATAAAGCATTGTCTTTTGTAAGACTATTTATCCACCTGAATTTTCAATTTGAGGCTAGTGCATTAAATGTTTTCCAAATATTGACATCTTTTTATATATATATAAATCAAGTAGGCATGATTTTTTAAAAGAGTTTTCAGGTTAAACAGTATTTTTCTAAGCTGCTGTGCGTATCAAACTTATGACAAGCCCCATTAAGAATTATTATTAATAAACATATCAAAAAGGGCTATGTTAAAATTTTCTTTATAGTAAATATTTAATTTTCTGATTTCCAGTTTACAAGTGTTGAAAATGCACAAGAAAGATTTTACTTCACAAGTACTTTTATGTTAATATATTTTGATTCAATATATATGGCAATAAAATCTTCATACGCCATAACCAAAAGTATGTTTTTTTCTCCCTTAAAAAAATGGGGATGTAAATAACATTAACAACCACTAAAAAATAAAGCACACAAGTATTCTGGTGAATTTACAAATCTTTTTTCCCAAGTGTAAAGGCTACAAAAATTCCTAAAAATTAGAGAACACTGAAAACATATTAAAGTTTGACATCCAACTTTATATTATTTCCATTTTGCCCTGAAAGATAACTTTAAAAATATGGCCTTGCTGGAACAGGCCATCTTGCTAATATAAAAAATTGGTGAGAGCAAGAAATTGTATCACTGATATGTAGAATTTTTGTAAATAGTTCTCTCTTCAAATCATTAGAAAAATGCTGAAAGATAAAAAACAAAATAAAATAAAATATGGTGGTGGTCCCTAAACTATTTTGAAGGCAGGTAGCTTAGTCTAAGCTGAAGTATGTTTTTCACTCATAGTAATCATCCTCCCCTCAAATGCCCTTTAAAAAATGCATGAAACAATAGTAGCAAGAATCAAAGAGCACAAACTGTATTTTCAAGAACAGAAAAAAATCTCTAGTGCTGAAAGATATAGTAAAAAGCAGATTTCTTTGGGGACATTAATCAATTAGATTATAATTCATTATGAAGATTTCTCTTTTCTATTACGGGGAGAGTCTGCTCCATTTGAAGTTACTGTTCCATTTACACCATTTTCTGAAAAGAGAAAAAAAATCAGGATTACTTTCTAAGTAAGTGCAAATAATATTATCTTTTACACATAAAGGTACCCTCAGAAAAGAAAATTTAAAACCTAATATATACTTTTATGCCCTTAGGTGAAACTTACTTACTAGTGCTTAATCTTTACTAGTATTTAACCAACCATAAAACCTGATAACATGTTAAACACAATGAGCTGAAAGCAGCAAATTAAAAGTAATTACATATGTCAACGACATCTCAATTAAAAAAATAGTTAAAAAAGGAAAGTAACTACTATTGAAGGTAGGAAAAAAAGAGAAGACAGAAACTCTAAAAACAATTAGAAGAACTATAAAATAGTCTGCAGAGCAATCCTTTTGGTAGAAAAAAAGGAACATTTTCACACTGGACAGCAGACAAGGGAAGTTCTTGGGGATATGTTTCTTTCCAACATATTAAAAAATTGGTGTTTAGGATGATAACTCTTATGTTTAAGAGTGTTAGAATCGCCTTCTTCAAGCCATGATGGAATAACTGATGCCAGACCAACCCTCCCTCCAAAAAGATCCACAAAAGGCGAACACGAAAATGGCTATTTGAAGGCACTGGGAAAAAAACCAAGTCAGCTAACTGTATTTCTCCCCCAAGGTATTTGCCAACTACTAAACGTGCACACACCAAGCAAGACTCAGAAAAATCCAGCAGAAAGTAACTCCTAACAAAGAATAAAGCTACAGAGAGAACTGGGAAGTCTCACAATGACAGGGAGACAAAAATATGAATTTGGGGCCCACCAGAGAAGAAAGCCCTTAGGAATAGTTGATGTCCTAGGAATGAGGACAAACTGGAAATAGATCAGCTTCAGTGACACAGAATGATCCAGAGCTTCTACTAATTCATCCAGAGCCTCTGCATGCTTTTACACAGAACATTCAGTGTTCAACCTGACCTTAGGGGCACTGGCTTCTGCCTGGCTTCGCTGGAGCCCAGTCGGCCTCCCTGTGGCCTCAGTAACCGCCTTATGTGCCAACAACACAGGCTTACATCGTGTGAAAGCCCCAAGTGGCCTTCTATATTGTTAGCACAGTATTTAGTGTATAAAGGCAGAATTCTTACAATAAGTTTTTTTTTTAAGTATGAGGATACATGCAGTGCTGGCTTTCTAAATTTTAAAAAATTGGTATAGTGTTGCTTATTTAAAAATAATGCTCGGATGCACTGGCAAATTATTTTTGTTTGCAGAGTGTTTTGTTTACAAATTGTCAGTCTTGTTTGTTTTACTGTTAGTGTGATACTTTTAGTGTGACTTTTTAAATGTCTCGGAAATTAAAGTTTTACAAAAAGTGATTTCATAAAAAAAAAAAAAAAAATATCAGGTGTACCAGAAAACAAGACAAAATGACTGAAAACTAAGAGAAAAAAAAATCTCAGAAATAGATCCTCAGGTGATCCAGATCTGGAGTTGTCACACAGGGATATTAAAAGAACAATGATTAATAAAAATAAATGAAAAGATAGATAATTTCATCCAAGGACTCAAAAATCTTTAATCCCAGGACAGGATAATACAGTAACTAAAAATATAAATTTAATAAAAGTTTAATAGCAGATTAGGCCCAACAGAAGAGATGCGTGAACTAGAAAAAAATGCTCAGATTGAAACTCAGAAAAGAAAGGATGGAAAATGCAGAAAGCACGAAAAGATATAAAAGGACAGGGTAAAAGGGTTTAACACATGTACGGGAACCCCCAAAGGACAGAAGAAAGAGAATGGGGCAGAAGCAATATCTGAAGAAATAATGGTGAAGAATTTTCCAAAAATGGCAAAAAGAAACCAAGCCAAGATTCAGGAAGCTCTACACAACACCGAGCAGGATAAATGCAAAGAAAACCAAACCCAGGCACATCACAGGATAACTGTCAAAAAAACAAAGATAATTTTGTCAGACTGGACGAAAAAATTAAAATCCAATCACATGCTGCTTACAAGAGACACAACTTATATTTAAGGACAAAGAAAGGTTTAAAGTAGAAAAACACAGGAAAAGATAGAGCATGCTAACACTTTACCACAAGATAGTTGGTGAACTGGAGTAAATTCAGACAAGCTAGAGATGAAGATGGACATGTGACAATAAAAAAGGACAAATCCCACAGGGATTTATATAACAACCCTGAATTTTGATATACCTATAACATATCTTCACAATATTTAAAGCAAAAACTTACAAGCTACAAGAAGAAATGGGTCAATACCTTCTGCAGTAACTGACTGAACAAGCAGAACTCCTTCCACCAAGTCAGTAAAGATACAAACCTGGGCATCACAAATGAACCTGACACCTACCTACAGAACAGAATACCCAACAAACACACAATACACGTCCTTCTGAAGTCCAGATGGAACATTCATCAATACTGAACACAGGATGAGACACAATGAAAGTATCAACAAATTTCAAAGACTTGAAATCATTCGGAGTATGTTCTTTAACCACAGTGGAATTAAGCCAGAAATCAGTAGGAAAAAACCCCCCAAAACCTAGAAAATGCCCAAATACAGTATTTGTAAACTACACAATTTACTTATAAATAATCCATGGGTCAAAGAAGAAAGCACAACTGGAATTATAAAATATTTGAAACTGAATGATAATGAAAGAGAGATATCAAAACCTGTGAAATAAGGGTAAAGCATTGCTGAAAGGGAAGTTTGACCTTAACTGCAAGTAATTCATGAGAAGGGATGAAAAATCAATGATTTATTTCCACAAGGTAAACCACAATAACAAAACAGCAAATTAAACCCAAAGAAAGGGAAATAAGAACAGAAATCAATGACACATCTGAGACAATCAGCAAAAGAAGACAAATGTTGTTTCTTGGCTGATGGAAGAAGAAAAGAGAGAGGCATAAACTACTTACACAGGAAATGAAAGATGGGAATCACTGCTGTTCTACAGGCATTAATAAGTGCATATTATGAATAATGTTACATCAATACATTTTGCAAATTTAAATGAAATGGATAAATCCTTGAAAAACACAATTTACCGAAAGAGAAACAATAAGAAATAGAAAATCTGAATAATCCTATTATCTATTAAAGAATGTGACTATGTAGTTAAAAAAAAAAATCTTCCCATAAAGAAGAGTCTAGGTTGGACAGCTTCAGTGGTGAATCCTTCCAAACATTTAAATATTACAAGAAGGACAAAACTGCCCAATACTTTTTATAAAGCTAGCATAACTCGTATCAAAACCTGACAAGGATATTACCCCAGAAAAGGGCTAACTATAGCCCAATCTTTTACATAAACACAGATGCAAAAAATCCTATTTTTACAAAATATTGAAAAAACCCATCCAGCAGAAGTGATATATTGTCATCATCAACTTGGGTTTATGCCAGGAATGCAAGACTGGATTTACATTTGAAAATCAATACATTACAAAAAAATACATATGAATATTCTTTATGAATACAGGTGTAAAAATCCTCAACCAAATACTAGCAAGCCAAATCAAGCAGCATCTAAAGAGGATTATATACATGACCAAGTGAGATTTATCCCAGGACTGCATTGTTGGCTTAACATTAAAAAATCAATTAATATAATCCATCATATCAACAGAATAAAGGACACAAACCATTTGATGATCTCAATCGTTGCACAAAAAAGCACGTGACAAAATCTAACATCCTTTCATGATAAAAATTACAAACAAAGTAGGAACAGAAGGAAACTTTCTCAACCTGAAACAGCCCATTTAGGAAAAACTCACAGGTAACATCGTACTTAATGGTGAAAGGCTAGATGTCTTCCTGCTAAGATCAGGAATAATATGAGGATATCTGTTCTCACTAATTCTATTTAAAATTGTTCTGGAGGTTCTAGCCAGGATAATTTGGCAGGAAAATGAAATAAAAGGCATCCAGACTGGAGAGGAAAAAGTAAAACTATCTCTAGCTGTAAACGACATGATTCTGTATACTGAAAATGCAAAGGAATCCACAAAAGTACTAGAATTAAATAGTGAAGTAAAATTTAAAAACCCTAATAAGCACAACAGTGTTGTGGGATACAAGATCATTATGCAAAAATCAACTGTGTTTCTATACACTGGCAATGAACAATCCAGAAATGAAATTAAGAAGACAATTCTATTTACAACAGCATTGAAAAGAATAAAATATTTAGGAATAAATTTAATGAAGAAGTGCAAGACTTATACACTGATAACTATAAAATTTAATTGAAAGAAATTAAAGAAGACCCTAAAAGATGGAAGGACGTCTATGTTCATACTCCCCAAAGCAATCTACAGATTCAAGATAATCCATATCAAAGGCCAGCTGGCTTTTCTGTAGGAATTGACAAGCTGATCCTAAAATTCGTATGGATGCAAGGCACCCAGAATAACCAAAACGTGAAAAAAAAAAAAAATGGTAGACTCACATTTCCTGATTTCAAAACTTACTACAAAGCTATAGTAATCAAGACAAGGGCATAAGAATAGACATAGCGATAAAGAGACTAGAATAGAGAGTCCAGAAATATTAAATTCTTACTTTATGATCAACTGATTTTCAAGACAATTCAATAAAGATTAGTCTTTCCAACAAATGGTGCAGGGACAACTGGATATGAACACGCAAAACAATGAGTGCACAATGGCGCACTTTGGAAAACAGTTTAGCAGTTCCCACCAGATGTTAAATATACAGCTATCATACGACCCAGCAATTCCACTTCTAGTTATATATCCCAAACAGCAAAAAACAGGCGTTCAAACAAAAACTTGTACGTGAATGTTAACGGCATCATTCACGGTAGCCAAAAAAGTGGAAACAACCCAACTGTCAGTCAACTTACAGATAAGCAAAACACAGTATATACATAACGCTAGTATATTATTTGGCCATAAAGAGGAATGAAGTATCGGTACATGCTACAACATGTATGAATCTTAAAAATATGTTATGTGAAAGAAACAGCTGCAAAAGATCACATACTCTATGATTCCACTGATTGATAGGAAATATCCAGAAAAGGCTAATCTACAGAGACAGAAAACAGGTAAGAGGCTGGCAGGGGAACGGAGGGAATGGAAAATGACTGCTAATGGTGAATATACTTAAGAACCACTGAAACGTGCACTTTAAAGGGTGAACTTATGGTGTGTGAATTATATTCCAATAAAGCAGTTATTAAAAAATATTACTGAGAGAAATTAAAGATAATCTAGATAAGTGGGAGGTATATATCATGTCCATGGGTTGATATACTCAATTCTCCCTCAGCTGATCTACAGATTCAATGTAATATCAATCTGATACCCCAGTGAAGCTATTTGTGTATGTGAAAACTGACCAAGATGCAGTAAAATTTATATGACATGCAAAGGGTCAAGAGTTGCTGATACAAGCCTGAATAAGGATAGGACTGGAGGACATAAACTACCAGCTATAAAGACTTATAAGGAGCAAACCACAGTTGATATATATTTTAAAATGGAACTCCTTGTGTTACAGTTCCAACTATGAACACTCGAAGTTGAAAAAAAATTACTCCACTGTCAATGCATTTTCAATCAAAAGCCAGAAGGAGAAAAGAGGTGAGATGCAGACTCAAAGATGAAGGATCAAACAATCCGAAGTTATTAAAAAAAAAGGTGTTCCACTTGGGACTAAAGGGCAGATGGGGAGGGGCTGAAAAAAGGTTTTGTTTTTAAAATATGAGTAAGATGCTTGAAAGTACAATCACTCTCGAGGTTAGTTATTCACTGAAACTGCCCATGTCCACATTGGTCTATAGTGGCTCAAAGTCATCAAGTCTGGAAAACTTGTCAGAGAGAACTCAGCGGACAGCTTTTGAGGAGAATAACTGACCAACAAACTGTAGGATGGGGGAAAATGATTTTGTTTCTAATTTTGCTAATAAGTAGAATAAACTTTCCTTTATAAGATTTTAAGTCTTAACAAGATTATAAATAAACCCCCAAAACATTAAAAAAAAAAAAAAGTTTCCTACTTCAAGGTTTTCATTGCTTACTGAATACAAACCTGTTCCTTTTCTAGAAGACCTGCCTTTAGTCACTGTTGGTTTCTTCTTCACGGTTGGTGCCTGAAAAGTAGAATGTTCTCTCCACCTCCGAAGCTGAAAATTAATGAACTTCCACATCATGAATGCTTGGGTAATGCAAATAGACGCCAGAACAGCGATTCTGAGAATGTGAAGGAATGAACGGAGTCAGAGTGCACCCCAACAACGCCATTGAATAAAGCCGTCTATCCTGCTTTGACAGGATTAACTTAGTGCTAAATTCCCACTAAGTTGACAAGATTATGTTAATAAATAATTATCCTGCTAACGATTAATCCCAGAAGTTAAATAAACGCTTTAGTACTTCAGTTTGGACATGAAATCGTTAACAGGTATGAAATCAAATCGAATGAATATTTACCCTAACCCCTGTATTTATCCCTTTATTTTTAGATGATTCATATTGTAAACTGATAATACATACTATATAGTAGTGCAAAGTGAGAAAAATATTAAATCAACTCTACCTAACAGCCAACACATTGAAGTTTCCAGTACTGAAATCCAGCTTCTGATTCTCTGCTCTTGCGAGGCCAAAGCCAACAGTGAGTACCGAAAGAATTAAAGTCAGAAGTCTTCCCAACACAAACAGAACTGCCCACAGAGAAAATCTGAGAAAAATGTCACAAGTCAGATTCGCAGAATTGCAAAGATAAGAAAAGATCCTAGTAGAAATCAGATTCCTGTTAAGTAAATGCATATTAAAACAGCATTTCTTATTGTTCTGCAAAAAGGATTCTGAAATAGAATGTTAGGGAAATGCTTCATATTATATCACATTCTTGAAGATATATAACATATCGGCATTATTTCAGGTTCTAGAAGTCCAGTAAAGAAATGTTTGATATTTTTTGTTTAGCTGATCTTTTTTTGTGTGTGTGTAACAACTATTAATGATTCTCGGAACTACTGGAAAATGCTGGATAAAACAAAAGCCGTGTACTCAATTCTCATGAGAGTCCCAGTTTTACTTTTTTTTTTTGTTAAAGGCCTCACACTCTTTACAAGTCATATCACTTCAATTCTGTTCCAGTTCAATTTTCCCATCAAAGTATTTTAATATCTTTAAGGCTCTATAATCTATTATTTCAATTTCTTCTGAAAGTTCATTCTTCCTCATTCTTCCTTCTCCAAAAGAAAAACGTGCGTTTAAACAAGATAGGAGAAGTTATATCAGAAAAGTAAACCCTCAACCCTCAAAATTACAAGTTCCAATACAGTATCTCTCTAGCTAAGAACGATTCTATTTTAGAGAACAAAATACCAACATCAACAGCTAAACAGGGTCGTTTTATTTAAAGCAGCTACTAAAAGGTTATAAAAAACAATATAATTGCCAATAGCATGGTCCTTGGCAACATAGGCACTGACTTTAATTACACAAGAAATAGAACGGCTCAACAACTTACCCTTTCTGATACTTTTCATCACTAAAATAAAACAGGCGGGAAATGTGGAAAAGAAACTCAACAAAATAGTGCAGCACCAAAAGAACAAGTCCTAGATGATTCAAGCTGTTAAAAAAACACATTTAAAATGAAAAGATTAATTATGAATTAAGACAGATTAGCATACGATCTGCCCAGTCCATATACACACCCAAGAAAAATCCCAACTCACTTCAAAAGATAAGCTCCAGCAATGTGAAAGAGGTAAAGACCAATGTAGACGAGCTGACGAGGAATATCTTCCTGTAAACAGAAAATTGCACGGTAGATTAAAACATGGGGACGCAGCTCCGTTCTTAGGAGCAGTGTGGCAGAGTGAAAATGCACCGTCACGGAGGAAGACTTGAAGGCCACTCTGCCCCGCACCCTTCCTGAATGCTCACCCCGATTAGCCGCAGTTCCTTAACCTCTCCTGGCTTCAGCTACTCATCTAAATGTGAGTAACAGCTGGGTTTGCCTGAATCAGATGAACTCCAAATCCCTTTCAGTACTGAGTGGTTCTTTTCATAATAAACATTTATTAAATGACACAATATTAATAACCATAATGTCCTTGTACTATTAAAATTGCTATGTTTATACCAGCAGAGGTGCTTTTGTTTACCTAAATAGTATTCACATTTTTTAGCTCATGCTTTTAGTCCCTTTCATTTCATTGTCAGTCAAGTCATTAAAATCGAAGGTTAAAATTTATCTTCTCACTTAGGATACCATCTATTTGTATATTCTTTCTGCTCTTAATAACCTGTAAGCCAGGTATCCAGATTTTACTTTTGCTTCTCTTTTTTTCTTCCATAGTCCCTAGTGACCTGGTTATCTCAGTAACAGTGGTTTTCAAAGACATAAGTCAAGTGAATCACGAAATCGATGTAGGGGGTCACCCTAACATGTTCTGAAATATGAAATAGAATAAAAAACGCTAGAGTGTATATAGCTCATTGCATTGTTTCATGAAAATTTTAATCCAGATTTTACACACACACACACACACACACACACAGAATTATGATATAAACTCTAGTTTTTCGTCTTGGGTTGCAGTAAAAAAATGTTTGCAAAATATGAACAGTGATAGGCCCAATAAACACTCGTTAATTTATGAAATGCCTCTACCTCTCATTTCTGCTCTCTCTTTTTTTGGCAGTTTACCACGTATATTGATATATATATGTCTCTATTAGCCTGTCAAATATATATCACAAGGCTCTATTAGCCTGGTTAGTACTATTCATGTACTGCAGCTCTAATTAAAATGACTAAAATGGTGGTTGATGTTGGCAGACTGAGCTGCATTCATCTGGAACCTCACTAGACTCATCTCTGGCATATAACAGAGTTGAGCACAGGTCTCTATTGGTCTTCTCTTTGCCACCTACATTTCAAGTAGGGAGTTACTTGACCAAATCTTCTGAGAAAGAGTAGAGTTTACAAGTATAGTTTTGAAACTAAAAACTCTTTTCTAGTAAGAATGCTACAAAGATCAAGTGTTAGACAGGTAGAACATACAACAGTTGACTGGAACTATATAGAGTCCTACACTTTGAGTCTCTCAGGGAAAACTCTCAAGACATAATACCAAGTTTACAGTGGAGTTTCCAACTGGAGAGAGAAGTATCTCTGAAAATAGGCTGTCTGAAGATTCTCTCCACATAATTTTGAAACTTCCAATGAACTAATTCTCCTTACCAAAGGAGAGAGGGAGAAAGATGTCGAGACAACATGGTGAAGTTCAACCACAAGAAAGCCTCTTCGTTCTCTTGTAGTCATTTCAGACCAGCTCAGCTGTAGGGTTATAACTGCAATTTGATATGCTATGTGGTGTGTATATCACTGGCACTGCACAAAATGATTTTAGATAGTATACAAGAAAACAAACTTTCATTATAATTTTAAATAAAATATTTTAAGTTGCAGCAAGGTGGCATATAAGTGACTACGTATGGGAAATACTGCCATATTCCTTCCTTCAGATGTGTTAAACAATGCTCCAAATTTCTGAGGGGTAAACAACACTAGGGGGACCCCCAATACTTATAATAAAAGCTTTTTTGTTTTTTAATTGCTGATTGAACACTGAACTCATTTTACTACATAACAGCTTGTGTAAATCGATGTAAAAAACTAATTTGCTGGAATAACTGCTGGAAAAACCAGAGCAGTGTAACTGCTTGGGAGGATTAAAAAAAAAAAAGATTTTTTTTAAGAAGAAACACAAATAAGTTTTAAAAATACGCCATTTAGCAGAGAACATAAGATGCCTATCTTTTCTCCTCTCTGACAAAAAACACTATTATGAATTACAAACACACTACATTTCAAAAAGCCATTCCATTTCTTTTATATTTCTTGTCCTTAAATCTCAACCTAATTGAGGCAAGGTTGTGCTTGCCGTTAGGTAAAGAAAAATCCAGAGCTTCTTCCCTAAATTCAGATTCAACTTTGCATTTCAGCCCTGCCTTTCTGATAGCAGACCAGATGAGTCAATAATGGAAAGTAAACTACCATCACAGCTTCCATCTTCACAACCATCAAATGCCTAGCAAGAGCTTTTACAATAGTCTCTTCAACTTTCAAAAGGACAGAGTATTAAGAATCCTTTTTCTAAGTAACGGCAACGTCCGCCTTATACAAACTGACCAGTGTCTCTAAAGCAATGTTTGCATACTCAAAGCCTAACCAGAGACAGCGTGTCAAAATAAACGAGTGACAGGGAAGAGCCCACAAGAAGTGGTGGAGAACGTGAGCTAAAGGCATTCCCACAGTAACAATACAAAGGTAATGTGCATGATGTAGCGTGACTTTTAAAATGACAAATTTTATCTAGATTTCACTTAGAAAATGGCTGCTTTCAGCAGTCCTGTTCTAGGCCAGACTCCTCTGACATTCTTCAATCCTCATGGGGTTACAGCCCCTCTGGGGCTTACATGTCTATGGCCAACAAAAAAGACCTTGCCCAGCAGCAGGGTCTCTGGGGCCTACACGTTTTCCTGGGGCTCAGGGAGAACAGAGAAGGCTGGGTGAAATGTTGGCACATATCAGTTCACTGGCCACGTTACATTTCAATTAGGGAGTCAGTAAGTCATCCATGGGCAGTTCATCACTGTTCTAGAATCTAGAGTCTAGATGAATATAAACATGGCTGAGAAAAGGCGATTTTGGTTTTTCAAGACATTTTCATACATCATCCTATGATTTTGTTACCAGGAGCCAGAAATGAGGTTTTGTGTATTTGTTTGTTTAAAGATTAGCAAACTTTTTTTATACTTGAATGAAAAAGATATATAATGAAACTGAATTATTAGAAAAGCATTGCCAAGTTCGTTATCTATCTTTAATGCTAACATTCAAGTAGTTTATATAAGGATGATGTCAGAGTGATGACTTAAAATTCTGATAGCTTCATTTTTCATGGAAAATCTAATAAACATAGCACACTTAAATCAAAACAAATTCTAAAATTATAAATAACTTCAGGTGACATTTTCAGCTGTTATTCCAACATGTTTTTATTAAAAAGGTCAGCCAAATACTTTAGTAAATTTCTGTTTTTTAAAGAAAATGCTTTTCTTAACTACACTTACTGAAAAATTAAATTTAAACTGAATATCACATATATGCCCAAATATAAGGCAAAGATTTGCCCCTGAACAACAGATGGAGCTGTCTCATGTGTAAATTTTTTCAAAGCTCTCATACTACAGGGATCTGTATCAATTACTTTATTCTGAACAACAAATCAATGTTTGGGTAAGATACACAGCCTGAGAAACCTCAATCAATGTCACTTCTAAATGCTTAGAGAGGTCTAGTGGAGGAATAAGTAAGACAGAGGTAATGATGTACTCTGGAAAAACGGACTTAGATGAGTCAAAGGGCAGCTCGAGTGATGAAGGACGGATGTTAACAACAAAGTTGAAGGGTGGACATAACCCTCATGAAGTAGGAGAAAGCATTTTTCTGATTTATTATACTTTATATGATATACAATTATATGTATGGATAATTAAACCAAATAAACTGATATTAGAAATAAAACATTTGGCTATTTCATCCACACTTCCCTGAAACTTCATATATTCAAGTTGGCTAAAAAATTACATTTTGAATCCTCTTACGGGCAAAAAGAGAGGACTATTTGTATTGAAACATACATATTACATGTGGTTATAATATCCTGCTTAAAAGAAACTGAGTTATTTGTGCCTAACACACATCTTGAACTGCTACTGTGTTCCTTTCTTCATTTCTCTGTAGGATCGGTTCAAAACAATCACTGTACTAGTTTTTTCCAGTAAAGAGTTCTTCCAAAAACAATTTTGATAGAGTAAATTTTAAGAAACTGTTTAACACATATGCAGCTGTTACTTTCAAATTATGTTAATTACTTGCAACAGTTACTTTCGACTGTCATATGTAGGTGTTAAAAATAGTTTCAGTTAAATTCTAAGTTATGCAAATTATTCCATGAAAATTAAGATTGCATTTCTGGAGAAATGCCATCTGGCAGGAATTGATAAGAAAAGAGCTTTGAGAATGAAAATGAACAATTACTTTGAAATGTCCCTCTCTACTTACATGGTCAACGAACAAGATATAGACATATGAATTAATAATGAAACCCAGAGGTATTATGTCCACAGGTATAAGAAGTACACGAAGAAAGCTTTAAATATTGGAACCATGGTACTAAGACATCAAGGAACTATGATAGTCTCAGCAGTGCTTTGCAGAACCTTCTGTAATGATGGACATGTTCTCTATCTCTGATCTAAGATGGCAGACCGTGAAGCCACGTGTGGTGAATGGGCACTTGTAATCGGGCTAGTGTGACCAAGAAAGTGAATTTTGTTTTTGCTTAGTTAATTTAAATGTGGCTTGTGGGTACTAATTTGGACAGTGCAGCTATGGGACATGTATGGTTCACAGTAGGTGCTTACTGAACATGGAAGCGTTATTGGAAACTGTGAGCCTAAGAATTTTACCTTAAGACAGTTCTAAGTCAAAGGTTTTATGCACCTTCATGCTAATCCTTACAATCAACTAGAAAAACATTGTACTTTACACGGCCTAATTTAGAAACACGGTGGTGTTTTCTAATTGTGGCAGACAACAACATCAATGATGACAGACACACAGGACACGAAAAGTCACAGACACAACACAATAATAAATCAAGTGCCTATACTCATGAATTAACTATTCAGAGTATGTATAGAAATAAGTGTTTGTGGCTTTTGAGAAGGCAGAGGAAAGATGGTTGCTAGATGGATTGGTTGCTCTGCTATTTTGGAAAGCTTCTCAAAGTAAGGGGATTTTAACAACAGTGTTTTAAACGTGGAAAAATGTGAAATACATACAACAAACAGACAGTATAACGAATCCCCAGGTACCTATCGCCCAACTTTCTGGTTGTTAACTCATGATCAGACTTCTTTTATCCACAGCCCCACCCACGTATCATTTCATATATAGGAATATTTAAACAATCTCTCCCCCCAAAAAAGAGAACAAAAGTGCTTGATTAATTTATCAGAGGGAAAAGGTATTCCAGAAAAAGGAACTGGTGTGTTGGGATTATAAAATTAGAGAATGTCAGTGTGAATGAGGCATAAGGAGAGAGTGGAAGAAAAAGGGACCGGGGAGGAGGCACAGACAGGAGAAACCCTTAGAGCACAGGTGAGCAGCTTTATTTTAGTTTAAAGCAACAGGGAGCTAGTAGAGTTTTTAGAGGAGAAAGAGTTAAATAAAGGAAATAAAGTTTACTTTGTGACATCACAGAAGCCTGACTTCAGAAGTACTGAGGGTAAAACTACACAGGAGGCTACTGTAGTGCTCCAGTGGTTTACTCATTGTTCAAACAAAACAAACAAACATCTTTCCCACCTATTTCACCAGGAAAAAATTCAAGGTGAATATTTAACTATGGTTTACTTTTCTCAATACTGAATTTTTCTTTGGGACTTACACACAGTACAATTTAGTTGTACAATAATCTAATCCTTTTGGTCTCGCTTGTGAAACTGCTAAGAATATCAGTAACACAAAACTAACATTACATTGCAAAATTTGTTTAAATTATTTTAAATTACCACGAACATAATTTTAAAATGAGAAACTAACATGTCAAATGTAAAATCCCCCTCTAAGTTAAAATGACTGAAGGTTTCTTCAATAAATACTTAAGGATACTTAGTCTCTGTGGAAAGGAGAGAGGTGAGAGAATAGTGGGGGGAGAGTTGAGGTGAGAGGGAGGTTAGAGACATGAGGAAATAATTTTAAAAAGACTTCCAAAAAAGGCAAAAAAAGGCAAAAGACAATTTTTAAAATTATAAAACCCCTGCTTACTTTTTTGGTTTTCTGGAAGTAGAGTTCAGGAAAAGCATGAAACCAGTATGCCAACTGTGATATGTAGAAAAACTTCATTTGAAATCTGTACCAACACAAGAAAGTAAAAAATACCTTTTAAAGCATACCATTTTTAAAGAATAAAGTACAAACAAACACTGTAAATCAGGATATACTAAGTAGCTACCTTTGTGTTATCACTTCAGGTCCCCTCACGATACTCCATGTACCGTACTCTCCAACAGCCACTTCCCCCGGCCCCCCGGCCCCCCAGCATCAGTCAGCTCCTCTGGATTAAACAGCAGAAGCAGAGACATGATCTGCAGAACACTGTGAACATGCAAGCGAGCTGCGAGGAAACAGAGGCCCTTGTCTATTAGTTACTTAATACTGAAGAGTGTGCCTGTCAGCTACTGAAGACATACGGACCATGACTCTAAGGGAATCAAATCACAGATCGGTAAGGTTTCGTCAAAAGGGAAGTGGGAAGGGCAAACAAGATGGATAGAAAAGTGAAGGTGCATAGATTAACCAGCACCTGAAACCAGGATAATCCCAATTTCAAACAATCACTCGATTTTTTCTTAGGGAAATACGGTAACTCTACCAGGTTGAGACACTGAGAGCCCCCAATAAATGGAGGCAAACCAGGATTCCAGAGGAGAATAAGGCACTGACGGACTCCCCAGGAGACATATCATATTCAGTCTAGAGCCCAGTCTCCTCCTCACATCACACCCCTCCAGATCTTCTGCTTTCTCTCTGCTCTCCCTCCCCTCTCCTCCAGAGGTCTAAAGCAGAAAACACAAAGCCAATCTGAATAATTCCAGGGGGGTGGGGAGGGGGGAAGATACAGTCCCACATAAATATGATGTTTATATCTCCAGTTTACAAAAGTGCATTGAATTAACAATTTTTAAAAGTCAGAATGGCTCAGCAGAGTATGGTAATATTGCAGGGTCATGTTATTCCCTTCATACTTTTTCAGCAGTCCTCATATCACAACGCATTTATTGACTACTTTCTACCTGATAAGCACCTACAGCCTGGCACAGCAAATGATATAAAAAGAGACAGTTCTTCTTGTTGTCAAGGTACATATAGCCTTGGTGGGCACGGGCACAATTTAAGACTTACATAAATGAGACAGTTACAAGACAGCCAAGACAATGTATAGATAAACATAAAATATTGCACACCAAAATGACAAATTCAGGAAAGCAGAAGCCAACATAGGCTAAAGGAGCAAGGAAAATATGGAATAGATGTTCTAGAGCTGGGCTTGAAGAACGAATAACTTAGCTGGCTGACTCTGCAACCCCTGAGCTTCTTACAGCATTGTACAGAAACCCTGGGGGCCATAAAAATAAAAAAGAAACAGTCCCTACCCTCAAGCTTAGAGCATAAGAGAGTAAGAAATGGAAGGAGTGAAAAGAGACCGGAGCAAAGAAAAGGAGCAAAAGAATGTAGAAGATGGAGCAGTGACGAGAAGGGTTAGGGAAAAGAAAGGGAAGACAGAGGACTAAATTAGGATTACTGTTAAAAATCAGTTTTCTCAAGGTAATAAACATGCTTAAAAGATTATATACATGAAAAAAAGCACACAGGAATTTTTTGTCCTTATGGCAGTGAGACTGCCAAAGACATACCTATTGTACAAATTTCCCTAAGGTCCTAAAGAGAATAACAAGAACAAATCCTGCTTAAAAGTGACACGACGATGGTCCTTAACTAAGAAAAACCTGCTGAAAATGACTTACGTCATCAGGTTATGGGGATAAGCTCTCCACAAGATAGTTGGGTCTGAGATATAGTTCTCCTAAGAGAGAAGATACAAAAATTAGCTTAATGAGCATGGAAACGTCTTAGAAAGTAAGACAGTATTTTCATTCCTTGCACATTTACATCTCTCCACCTCAAGTTCCATTGAAGTCCAACCTTTCAGATGTTTTAGTTATTTTCCATTCAGTCGAACTGCTTACTTTAGTGAAGTGAAAATCAATATGAGTGACTTGAAGTCAAATAAGACATAATTCCTGGCTTTCGAAATTCCTTCAATCCAGTAGAGTAAAAAAGACACATATGCAAACAAACATAACACAACCAAAAACCAGTGATGGTGCATAACAGAGTTACAACAGTCACTGGAGGGATGAATGTTGTCCTCGGTAATCAAGCAAAGGGTTCAGAAAGAGGTAGCACCTGACAGGAGACAGAAGATCAAGGTGTTGCCAAGTTTTACAGGGTTATGTCCACATAATAACCACGTCTTTTTCTTAGATAACCAGATCTATTTAGTGACAATTACTGCATATGTATATTAAAAAAAATCCTGAAGCAACTTATCCTTAATATTTTCCCACGGAAGTTTAACACCTTCACGTTTTTTAAAAAATGTGTAAGATAGAACTTTTGTACATCAACAATAAAAATTTTTTTTAATGTGTAAGAAAGATTTTAAGCTGAACTTTAATGTATCTATAAAGTATCATTAAAGCAGCAGTTTACAAAGGAGCAAGCACTGGACTGAAAGGCTGAGTTTTAGTGTATCTCCAACCATAAATGTCATACCCTGGAAAATTCACTTTACCTATTTATTCATCTCTAACATAGCGATTAAAAAAAAAATACTGTGTCCTGACAAACTCAAAAATATGTAAACTCTGGGGTTCATATAAACTTAAAGGACTGATATTTACTAATATTAGATACTCTCTTCCCTCTCATTAGTTAGAATGGTACACTTAAAGGTTTAGATAGCCTTAATAGAAAGTTAATCAATATTTTAATTTGCTCAGAAAATACCTGGACTGTTTTTAAAGAATGAAATGACTGGAAACACTACAACTCATGTAACCCAGTGAAAGTATCACTGATAATTTACCCTTTTTGCTAATACAGAGATACCTGCAAATGACTACAAGATATGAAGACAACACTCAGATCGACTAAAAATGAGTAAGGCTTTCTGAAACATTAAACATAGTTGGCAATTTTTGCTGTATAAAAACTAACTAAAAGAGAAGCTTACTGATGAAACTTGATTTATACTAGTTCAAGAGCAGAACTCCTGATCTTAGATAAGAACAAGAGACAAGGAATTTTTCTAAGGTTCAGGGTTTGCTTATGAGCATTAAAAATAGGACATCAATTTCTGTTCTGGGTATATAATTAAATACTTTTGAGAGAGAAGAATTTCAGCACAGTACATACTTACAGATATGAGAATGAATGTGCCCCAAACACAAGAAAATAGGTAGAATGCACTCAGCTGACCAGATTCATTAAACTTGCTGTGTTTCGTTTTGGAAAAGTGCATTCGCCTGTTAATTTTCTAAAAATAAAAACAATCGTTAATAATTAAGATTATAAAATATATTTAATATGACTATCATAGTATGGAGAGCCAGTATTTTACAAAGTATAGATTTCTAAGATCGCATACTTACATCCAACACATATTCTTGAATTATGGCATGAATAATTATCGCCACTAGCATGTAGAAGAAAACTGTAGCCAAATCTTTGATACCATAGTAATAAAGGAACGCTGATTCAGTAGCTTGTTCTTCTGAAGGTCAAAAAGGACAGGACACACATACACAAAAATATACATAAGATTATAAAAGCAGCACTTAAGTACAACATAGTTATGGAAACAAACAAGAGAAGACTAACCTGATAATTAAGTTTACAGAAACATCATGGTAATTTGCTTTTGGACACCTTCAGTCTTAGGAACAATGAAAACTGAGGAGACTATCTAGAAGTCTAAAGCTTCAGAAATTATTTACAAAGACTTGACACATGTTAGTTACAGCCATTAAAGACCAGAGAACAGGGAAGGGGAGGCCGCATTAAGATCCTTGGGGACTGTAAAATTGATATTACCCCAGGGATAGGGGTTAGATTATACTTAGGTTGTATTAAAGTTATACTTAGCACATCTGCCTGTCTTTTCAAAGAACTTTTGAAACTTTCTGCTTTCTAGCTCTACTTTCAAACTAGACACCACATTTATGATTCTGCTGGAAAAGCTGACTTAACTTTAATTTGATTTAGTTTTGAATTCTAAGCAGGAGAGACAGAGGCAACTGCTACAATTGTTTTCAATCTTTAAAATTGCTAAGATTTTTTCAGAACAAGACTTAATCAAATACTTGTGAATTGATAAAAGAGCTTTGTTTTTTTCTGGCATACTCAAATTTCAAAACAACTTTGTGGTTCTGAGTACTGTGATATCTAAGTTACTACATCAAATATTTACAAAATGATATAACTGAACAAAAACCCAACTCCATGTTGTATAATAGATCTTACATTCTAAATAGAGAGACTCTGGGCTCGCGGCAAGTTTACCACCTGAATATAGTAATATTTTGTTAACTGAATACCCCACTCCTCACCCATGCTAGTTAATTTTTTTTTTTTTTGGCGGTATGCAGGCCTCTCACTGTTGTGGCCTCTCCTGCTGCGGAGCACAGGCTCCGGACGCGCAGGCTCAGCGGCCATGGCTCACGGGCCCAGCCACTCCGCGGCACGTGGGACCTTCCCGGACCGGGGCACGAACCTGTGTCCCCTGCATTGGCAGGCGGACTCTCAACCACTGTGCCACCAGGGAAGCCCCATGCTAGTTAATTATATTACTGTATCAACCTCCAATAACAACTTGATTTTCACATAGCATCACTCAGAAAAACTTTTCGAAATAAAACCTGAAAGTGTAGTTTGGATGTTATTACCAGACACTTATTGACATTCTCTCTAATCAAATAACTGATAGGACGGTAGAGCACAACCAAAAAGTGAAAAATAAAATGGGCTTAAGAGGGTTGTTATTACGGGTCCAAAACAGAACCCATACAAGTCAGAAAAACGGAACCTGAACATTGGGCCTTTAGAAACCTTGACTGAACAAAGACACTTCAGACAAATGTAAAATATCTATTCTTAGGATTTTCTTATGAAAAGATCAGAGGGAAGAGAAGGCAAAAAAAAAAAGTTCTTCATTGGAATTTTAAGCCCATTTACAAAAGTACACAATAAACATTAAACACATAAAAACTGATTTTCATACAATATATAGGGTGAAGTCAACCAAAAACATCAGATTTTGCATTACAAAATCATCAAAATAATATTCAGTCTAATCACGAATGAGACCTGTGAAAATAATGAAGAACCTAGTATTCATGGAGATTTCCAAGTCTGTCCTACTGAACTCTTCTACTTAACCAGAAAATTCCAAAAGAAAACTACCTACCTGTTGCAGGGAGGGTAACATTGTACTGAAGAGTAACAAAAATTATAGAAGCTTTTGCTGTTATCTAGAAAGAAAAAAAAAGATCAAGTCAATTTGTGACCCTCTCCCAAATAGCAAATCGGGGGGGAAAAACATTCCAAGTTCTGTCCCCACATCTAAGAACCAAGGGCACCCTAGTTCCAGCTGCACCCTGACAGGCACGACTGGACTTCCCGATCACCAACGGGTTGATCTTGAAAGTTAACATAATTCGCCAGTGTAGTCTGAAGTTTAGATGGGATTGTGTAATTCACTCCTAACTTTAAGATTTCAAAAGAGATGCTGCAGTTCCAGTAAACAGTGTTTTGACAAATAATGTTTCTCTACTCTAGACCTGTACAATGAACACAAAATTTCCATCAAGAAAAATTTTAAATGTAAATTAATGAAAGAAAAGGAAGCACAGTTACCATGACAAAAGGTAGATCAAAGGTAGGATCTGTGGTGTGTGTTAATCTCCCACACACCTGGCATAGTTACATGGTCGATAAATATTTAACTGACCTGACTACTAGTAAAAGCAAAGTGGTCAGAACAGAAAAATGGAACGCTTACTCAATATTTATAGGCACCAGGCACTGTGCTAGACAAGAAAGGATAACAAAGGAATGGTATAATCCTGATGACTAGCAACTCAGTCCAGTCTGGAGGACAGGTAAACAAATTGCTATAATACCACAGAATCAATGCCAATGTGAACTGAGGATAAACAACCAAAGCATTTTTTTTGTTTTTGTTTTCCTCCTGGGGTGAGGAATGAGGCATGCTCTGGAAAGGCTTCGCAGGGGATGTGGTGCAGAAGCTGTCTCCTGTTGGAAAAGAAAAGTTCCCTAGGCTCACCCAGTGGGACCGAGAGGGCAGCACAGGTAGGAGAAACAGAAGCACAAAGGTCAAGGAGCGGTAAACAGGAGGTCAGGCTCGGGCACATGTCAGGAAGGGGTAGAAAGGCCTAGAAAAGTTACCAAGTGCTAGAAAGGACCTAGTTTGCTGAGCTTAGTAGTTTAGATTTTACTTTAGCCCGACCAGACAGTTTTGGGGAGGGGGAAGTTATTCATGCTTTTCAGAAAGATCGCTGACTGGGGTGCAGTGCTGGCCTCTCAAGCCCCCTCGGGGCCACGCTCCACCCGGCAATCAGTATCCCCTCCCGGTCATGTTAACGCCGCTCCCCACACCCATCCTCCCTCCACCCGCACCCCAAAGGTCCTTCGCCGATTCCCATTCTCTCCAGGATAAGAACAAACTCTGTGGTCTGGCCGCTGCTTCTCCAGCCCCTGTCCGGCCACTTCTGCCCCATCCCTTGCCTCCTGCACTCCTCCCACCATAGCTCCATGCACCCCCAGTGTTATCTAAGACACTGCTGGAAAACTTCTCCACTTCAGATCTCAGGTCAACTACACCCTTTCAAGGAAGCCTTCCCCGTCTCTTAGGATAGGTCATTTCCTTTGTTAGATTACCTCAGAGACCTGTGTTCCTTTCTTACAAAACGTATACTCTTGGCGTGATTGTGATAATCACTGCTGTCTCACCCATTAGACAGACAGCAGTCTCCATAAGAGCTGGGAGCATGTCTGTTTCTGCTCATCACTATATGCTTAGAGCCCAGCATGGTCTGTGGCACTTATTAGGCGATTGTTCAATATTACTGAACAAATACTAGATAAAATATAAATTGGAGTAAGGATGCAAGTCAAGTACGAGTTTTGCAAGAGACCCTGTGAAAAATAATAAGGTCTGAACGAAGGCAGTAGTAGTGGGTAGAGGCGGAACTTTTGAGGCAGAATAAGGCTTGGTTAGCAGGACAGAATCAAATTATGTACTGATGCTGCAACAACTGGGTGAAAAGCAATACTATTAATAAAAACGTGCAATATACAGGAGGAACCGCAGGTCTGAGGGAAAGAAGAAATTGCACTTTATATAAACTTAGATTTCTATGAGATATGCAGGTGGCAAGACCAACAGGTAGTAAGGCCTACGCCTGGAGCTCTGCAGGGAGACCCGGGCTTAAGGATTTGGAAGTCTCTGTTTACAGGCAGTACATGGTACATAGTCGAGGCTGTCCAAGTATATAAATCCTCTACAGAGAGTGCACAGGATTCGATGAGAAGTAGGACACCAACAGAACCACGGAGAGGCCAGAGAAAAAGGCTGGTGGCAAAATAAGAAGAGATGATCAGAGAGGAGAGGCAGAGAGAGAAGGAAGAGAGCTAGATGCCCCCAAAGCCAAAGGGGAAACATTTCAAAAAGGGGTGGTTAATAAAGTCAAAGTTTCAATAGAGATGTGTCAGGAAAAGAGCGCAACGGACCGGACGACTTAAGAAGTCATCAGTGGTCGCAGCTTGAGTGACTCCAATGAAGAAGTGAAAGCAAAAGCCACCTCACAGTGGAGTGCAGAGCACAAGGGGAACAAAGGAGTTCCCAGCGACAGATGCCAGGTCAAGATTTATGTCGTTTCGTGATGGGAGGCACTGACCTGGTGCGGGGGCAGTCAGCAAAGGCACCAGGGACCAGGGAGAAAATAACATGTAAGGGCATAATGGATGTAAAGATCTGGTAGGGGTGAAATATAAGGATAGAGTTAAGGTTGATCTTGAGCAGTTTTCCTCTTAGATCAGGCAGGCAGAAGGTAAAAATGATGAGATAGATAAGTTCAAAAAAAGGCAAGAAACTGAAGAAATTCCCTGTGGCGGGGGAAAAGCAATGTCATCTGTTAAGCATAGTTGGGGACTCAAACGATGAGTATTTTTATAGTTCCTTTAGGCAAAGGAGCTGGCCAGGGAAAAGTAAAAAGATGCCCGGGTATTACTTTTGTCTGAGGTCAGAAACCTTTGACTTGTAATATTATCTATCAGCAAGAGTGCATGACTTTCTGTGACAACACTGAGCAATCCACAAATGGGAGGCACGGAAAAGGCAGATGGCAGGCTGGACCCACGGGTGGATATGTGCAGGCCAAGTAGGGGGAAAGACCAAGAGGGAAAGGGAGCTGAGGGCCTGGGGAGAGTGTGGACAGTAGTTAAAGTCTACAGGAAGAAAAGCAAAGCAACAAGGGGCTAGTATACTGGAGAAAAGGAAAGGGGACCAGGCCCCACAAAAGCCTGGCCTAGGTGGAGAGCTGGCATACGAGCAGTAGACGTGGGGAGATGAACAACATGCAGGTTGCAGCTGAGTTCTGCTGTTCTGGAATTCAGGATCTGGAAGTATGGCAGGCTTGTGAGATAAAGTCAGGGTATGGCCACCACAGTGAGTTGTTTCACTGGGTAGATACATAAAGATCACTTGCCTAGAAAAGGCAAGTACGGCTTTTCTGTATTACATTTTGGGTCATTCACACGGATACGTGAGAGCAGAACAATGACATGAATTTCCAGGGTAACACTGCTTTCATGTGATTCTTTTTAATAAAGTTGACTGATTACTAAATTTTATGTTTTAATATCTTTGTTTAGATTTCATATATAAACGCACACACACTCCACATCCCTGTTTCTAATTTCTAATTTAGAATATGAGGTCACCACTACCATAGCTAAAAAAAACTTTTTAAGTTTTTTAACAAATGACAAGTGAAATTCTTCAAAGATAAATTTAATATCAAATTCCCCAAGCAACAAAAATTAGATTATCCTTTACTGCTAGGCTTCCAAAGAAAATTAAAATCCGGCTTCTAGCTAGCTTGGCATGTGACAGTAAGCGGAATAAGAAGAGGAAAAATACAAACTACACACCCTAAAAATGTTTATAGAAAAATGTTTTAAAAAGAAGAAAACTTAAACCAGGAATCATGCTCTTAGCCATTTCTAGGGGTCCTAAGCCTCATACCACGGCCAGCACTGCTTTAGTTAAACCAGTACTACAGTTAACCAATTGTAAGACAAATTAGTTTGGAATAAAATATGCTCCAGAAATATACAACGTACTCAAAAGTAAAAATGAGTTTATGACAATTTTGGATGTTTAAAGCACTGCTCTCCATTTATAAGAAAAATATGAGGCTTATTCAGATACATCTTAAATAGGTTACCACGACTCTAATGAGTTATTTCATTCTGCATTGTATGGAGTATCATAATATTTCTTTAGTGCTCAGCAGCTGGGGCTTGGTATCTTTTCTTGTCATACAGAGAGGTTAACTATTTTGTACTTGTCAGAGGGAAGTGTGACTACTACATTGACTGGGTGTCTCAAAGATAAAGGCAATTTCTGAGTATCAAATCCCATTTTCTCACCAGCTTATATAAAATTAAGTTCTTAAAAAAAAAGAGGAGGACAGAAAATGTTGGCATTAAGATAAGTCATGCTTAAAAATAAAACAAACCCCCAAGACTGTTCTACATAGTTGAAATTGTAAAGGTCCCCCAAACCTGGCATGGCACAAACGACCTGGACTCCTGAGCCTCTGAAAAGTAAATCCCTCCCAGAAGAAAATATTCCTCGTGGAAACCCCTAACTCCTCTTCTATATCCTCACTTTCAGAAAGCTTCCCAAGTATCTTTACATCTTTCAACTGTTAAATTTTCCTAACTCCAATATTCAGTCATTCATTATAGACCATGATATGCAGTATGTGGACAGAAACTGTCTGTACTAAAAGCATGATTTCAAAATTCACAGCAATTTTTGATAACACGAACTTCCCTGGAAATTAAACTCTTCCATATCTCCCAAACAAACTATTGCTTTATCGACCTTATTAGTATATATAATCTCTTTAGATGCTAACTGTTAGAACATTTTCTCACATAAAAATGCTGTCTTTGGGCTTCCCTGGTGGCGCAGTGGTTGAGAGTCTGCCTGCCAATGCAGGGGACACAGGTTCGAGCCCTGGTCTGGGAAGATCCCACATGCCGCGGAGCAACTGGGCCCGTGAGCCACAATTACTGACCCTGCGAGTCTGGAGCCTGTGCTACGCAACAAGAGAGGCTGCGATAGTGAGAGGCCCGCTCACCGCAACTGGAGAAAGCCCTCACACAGAAACGAAGACCCAATGCAGCCAAAAAAAAAAATGCTGTCTTCTGTTTTTCAACTTTGATAAATACCTAAGGAATAATGAGCTACCATTTATGGTATGCCTCCTGTAAGCCACACTTTGAACTAGCCATTATAAAACTTAGTTTAATTCTCAGAGTAATCTGATGAGCCCTATTTTACAGAAAAAGAAACAAGTTCTAAGAAGTTATATGACATGCCCTAGGCCACCCAGTTAGCAAGCAGTAGAGCCCTAACTCCCTTTAGCTTCAGCGTCTATATTGATTCTTCATTTTGGCTAGTAATGCAGTATGTTATTGCTTTGTCAATTTCACCATAAATCCTCTGACATTTCCTCAATGTCGGAAAGCCTTTCCTTTACACAAAAGGCTGAACAGTTCTGTTGCAAAAACGTTAACTTCTCTATTATTCTAGCACAAATACTGTCATTCTATAACTACGTTAACGTTGAGATTCAGCAATTACTTTATTATTATTTTTAATTAATTATTTTTTTAAAAAAAAATTATTGGCTGTGTTGGGTCTTCATTGCTGCAGGCAGGCTTCTCATTGCAGTGGCTTCTCCTGTGCTGCAGAGCACAGGCTCTAGGCGTGCCGGCTTCAGTAGTTGTGGCACGTGGGCTCAGTTGCTCTGAGACCTGGGGGATCTTCCTGGACCAGGGCCTGAACCCGTGTCTCCTGCACTGGAAGGCAGATTCTTAACCACTGCGTCACCAGGCAAGTCCCACAGCAATTACTTTAAAAGTCAAGTAGCAAAACTAATCCAGTGAATTTTTTCCCATAGGTAGATAACATGCTTTCAACTCCTAAAACTTTAACATATGGTAAGAAAAATGTAGTACAACCTGCACAAACTTCCTTCTGTCTACTACTTCATTCTTTTTTGAACTGACTTTAAAAACTTCTATTTAGATCTTTGTTGTGTCTATTTAAATTGATAAATTTTACGGAAGTAAAGGTGAAAATCCACTCACTGCTAAAAAATCATTGACATGTGAGGCAAGGTACAGGTGGTGAACTTCTCTAGAAATGTGGTAAAAGAACATGGAATATTTTACATAAAAGCAACGTTATAACATTTCTAAGTGTCAGCACTTCTGATTTATATTCCATTTCATTCAACACATTGCAAATACACCTTGAAGGTAATATTACTCCTAAATTATATCTTTAAAAACAGGGATTCTTACCACGTGGAGACGGGTTATGGCAAGCTTTATGGAACTGTTCAGTATATTGTACACACAAAAGTATTACTTCTAACACCAAAGCAGAAAGTATATACAAGTATAAAATTCAGAAAGAGAGTACAAATGTTTAGCATTGCATTTCTAATATTATATACATTCATGTAGTTCTGTATAAACCGTGAGATGCCTTCTCACCATATCATCTGATCTCTGCAAACAATGGCTGTGAGAACAGCACAGGTGATGTTCTTTCCTTATACAAAACAGAAAAACTGAGGCTTAGCCTTGGGTCATTCAGTAGGTAAGTAGCACAGGCCCAGCCTAAATTGAACGATGTGATATATGTTAGTTCCCTTCTACCCTCCCTTTCAGGATACCCACTACCTCCTTAGCAGTGGACTAGGTGAACGTAAATGACACTATCAAGAATCAAAAAATCTGTATCTAGATCCAGAAAAGTCCATTTGAAGAGAAGCAAAAAATTATTAAAATATTAAGTTACCTAATCATAACATTTTAAAAACCCACATGGGCTCCATTTAAACTATTTATTCAACTTTCGGTCACTGGCAGTTCTCATTACACCAGCTTTTCTCAAGAATTCTTAATGTCACTCATTAAGCAAATATTTTGTAAGCATCTCCTAAATTTAGGCTTTGGAAATAGATTAGGAAAAAACCAAAATTTCTGCCCTCACTGAGGTTACATTCCAGGAGCGGGGAGACAATAAATAAGTAAAATAATTAGTGTATTTGGTGGGGCACAGGAGCTACAGAGAAAAATTAAAAAGGGAAAGAAGATAAGGAATGGGCGTGTGTACTGGGGAGGGAGGGAAAGGAAGCCGTAGGATGTTACACGTTCACCTTGCAAAGTTTATACCCACATTCAACAGCTGTTAAGTAAGTCATCACAATACTCGCTACGTGGGATGAGAATTTACACACTCCTGACATTTCCATCCTCTCCTATTTCAAGAAACAAAAAGAAAATTATCCGACGCCTCGGCACTGCTGTTCAGAACCCCAATTTCTGTATCAGACCTTGTTTCCTTAAGTAAAGAGCAAGCGCTGGGGCAAAAAGTTCCATCACTAACAATACCAGCTTGGGAGACAGGAGTTAAAACAATCGGGTGGGTGCGACTCGGAGCTCCGATCCCGCGGAGATCACTCGATGCCCCGCGGCCACCGCCCTTCCAGTGGGCAGCGGACGCCGGGTTCCGTCGGTTTCACCCCAGACTCGGTGCCGCCGCGGACCCCGCCCCCGAGCCCC